>NC_056740.1:179999052-180346552 GCF_019279795.1 Protopterus annectens | reverse complement strand
TAGTCTTACCTCACCATTGCATATACCATGGCAAACAGTGCAGACAAGCATGTATGCAAAGATGAAGTATGGGACACCATTAGTGTAGAAAATAAACAGATGCCCATCCAAGACAGACAACAACATATGTTGCAAACTGGTTACGGAAGCTGCCCAGACACATGCAGCAACACTGGGGACTTGCAGGAATGTCTAGCAAGTACTGCCTGTGCAGTACATGTGTTGATAATTACCTGGACTCTAAATAAGTGTGGCCTATGGGTTAGGGTAATCAGATGAAAGAGTTGTTCCACAGGAGACATCATCCGGGGCTCTCTACAGGTAGAATATGCATAACATCAAGTCTCCCAAAGGTATGTGTTGCAATGTGTAATGGTATAGTGAGACCAAGGCTGAAACCTACAGACAGTATTAATAAAGATACATGTGCTGCACAAGCAACACCTCATTCTACCTCAGGCCCACCATCCCCATCTGTACCTTGCTGGTGCCAGTGTACACCTATAGATTTGCTGTTCATTAGTAGGAACTAGGCCAGTAGACATGGTGTTCTGAATTTGGGATACTGCAAAATGACACTCATGTGTGGCCCATAGTTGTCAAGCATCTGCAAAAAGGCTGAGGATGGGGAGGGGTGTCATCCTGAAACACAACTGTGAACTGAAGCATACATCCAAAGCTCATTAAGAATGGCTGTATCTGAACACAGTCAAGGTCATGCATTGTGCCAGACATAACGCTGACTCCACAGCAATAGTAAAGGCACTGTGTGACCTCCAAGGGCTGTGCACATGAACTAACCTTGCAATCTTGCAGAGTTGGGGGACATTTGTAGAGCGGAGTGACCAAATAATGGCAAGTAAAGATGGGCCATGCTAGTATAGACCCTGCAGGAATAGTGACTGCTGTAGTTCACTTAACAGGTGCTGCAACAACCAACATGTTAAGGGTGTGCACACTTATGCAACCCACATATTGTATGCATCCCAATCAACATCTGCACAACTAACACATTTGTTTGATGCTGCTTTTGATAGCACAGGTCATATGTCACATCTCAGGTGTGTGTAATGTTAACCTATGCAGTACTGTGGCCCTCTGGCATATCAGGGAAGAGGGTGGCATTTCAATAAGGGTGTGTACACTCCTCATAGCCACAGTGAGCTTTGGAGGTTGTCAGTATAATTGGATTTTATTGCTCATACATGCACTGCTGATGATGAGATCTGCATATCAGACATCAGGCATTCACTACTGACATCTGTCCTCATATCAACCCGGTATGTGTCAGACAAAAGCATAGGGGCTGTAAGCAACAGAGCAAACATAACTGCCACACATATACACATTCAGCAATGGTGTGTACACTTGAGAGGTATGGTGCACAGCACATAGCAGGGTGCTGAACAGGTGCACAGCAATACTATCTACACGGGAGCAGTATGTTCCAGGGGAAGGGGCAACACCTTCTAACACAACTCATGCATCACAGAGATGTATAATGCTGGTAACAGGGATTGAGTACAGCTGCAGTGCATGCTGTTGAGTGCCATATGTTATGCATGTTGACAGTTGGGAATGAGAGGTCTGTGTAATATCTTTGTGCCACCTCACCTGTAAGTGTGTGTGTGTGTGTGTGTGTGTGTGTGTGTGTGTGTGTGTGTGTGTGTGTGTGTAGGTAAGCAATGACATACAGGTCTTAAAGTACATTTTCTGTTTTCCCCTCACAGGTGGCGAGGTGGGTCAGGGTCCCTCCTGCAGGCAAACTGATGTTAGTGTCCATACAGACTCTGACAATGATGATAGGTATGGTGAGGCACAGGCAGGGTTATCAGGGGCTGAAGCTGTGCCATCAGTTGACATCCCACTGTTAACCACCCCATCCCTGCATATGGTCACATTGCCTATACATACCCCATCACCAGTGGCCAAAGATGAGGGACAGTTGGTGGGTGGTGGCATAAGACAGGACAGTGTGGGGACTATGGCAAGTGTGTCTGTACACAGCAGTCATAGCCGGATGACTGGTGAGGTACTACACAGGTAGATGTACAGGGGTGCTTGTAGGTGGGCTTCTGGCCATCTTCCCCCTGGCAGAAGTGCCACAGCAGGTGTCACCAGATGCATGTTTTGGGCCATCATAGAGGGACAGGCATGCATGGAATGTTATGGAATGTTATACCAGACAGAGACTGAGGCTCCAGAGGGCTACTCATTCTGTTGTTATTTACAACATCTGTGATCTCACAAGTGCCCTCAGTTATTTTGCAGAGGTCCTGGATAGACAGTTGGGTGAGATGGTGGGAATCCTTGACCGTGCAATGTCCATGTTAGAGTGTATGGTGGGAGTAGGGCAACAGCCACGTGGATGTATGTCAGCAACACCAACAGGTGGATGTCTACGTGGACTTGCAACAAGTCAGAGCCGCTCCTGTAGTGGCAGACCACCACCAGCACTGCAGGGAGGGGTGCTGTCCACATCACAACACAGCACTCCATGTGCACGTGGCCCTGGCCGGTCCCAACAGGGACCCGGATCCAGCGGACATGTGTCATCATCAGGGGAGAGTAGCATATTTGGCCTTGTACCTGGTAGCGCCTGTGGCACCCCTGGCAGGCACAGTTCTCATGCCCATGGCCGGAGACAGTGAATTGCACACCCTGCCATGTACGGTCTGCAGCTGTCCAATAAACCCCTGTATAGGGCAGCCACATGGCCGAACTGTGTGCATACATACACACACACATACACACACACACACACACACACACACACACACACACACACACACACACACACACACACACACACACATCACCAACACAGCTGGGGCATCTCCATACCTACACACACCACATCTGCATAGCCCAATTAATAATGAAACTCCATAACACACACACATGATGTCAACCAAAAGGCTCAGTCTAGGTCTCTGGCAAACCCACAACACACCCTGTGCATATGCTGATACCTGTGCCACATCCTTGTCATCCATACCATTGATGCATGGACAGGCTAATATGGTTCTGATGCACAGGGTGAATGTACTAAGGGGCAGCAATGTAATGCTGATTAACATGTTTTCAGCAGGAAAGTTTAATGCTTACATGTCAGGATGTGTAGCTGTTCCGCCATGATGCATTATAGCTGTTATTAACTCTGACTGATAGTGGTCTCCATAATGTATTCAGTTTGTGTTGTAGGTGTCCATGTGTCAGCAGGATGTTGGTCTGCTGTTGTTTCCTACAAGGGGTATGGCACTGTGGTGACACATTGACTGTGTCATATCCTGGGTACAGCTGAACACAAGTAAAAGGTCTGTATAAGAGTTACTGCATGTGCCATATGGCTGATAGGTCTGAGGGGTGCATACAGGTGAGTGCATAGTGACTGATGTCAGCAGCCCTTCTGCAGTGGACAATGGTAAGTGTACTGGGTGGCACACACTACATATTTGTGTATAACACACACACACACACACACACACACACACACACACACACACACACACACACACACACACACACACACACACACACACACACACACAGGCTTTGGTGTTAATGCAGTACACAGAGAATACTGTACAAATGGATGTACTTAATTTTGCAGTGAACCCATTTTAGCCTATGTAATTCCACCAAGACATAATAGGCAAAACATCACATCAGTAAATAATCAGTCTGCTATTTTAATGTCATCAACGATGGTACTTGCAGGGTATATGTCCCCTTCCCAAATGTAGTGCAATCCAGGTGTTGGTAAACATAGGTGTGCTGGTGTGGGTGGCACAGCTCTACACTTTAGAGGGTGTGGGGTGGTGTAAAGCTGCACATGGTGTGAGTGATGACTACCTAACCTGTTAACATACACTGTACAGTATTACAGCAGACTAAGTGTGGGGATACACACAACAATAACCCCAATGAGGGTGGCTGTGTCCACAGCATTGACAGCCATATATTTATACCAACTCCAGTATCGCTGTACAGCTATACAGTGGGGAAGAGGGCATTTACACATCTACTACTAGTTTTGATGGAATGAATTTCCATGACATGATTCCTTTGAAATGCTAGCATTTGCAAGTCAGTTCTTGGACAGATGACCTTCTGGGACATGTATATTCTGCAAACTGAATTACATCCCTTCACACACACACTCACATACACACACACATACACACACACACACACACACACACACACACACACACACACACACACACACTTACTTGGCAACACTGAGAGTAGAACCCCTACCTAGGTACTTATTGCTACTAATGTGTTTGGCCTTAATTGCACACATCGCACAGCTTTTAGGGTGAGGTGTGTCTTGAGTCTCTTGTTAAGTGAGGAACATCACCAGGACTTGTACAGTATGGTAATGGGGGATGTACTTGGTGTTAATGGATAATACATAGTATGCCATACTGTCATATACACATTGGATAAACACATAAAAGTCACAGACACATCTGAGAGACCTGGGTTAGGGTTGCCACCTTTTCAAATGGCCAAAGTGGGACATTTTCAGAACAAACATCAGATTTTACAGGCCGACACATACCCACGGTCAGTACAAAGGATTGAACCTAACTTTTTTTGCCTAAATAAAAGCTTATTCTTGTAGCATTTTAGTTGCTTATTCTGTTTCTTATAACATTTAGGTATTTTAGATACAGAATAACTGTTGTATGCAACTATTACATAAAATATAGGACATAATTATCTCCTACAATCTCAGGACATTTGCCATTTTTAATATTTTTTGTCAGGACACAACTGCCCAAAGAGGGACTGTCCCTCACAAAGTGGGACAGGTGGTAACCCTAACCTGGGTTTGTCAGTGCTAACAACCTTGTCAGTGAGTCCATTCTGTTACAGATAATTCGCACACAGCACATGCATCATTGGGCTGAACACTGTATAGGCACAAGACAAGACAAGCTTACACTGTAAAGTCCAACAAGGTTTAATAGCTGAGTAAAACAAGCTTACAGCAATCAGTAGTCTGGTGCACACTCCGGTAACTGCCAAGCAATAAAAAATTAAAAACGACCTGGCTGCACAGAATCCAAGTCACAAAGTGTAAAGCACTTTTCGTTTGGAAACACTTCTCCTAACGTCTTCAGACAATAGTGCTCAGAAAGAAAAAACAAGTTTAAGTACTATCCTAGTGACTCATACTTGTTAATACAATTAAGCCATTACATCTGAGTGACGCCTCCAGGTGCATCTGCAGTTACCTCCTACTGCTCCTCTAGGCATCAAATATTGCTTGTTCTTATTTGCATTAATAATTCCAAAACCATACCCTGTACAAGGTATCAGAATATTTTATCTTGAAGCATACATGATGGCAAACATAATTGTATTGATAGTTGACCTATGTCAATGAGTATTTGTTAGAATTGTAAGGTGATAACTTTATTTTTTAAAGGCTCAAGCCACGCCCACTAGGAGTTAAAGGTGCGCAATCAAAAGAGCTGTACAGTCACATAATTTAAAGGTGTAATTCTAAAATACTGAAATCAAAGTTTGTTTTTTGTTAAGTCATTAGGTAAAATTAGTGCCTTAGTTTTATAAAAAAACAAAGTTATGTTGTCTTATAACAGAACATATAGTAAATTAAATAGTATTAATTAAAATCATAGTTAGTTCACTTTACTTATAACTAATGCTCAGGGACCAGTGGAAGTAGTAATCTTTTCATAAAAAACTGTATTGGGCTGGACAGTGTACTCAGTTACCTGTATGGTTGATGGTGACAGTGGTCCTCGTACAGTGGACCTTGAGACATGTACTGGGGGTACCATGGTGTAAAGACAGTATACCCAGCACCCACACCCCACATTGGATATTGTACTCACTGAAACCCATGATAATACTCTGACATACCCACAATCACACATTGACCAGGACTGCAATACAACCCCTTGTCTATCTCATCAGTGCTACTACAGGGATATGCATTTATTGCACATGCTACAGGGATAGTAGGGTGATGGTTTGTCATAGCTCTCCTAATGTCAGCAACATCACTATGCCTTATACTGTATGGCCAGGTGTATTGTATTTGGAGAATGTGGCATCAGAATGCTGTATCCTACAAATATACACATTTGCACACATACACACACACACACACACACACACACACACACACACACACACACACACACACTTGTCAGGACTCAGAGGGTAACCCAAGCCTATCTAGCCATTTGTACACAAGTGTTGTGCTGGTACTGTAAGCTCCTGGTAGCCCATAGGGGGAACAGTGAAGAGTGTGACAAGGTACATTTAATGTGCATTACAGCAGCAGCCATTTCTACCTATGGCAATGGGGGTGCAGTGTTTGAGAAGGTCCTAAGGGTATTACCAACTGCAGGTTTACAAACGCACAGACACTGTTATTCTCAGCAATGCACACTGACACATTTGTCAGTACTGGGGTCCATAGGTGCAGTTGCTCCTAGGTGTGTACCAGGATATTGTCCATGGAGAGATGATCATTTGTCAGCAGGCCATCTATCAACTGATGCCATGTGAGTGATCCTCAGGGTAACAATTAAATGCAACATCCAATCATCTGGTTGTCTCTTGCAGTGGGCCAGTGAGGTACTCCAATTGACATGTATGCAACATATATTACATAACATGGCCAGTGTCTGGTTTGGAGACCTGTACCCAAGCATGTTCTTTTGACTGTGGTAGTCTAGTTGAGGTATCGATGGCATGTGGTACATACAGGGTGGGGTTTCCTAGCTGTGGCATTCATAACACAGCTGGGCAGACATGTCAGTGTCAGTCAAGCATAGATTGCCTGTGAGCAGCCCAGATGGATACCTGACATCTGTACATCTGACAGAGGACAGACAGAAATCAGCTAGCCAACAGGTTATGCATTAGGATTAATGTTTTGACAGATAGACGTCTGACACTGATAGGTATGCCATTACTACATGACAGCAGCCCTCAATGACATGTCCTATACACATAGTAGTATACAGTTAATATCCACATATCAGATCAATAGCCAGTAGCAAGTACTTAATAACACACAGCTCACACACCAAGAACACAATAGTCAGTACTCAGAGTCCAGCTTTGCATGCAGGGGTGTATGGTTCAAGTACTACAATCTGCAATCAACTCTTACTTGGGAAAGCACTGTTAACAGTAGTAATGTAATGATAAAATACATGCAAGTGTGACTGCATATAACCTGGGATACTACCCATGTATGAAACACATACAAAAGGAAAAGATTGTTGTACTAGCCATATATACTCAGGTGTCCCAGACAGTATGCTCACACCCCTTACTACTGTAATGACAGCACATAGAAGCATGTTATGTACATGGAATTAAATGCACTTATTACATACTTTTTGGAGGCTCTAAATAAAAATCTGCCCAAGCAGCAGAGACCTCCAAAGCAGACATCCAAGCAACCGCTACCCCACAACAATACCCACGTATCACATAGTTCACAAAGTCAGTGTGCCACACAGTCACAGCCCTTAAGGCTAAACAACACACCTAATGCACTTGTAATAGGTGACTCTATTGTCAGACACACTGACATCCCACTCACCAGACTGAACAAGGAGAAGGTCACTGTAAGCTGCCTGTCAGGTGCCAGGATCCGCCACATAACACAAGCACTCAGGTCACTCCAGAGCAAGTACAAATAGGACTCCATCATTGTCCATGCTGGTGTGAATGACCTGAGACTTACCTCCCTGGACTACATGAAAAGAGACATAGAGGAGCTCTCTGATCATGTAGTCCAGGCCGGTATGACCCTGACCTTGAGTAGCATCTTACCCTCACCAAGAATGATGCCACAGTATAAAGACAAAATGATCAATTTTAGCAATTGGCTAAAGTATTGGTGTCATTCAAAGGGGATCCAGTGTCTGTCAGCCTGGGATGACATGCTCGACAAGCCACGTTGCTTCACTAGGGACAGCTTGCACCTGTCACCTCTGGGCTTTCAAATACTGGCTAAGGCTCTTGCCACCCCCATAGTGCCTTTTTTAGGCAAGGCTCAAAAGACAAACCCACCTCCATAAACAACACAAAGAAAAAGAAACTTAGGGTAATGCTGCTCAATGCCAGAAGTCTAAACCTCAAGATGCACACACTCGAGGCTCTCCTCAGTATGGAGAATATCGATATCTGTACAGTAACAGAAACCTGGTTCAAGGCTCCCGAGAGCACCCCAGCACTACCAGGTTATACCTCATACCATGCTTTTCGGCCCCAAAACTCGGACCGAATTACAAAAGGAGGGGGAGTATCCATATTCATCAAAGATACCCACACCTCCAGGTTAGTGGCACTGCATGAAGCATCGGAGACCATCCATGTGCAACTAACAGTGGGCAAAACTGCCTTTCAGTTTGTAGCCTGCTACAGACCACCTTCCCAAACTCAGGAACCCCACTCGGCTTTCCTGAGAACACTGGAGAATATGAAGGACTCTCCAAACACCATTATATTGGGTGACTTCAACTACCCAAACATAGACTGGGAGCACTACTCAAGCCCCAACACCCTCTCCCAATGGTTCCTAGAATTTATAAACTCAAATGCTATGGAACAACTGGTCACCACTCCCACAAGAGGGGAAAACATATTGGACCTGATCATCACCAACATGGGGACTATGTTCCATACCAGAGGTATACCCCTCATTGGTAAGATCTGACCATAAATTAATCTCACTGGACATCCATATCCTGTCCCCATCCCCATCCAAGGAAACCACTGTGAAGAACTTCTCAAAAGCAAACTTCACACTTCTCAAAACCGAGGTGGAATCCTTCAAAGCCCCCAGGCCAGTGGAAAATACAGCCCAAACCGCAGAATCCTTTACAAATGCTTTCTATGGAAACCTACAGGAATGCATGGATCATGCTATCCCAAATAAAGCCAAGACTCATTCCTCCAAAGGCAGGAGACCTGCCTGGTGGATCCCAGCCATAAATAAGCTGTACAACAGAAGGAGGAAGCTACTACATGCTAGAGCAAAATCCCAAAAAGGGAAGGCATCTCTGATCAGTACTAGCAAGAAACTACGATCCCTCATAAAATCATCTAAGGCCAGCTTTGAAAGAAAAATTGCACAAGATGCTAAAGATAATCACGAGGCCTTCTTTAGTTATGTCAGGAACCTGGGTGGCAACTCCCAGATATGCTCTGAGTTAGTTCAAAATAACAAAAAATACACTGAATCCACAGACATTGCCAACATCCTGGCAGACAGGTTCAGTGCAAACTTCTTCCCCCTTCCCCCCAAAAGAGCAAATGTCTATCCCAACAGAGTGCAGCCTCCCTGACATCACAGATGCACAGGTGAGAGCTGCCCTATCCAAAGCAAAAAACACAGCATCAATGGGACTGGACGGTGTCCCGGGCTGCGTCTTACATAAACCCCAAGAAGAACTGAACCCTCACATAAAGTCACTGTTCAATCTCAGCCTTACTACAGGATATGTACCCAAGGAATGGCATACAGCAACAGTGGTCCCACTCCACAAAGGTGGTGCCACAACGGACCCCAGAAACTATCGCCCTATAAGCCTGACTAGCCTGGTCTGCAAAGATATGGAGCATATCATCATGAAACTCATAAACAAAGACATTGGGAACCTCCAAACACTGGATCCTACCCAATTCGGCTTTGTTAAGGGCAGATCTTGCCTTTTGAACCTGGTCAACTTCTTTGAACCAGTCACCAAGGCCATAGATGAAGGGAAGGTAGTCCACACAGCCTACCTGGACCTCACAAAAGCCTTCGACACAATACCCCACTCAGGCATCATAAATAAGCTCACCAGCTTAAATATCAACCCCTATGTCACAAGATGGGTTGCAAACTGGCTCAGGGATAGAACCCACATGGTCAGAATTGCAGGTGCCATGTCCGACTCTAAACCAGTTACAAGTGGCATCCCACAAGGCTCAGTCCTGGGACCTCTCTTGTTCGGTATATATTTCCCTGAGGTACAGGCTAACATGGGAGGACTATGGCTGACCAAGTTCGCAGATGACTGAAAACTGGCTGCCATAATCGACTTTCCGACTGACACAAGCATTCTCCAAAAGGGTCTCACAGAGACGGATAACTGGTGCCAGAGCCATGGCCTAAAGCTAAATGCCAAAAAGTGCATAGTCATCCCCTTTGGGAAAAACAAAGTGCCCACAAATTACCACATAGGTGGTAATCCATTAAGTACGGAAGAAGTAATTAGGGATTTGGGGACCCAAGTAGATAGCAATCTCTCCTTTGACAATCACATTGCCAAAGTGGTTAGAAAGACCTTCTATATAGCCCACCTTATCACGAAAGGGTTCACATCTAGATCAAGAGAGGTCATTGTGCCCCTCTACTCATCACTCATCAGGCCCATAATTGAATACAATGCCCCATTTTGGCTGTACCTTACCCGACACCTTCAGCAAATGGAAATACCCCAAAAGTACCGTGCTTAGTTATAGGAGTGTGTTTCCATGCAGTTGGCTATAGAAATGATAGCACAGCTGTTCCACATGCAATTAGCAAGTGGAGGACTGCAATTCATGCACAGGCCATCAGCTGATCATGAGCATTCCTTACAAAACTCAAGCTGCTGCCTATGTAAAACAGATGTACTTTTCCACATCCACCAGAGAGGGAGAGATACAGAGACAAAGACAGAGACAAATTAAGAAAGGAAGGGTGTAAGAGAGAAAGAGACAAGTGTGTTTGTGTATGATCCGTGGGTGGAGAGTGGTATCTGGGTATTACAAGAGTTGCCTAAATTGTGTACTAATCCATGTTGTTACATAGTCATTGCACATGGCTGTACACATTTATGGCTGAGGATTGTCTACAACAACCTCTAGAGTGTTTGAAAAATGTTGGCCTTGTAATGTGGACAATGGGACATATAGGTCCTCAATATAATGATGTAGTAAAACCCACACATAAATGGATCCTGTCAGTACACACTTACCCCAACAGGATACTGATGACACACACATAAACACACACTTACCAGTACTGGGTTTCAAACCCCTACCTGACTATGTTTTGCTATTACAGTGTTATGCAGTTATTGCACATACCACGGAGGTTACATGCTGGAGAGTTGTCCAAAGGTGTCTTTGAAGGTGAGTGACATCAGCAGCAGTGCTAAAGAAGGGGTAAAGGAAGTGTAGTACATGTGAATGTCCATAAAAGCAGGTGTTAATGGAGACACGCACACACTCTGTCAGGGAAACACACACATCATCATAGTTGGCAGGATCAAGATTAGAACCCCTACCTAACTAGCTTGATACACTACAGTATTACGCAGTTATCACAAGTGCCACAGAGCTTATATGGTTTATACATGGCCAAAGGGTTATGTCAAGGTGAATGACATAAGCAGGCATGCTAAAGTAGGCCAATGGGAGGTGTAGTGATTGTGAATGGTTTCAGAATCATTAATCTCCACACACACACACACACACACACACACACACACACACACACACACACACACACACACACACACACACACACACACACACACACACTTGCCAGTACTGAGATACATAGGTTCATTGCGCTTCACAGGTGTGTAGTAGGTGGATGAGCCTGACAGCTTTACAAGGCTAGGCAAAGGGAATACCTTGGCATCAGGCCACATGACAATGGTCTCCAGTGTGGCTCAGGGGTGTAGTCCCTGGAGTGGTCCCCACAGGTGGGTATTGTATTCATCATCCACTCATCTGGGTTACTGTTGTGGTTGTTCAGTGATTTGCACTGCTTCCCATGTATGTGAGCTATATTCCATGACATGGACAGTGTCTGGGTTATGCACATGTCCCACATGCATGTTCTTTGACATGTGAATGTGTACTTTAAGTCTCTGGGTCATGTTGTGTGTACAGATTGTTATCTTCTGATGTAGCATTCCTGACCTTATTTGGGGAGACCTGGCTATGGAACTAAGGTTGTGCTTGCACCTACATTGACAGCATGATACAGGTATTCAGTGGGATTAATGGCATCTGTCCATATAGGGCATGTGTATAAGGCATGGTATTCCCTTTGTGGATTACATTTGCAGACTCTACAGTTGTTGTAGGCGTCCAGTGGGGAACATAGCAAAAAGACCACTGTAAGCATTTATTTGCCTATTGTAGGGATGGAACAGGGTGCCATGTCCTTTCACTTGCTGGATAACACACAGTCAGGAGATGTTACACATCACAGTATTTTATGATGTCAGTGGCAGCATTGTGGTCAACAGGGATATAGTCCACTGCAGTCACACCGTGGTTACTATCTGTGGGCAATATGCATGGAACTACCAATATAGTGGTTGTTGCCTAGCCAAGTGTGTTTGTGTATGAGACCTGGATGGAGAGTGTTCTCTGAGTAATACAAGGGTTGCCTATATTGTTCACCGATCCATACTGTCACATGTAGGGCTATGGATTGTCTACACCAGCCTCTCTGTTGTTTAACATCTGTTGTCTTTGTAAGCTGGACATTGTGACATATAGTAGGTCCTCAATATAATAATCTAGCAAAACCCACCCCACAATGCATCCTGCCATTACACAATCACAACAACCTCCACACAGAATACTGATGACAGACACATACACACACACTTACCGGTACTGAGATTCAGACCCCTACCTAGCTATGTATTGCTACTATAATGTACCACATTTATCACACAAGTCACAGAGCTTATTGGATGGATGTTGTCCCAGGGTACTTCTAAGGTGAGGAACATCACCATCCCTTGTAAATACTGGCATTGGGTGATGTAGTGGGTGAGAGATCCCAAAAATAATTTTACTCTAATCAAACATTTACATTTGCCAGGGGGGAGGTTCAAACCTCTATCTAACAATCTTTACAGACTATTATGTTACACATTTACCACATGCACCACTGACCTGACATGGTTAAGGCTTGGCAACAGGTACTTGTAAGGTGGATGATATCTGCAGAAATGCTAACACCTGGCTCTGAGATTTGTTCTGGCTGTAAATGGGGCCAAAATCTTTAAGGTACACCACAAACACTTGCCACAGATGAGATTCAAGCCCATAGCTGTGTAGTTACTACTACACAGCTATGGGTAGTAGTAACTACAGCTATGGGTAATAGTAACTACACAGCTATAGGTTTGAATCTCATCTGTGTAGTTACTATTACTACATTGTTCCGCATTTATGGCATGCACCATGGAGCTTAAAGGGCTACCCATTCCAAAGGGGTATCTCAAGGTGACTGACATCAGCAGGCTTGCTAAAGTAGGGCAATGGGAGGTGTAGTGACTGTGAATGGACTCAAAATCATTAATCCCTATACACACACACAGAGTTTCACAGTTGCCATGTCTGGGAGTAGAACTCCTACCTGACTAGTATGTTACACTACACAGTTATCACATGCACCACAGAGATTATGGGGCTGATAATTGGCCAGAGGGTTATTTCAAGATGACTAGCATCAGCTTTAGTGCTAACATGGGCTATGGGGAGTGCAGTGTGTGTGAATGGGCCATGAACCATTCCTCTGGGAACACACACACAACACTCAGTCACACACAACTTTACATTTGACAGGACTGGGTATACAAATGCTAGATGAATACTGATTTGTACTATATTGTTACACAGTTATCACAAGCACCACTATAAGGCTGAGGGCTGCAAAAGCAAATGTGTACTGTGATTGACATCGGCACATCATGTGATATTGGCCAATTGGATGTGTGGTGGGTGGGACAGGACTCATGATGGCAATCTCTTTATCACTGTCTGCCTCTCTCTTCCCCACATCTCTGTGTGTGCATGTTTGAACTATTATAGCGTGTTGGCCTTGGATATGTGTGAGTATTCCTATCCAATGTGTGTGCAAAGCATGAATGGTGTACAATGTGATGTGTGCACAGACATTTGCGACTGACAGATATGTATATTCCACTGTGTTGTCAGACATGGGATTCATGTCTCTAAGTGTTGGAGCATGCCCAGTATGGCCTTCTGTATTTTGTTGTCAGACATGGGCTTCATTTCTCTAAGTGTAGGAGAATGCCCAGTATAACCTTCTGTATTGCATCTGTGAATCCTCCAGTGCAGGATTTTGTGTTCTACACCTACAGCTAGCAACCTGTTTCTGCAGGATATCTTTAGATAGGTTGATAACATAGAGTCACAATGGGCAACAGATAGTGGGATACTGTAAATATTGCTGTCTGTGCTGCTTGTGTTACATGGTTGGTATTAGCAGAGATATTCAGACATGTACTGTTTACACTGTGATGTATTATGTCATCAACTACCAATAGATATACTTATATACTCACAGTTATTTCCAGGGAAATACAAGATGAATGAAGCTGTATCCAGTATTGTGGTCTGCAGCCTACATATTCTTGCACACTCATGCCATTCTGGAGGAGCAGCTGCAGTCACTTGCTGATGGATCTGTGCAAATGGTCCAGCACCTTGGTACTGTATTGGCTGAGGATCCCCTGCTTGTACATCTATCGACATAACAGAATGGCCATATCCTGCTGTGGCCATACCTCTCAGCTGTACAGATTCACCCAAATTACCCTAAGGCAGAGCTCATATATCTGGTCAGTTCCCCTTCACATTGTGGTTTACGAGCGGGTTTGTAGCCACCTATTACTGGGTTTGCAGGCAGGGGTAGTATGGGCACACATCAGAGTTTCAGACTTCACACACTCCATGGCGTCCATGCTTCTACACCCCCCCACTCTGTTATTCTATCCTCTTCCTAACATTATGCAAGTGATATCTGAGAAGTATCCCTTTAGTTGTCCCTTCATCCCAGCGTTATTTAAGGGTTGGTCCACAGTTCATGCAGTAGGACATGGTGGGCATGCTACTGGGATTTGTCAACATGGCCTTGCATTTGTGTTCTGTGGCTGTGTTATGTTGTTATTTGGGACCCCATGAGATAACATATATTGGCAAGTATGGATGAGGCACAGGCCTTTGAGAGAGGACTGTGGGGCATTTGGTAGTGATGCAGGTCATCTGTAGCAGGCCAGTGCATTCTGTCACTCCTACAGTCCCAGTATGCGAGCCACAGGATTCCCCTGTGGTGACAGGGTAAGTGTGGGAGGTGTTAATGGCAATAGTTCCTGTCCATATTAATTCATTGGTCTGGATGCCGGCAGGGTGCTGCTTACAGCTAGTAGGGGCACAACTGCATATTCAGCATGCTGCATTCTGTGGGTATTCCCATACAGAAGTAGGGGATCATGTTGTACTCATTACCAACAGCAGGGATATGACCTGTGGTAAACCTGTGGATGATGGTGGGGTGAGCTGAGTCCATGTGTGATATGGAGATTTCTTGCAGCTGACTCACAGATATACATGGGACATTCCCCTTATGCTGCCTTGTGCGGGGACATAGGCATTCTCTCATTACTTCATAACTGTGCCTTTTGTGGTCTGCCAGTGAGGGTCTGTATTAGAACACCGAACATTTAAAATGTTGAGTGTTCTAATATCGACCTGTTTTCAGTAAACACTGAAAATATCGAAGAAACAGAAAAACAATTTTTTTTCCTAGGGAAAGAATTCGGTTGTCCGTTTATGTTGCTTCAGTATTTTCAGCACTCTGGTGGATAGTTATGGGCCTGGTTCAGGTAAGTGTGCGATTGTGTGGACGTGAGGGTTAGGGCAGGTTAGGTGAGTTAGGGTTAGGGTGTGGGTCAGGTAAGTGTGCGAATGTGTGGACATGAGGGTTAGGGCGGGGCAGGTGAGTTTGGATTAGGCCACGAGTGAGGTGACTGTGCGATAGTGACGGACTTTAAGGTTAGGCTTTGGGTTAAGGTAAGTGAATAGTTAGTGGTATATGTATAATTTAGTGTAGTGTTAGGTGTAAGAGCTTAGGTGTATGTGTGTGGATTGCTGTTTGTTTGGTGTGCTTGTGTTGTGTGTATGTGTTTTGGAACAGCAAATTTTTTCCATAGGAAAAAATTCACTGTTCTGAATACTCGATGTTTTGAATATTCATTGCTAGGGTTCGATATTAGAACACTTGACATTTTGAATGTTTGGTGTTCTAATATAGACCCTGCCAGTGATTGGCCAGACTACATTAGTATTCCATACTACATAGACAACTAATGTGCTGCTAACCTGTATGTACAATTCCAAAGGTGTGTGCAGCTGACAGTTACATTTTATGTACTCTGTCTAGGGTACTTCCACCTGTGTACTGTGTGTATGTATGGGCCCACATTCATGACATGTCCATCTTTTAGATTGTGACAGATATTGACATCTGAACAATGAGTATGGATGACTGCTGAATTGGGTCTTGCTGGGATGCATTATGGTTGGCACTGCAGTTGTCAGAATATGGCCTTGTCATCAACAGTAGTGGGCATAGGCCACCAGGACACAACCCTCCATGCTTACCTGCTGACCACTTCCACACAATGTACAACACACAACAACCTAACACATAGAGCCCTGCATATTGTACACATGCAACAATCTATCCTGTAAATTGGGCCAGGTCAGGTAATCTGTGCTCCACTGTTATCAACCCCACTCGTACATGTTACTGAATTTCTACATAGGATGGGGGGGCACACCTGACAACTGTAAACATTTGCTGTGATTGTACTGGTATTTCAAGTACTCTGTTGGCTTCCATTTCATTTTGTATTCTGACCTATCATGCAGACTAGAGGCATATCAGTAGAGTACAGATCTTAGGTTTTATTGACCTACATTTCAGTTTCAGACTTCATACCCTGTAGAACTAACACACAACTGCCTGACCTGTTGTAGTCTGTCTGTGTAGTCTGGAGGGGGGGCTGTTATCCATTGCCATTAAGTGGAGGCCTTAGCACAGCCTTTCTTTATGGTCATTTACACCTGTCCTGCTGGTTGAGGCTGTTGTTGGGTATGTGAACCTCACTGACATGCATGTGTGTGTCGTATGGACACACATTTGGGCCACCACATGTACTGTAGTGGGATTTGTCATAATGTCTAGTACTGCCTACTTTGTTGACACCAGTATTTGTTATGGATTCCATGCTGCCCATATAGGTATCCACTATCTGCTGCCATCCCATTCAGTCACCCAATTCCCTTGCATGCTCACATCCATACCATAGCTACAACTAGCAGAACATACTACTCCATTCAACAATTGATAGGAAGAGTGTGTTACTTGTGGCTGTGCCAGTATTGAGGATGGTGCTGGAGGGCTGACTATGGCGGATGCACATAGTACACTCCCTATACAAGGTAAAGCACAGGTAGTGTCATGTTTGGCATCCCTTTTACTGTTTGTGCGAGTCAGAGAGAGATGTCATTCCCTGGGTTCCTACCATGTCAGTGTATGTGCTATGCGTTGCCTCTTTGCCAAAGCCTGGGCATACTGGGCATGCCTCCTTCTGCCTACATGGGCAGGCTCAGGTTGTTCCTCCTCCAAGTCACTCTGTGCCTGTGCTAGCCTTGGCAATTGTGGGGGGCTGTGTGGCCCTGCCCCATGCTGTTCCTGTTGCAGCTGTTTCCGCATATTGCGTAGCATGGCAGATACAATGAAAATTTAGGTACATATAGCTGGAGAGTACTGCAAGGCTCCACCAGATATGTCCAGGTACTGGAACCGTGACTTGAGCATCCCAAACACATGCTCTATTATGATTCTCATTTGTGCATGTGCCTCATTATGGAGTTCTTGTTCGGGTGTGTGTACATTTCTGATGGGTGTCATCAGCCACCTCTCTAGTGCGTAACCAGCATCTCCCACTAGGTGGCCATATGGGATGTCCCCACTGGCAAATCTCTGGTACAGCTGTGTCATATGCCAGATGTGGGAGTCATGATAGCTTCCAGGGCTGCCAGCATACACATTCATTATAATGCCCTGGGCATCGCACACAACCTGGCAGTTAATGGAGGGGAAGTCCTTGCAGTTTATGTAGACCCTATCCTGCTCACCAGGTGTTGCTTTGATGTGTATGTGCATGCAGTCTATAGCACCCACTACCTCAGGGTATTCTGCTATTTGGTGGAAGAGACGCATATTGCTGGTCAACGTCTCATGGGTGTTGAGGAAATATATGTGCTCACTGGCATGTGCTGACATGGCATCCAGGAACTGGTGGAGTACCCTGGATGGTGATGCCTGTGAGATCCCCATGATATCCCCAGTTGGCCTTTGAAAGGTAATTGTGATTAGCATTCGTAAGCCTACACATACCTTGGTATCCAGTGGGATGGGCTCCCCTCTGTTGGTTCTGTGTGTGAGGCGTGGCCAGCATAGCTCAACAATTTGCTGTAGGATGTCCCTGTCCACCCTATAGCGCTCCACTATCTCCAGCTCATGTATCCACTTGTAGGTTACCCTGGGTCTGTACACTCTTCTTCTTCTCCTCACTGTGGGTTGTTCGTCAGCATTCTCCTCCTCACCACCATCAGCCTCTTCCACAAATTGATGTATGAGAGCGTCAACTGCCCCTATCATTTTGTTAGTTTGTCTGGTAAAATTTCCCCATCTGTGTACACCGGTGGTGTAGAGTCTGTGGGAAAAACCAGAGTGAAAGGTGTTTGCATAGTTTATAGTAGTGTGCTGGGCTGGGCTGCTGCCTGTGTAATTGGCTGATTCTGATACATTTCACCTGCCAACTATGCTAATTCTCCTTGATTGCCTTCCTACTGCTGTTTTCCCTTCCCATTGCCTTCCCGTTTAAGCCCCAAAGTGCGCCGCGCACACCCAGTGCTCAGATGTGAACAAAGCTGCTATTTCCTGGGTTTTTGGGGTTTTGTTTGTTTAAAACCTGGTGCACAGTGCACACATGCATTTAGGCAATGTAAATACTGTTAGGCAGCCTCAGACACCCCCCCCCCTTCCTTAGCTGTGCTTAGCTAAGGGAAAACACAGGCCACAGAGCTCCAATAAGCTTACAGCATGCATGACACACCCCCGTATGAAGTCAGCTACCTCTTAGGCTTGCACCATGGTGTTACTGCACTTACAATGTTGGGTGCTAGCTAACACTGAGGGGAAATCTGTGATTCAATATCAATCCCCTCATTTGCATAAATCTGACTGCTAATGCATGGTTACAAAACTGACACTTAGCCTTCCCCCTTAGCAGCCACTATTCAATGGTATTTTTGTTTTCTGCATGCCATTTACTATTATGGCAGAATGCTGATTTTGGTTTAAAAGCTTATTTCCAGCTTTTTTTTTTTATTTTCAGGCCGATCCCGTTTGCGCACCGCTGCCCTACACTTAAAAATAAAAGTTATTTTTTATAATTTTGCAACTATTTACCATGCCAATGGCCATATATTTTGGCATTGGCATGACTACTACATTGAACACATGCTTTCTTTGGTGCTGTCATGTCTCTGTTTTGTAATTTGCAGGAATGTATTCGGTTAGTAACCGAATACATTTCTGCAGGTTACACTATTCCTGCACAGATGCCTGCATGCTTTCTGGTTCGCTAATTCACCTCATTTGCATGGTTTTCACCTGCAAATGGGGTAATTAGCATACAGGAGCTGTGTCCGTGCAGGAATAGTGTTGGAGCGCTCGTGGACGTCCCGGGAGCTCATTCCTGGATAGCTCCTTGGCCATACTGCGTACAGCAGCTTTTGCACTATTCCTGCACACCATGCAGAGCTTGCTGAATCCTGGGGTATGTGTTGCTCATGAGGAACTCCTAACAAAATAATGGTTTAAAGAGCTGCAGAAAGCTTCCACATCCTTAATGCAGTGAATGATGCAGTATTACTATATACACCTGTCTTGTAATTATGTTTATTTCATGAGGAATATAACTGTTGCTTTTCTAAGAACTGACTGAAATTCACTTGTCAATATAAATGTACAGTGGTGGAACTTTTTCCCCAGACTCCTCAAAAATGGACTTTGGCCAGTCTTCAAAACATGTTCCAGCATTACTCAGATGAAATCAGTCATATTCATAGAAAGCTGACCATTGTGAAATGCTGATAAAAACTGCTGCAATACCTGCCTCATGTTTTATGCTTCTATATTTTTTTTTTTATTATTTTTGGTTCCTTTGCATCCTTGTATATCAAAATGTGTTTTAAAATTCCTAGTTCTAGTAAAAGATTTTTTAATGTGACAATTTTGTCAATAAGCATCAATGAAGATAACACCAAGTTATCCAATGAGGATGCAGCATTTAGAAACTGTTAATTACCAGACAAAGGAGGATTTTATCAGATTACTCATACATGTAAGGGAATTTTAGACAAGAAATCATTTCTCAGTATGGTGTAGAAGAAAAGCAGGTGGTTGCAGGTCCTAATGGTTCAAGTAAAGATCATTCCAATGTACTGAATATTAAATGGGACTTTCAAGAGTGAAACTTGAATACATTTTAAAACAGTAATGGAATATTAAAGTTCTGCATCAGCCAGTATTGCAAATATTAGTATGGCTTTCATTCTGTTACTTATTCACCTGAATGGAAGATCTATACTGTGGTGTATAACTGTGGTGCATTTTATAGTGATGAATGGTCAGAATGTGGTAACAGTTTCCTGAACTGGAAAGTAACTTTCAAAAAAAGTGCACTTTACAAATGTATACACAGTTATGGTTCATGAAATTAAAGTGCCATTGAGTAAAGTCCCATTTCAAAAATTAAAATGAAAAGTAAAAGGTAAGACCCCCACATATTCACATGCGCGCGCACGCGCACACACACACACACACACACACACACACACACACACACACACACACACACACACACACACACACACACACACACACACACACACTCACACACACCATGGAAGGTTAAGTTTCCCCTGCACCCTCTTGCTTAATATAACTTATATTGTGGGTGCAAAACCAGAGGGTAGGCTAAATATTTATTCCATAGCTACACTTACATTTTCGGGTCTAGGTAATGTATTCTGGAAGGAAGGGGAATACCACAGAGAACAAAATGGATGGTGTGCCATTTTGGATCTCTCAACACAGATATTTTCTATTACCTGAGTTGAATGATGCTACTGAAATTAACAGCTGACATCTCCTGAAAAATATAAAGGATTATGTTCCAGTCTCCCGTTATATCTGCCTTATTATGTGTTCAAGACATGGATGCCAAGAAATTCCTTGTTGAGGTGAATCTTCGCATCCATGTCCAGAACACACAATAATCATAATTCTGTGTGCTGGTATAGCAGTGGGAAAGTGGTTATGTCCGTACATATTCCCTTTGTATGAGAAGCAGTTTGAATCAAAACAGTGACTGTTATGTAGCAAACAGCAGGTAGCAACGGGAGTTGTTGAGTTTCATATCCTATTACTGCTGTTTACTGGTAGGCACTGTCTGCTTTTAGTGCAGACATGATGTTAACAGCATGTAGGGGATACTTAACAATTGTTAAGCATGCTGCTATGCATTGTTAAGGTTGGGTCTCATGCTGGAGTAGTGCTGAAACAGAATGAAATTTAACCAATATCAGACCATAATCACAGATCTCAATGCACTACAAGCATTTAGTATTCATGGGAAGTGTTTTTGATTTTTTGGTTGGTTGTTTATAATTGATTAACTTAGTTGCTTCTATAAATAACAATTATATTGTTTATGATTTTTATAAAATAACATACTCTTATGAATAAAACCAGCTGCTGCTACTGCAATGTTGTTTTTTATTTAAATATTTATTATATTAATAATTAAGTTAATGTACTATTTAAGTTTGCAGTAAAGTTATCAATATATCCTTATTGTACCAGTCTGTTTTGTCTTTTGGATTTCTGATTGTGGACCTGCACTGAGCTTTGGAGTATGATCCTGTGTTTTTGATTCTTCTAAACATTAAATATCTTATATCCACAGACCAGTTCTAATCTAATATCATTTACCAGTTAAAATAGTTCTAATCTAATATCATTTACCAGTTAAAATAATTCTAAATGTATCCATATTGACCAGCTCTGTGCAACTAAATTCTGCTTTTGGGGTTTTCCCAGAGTGGCTCCTAGATATTCTAGAATCTTTCCTTCATCAGTGATTCCATGATTCTTCCTTCAGCAGAGGTCAAAATGGCACACTGTTCATTTCCAAACGTTGTTGTTGCTGCTCTAATGAAGGGGAATCACTCCTGCTTTGTTCTAGTTTACAGGAACCTTTTCATCCTCCCAAGATTTGTAAAAATCATACCTGTTCTTTTTATATGTTCATGCTTTTCAGTCAATGGCAGCAACATGAAAGCCAGACTATGCCACACAGTGACAGCACATATGAGATGTAGTGCTTAAAAATATATGTTTGATAAGGTGACTCTTGCTGCTTCCAGCCATATCTAACCTTGGTCTTCTGGAATAGATGCCGTTTAGGCATGTGATTTACTTTAGGTATAAAAAGCTGCTTGTGTGTCTTCAAATTTGTTCTGATGAAATCAGCTGATTAGATTGACGATAGCGCTTAACTTATGTTTTGTACGAATAAACACTTAATCCATTTGGATTTTCGTGCCTGCAGATTCTTTCTTTTTGGAGGAATTGTCTGGTTCCTGGTTTTACATATGAGAAACACCCTATGTTGGAAGTGTGGAGTAGTATGCAGTTTACTTTTGCAGCAGTAAAGTGGTCTCTTGCCTGTTGTACATTGTTGTTTTTGTGTGTATGCGTGTGTGTGTTTGACTAAAGTACTCTTGTTAAGTTGTTGAATTTTTTTACTCCCATCCAACTATGGCTATTAAAAGCCAAGAGACTGTTCTGAAGCCATGAGGGATATGCAAGATCTTGGGATGGTAGCCATTTTCTATAGCTATCATCCTACAGATGTTAGGTGATTTTTTTCTCTGTGCTCCTAATGCATTCCCATTGGTGGTCAAAAATCAGGGTTTAATGCTCTGCTATGCTGGACCCAGTGCAATGTAGGATTCCATAAATCCACAATTTCCAGATAGAGTGCTTACACATTACTCACTAAGCTTGCACCCATTGAGTCCTGAACTGAAGAGTTACATTTCCTGGCCCGCATCAATAGGAAGATCTAGCAGCAGGACTCAGCCACCACCCTTTCCTGGGATGGTGAGGACATGTCAGCCTCTTACCCTCACCTCTCCTCAACCATTGTTCAAATTCCTAGCCACTATTCAAACCTGGGTTGTCGCGGGAATAGCCAAGGATAAAGAATCAGCACCATAGGGCCAGCTTTTGTTAAGCTGTTGTCTGTTTTATTTTTGTATTCTTCCTCACGTAAAGAAATTATAACTTAATGGAAAAAATCCTATAGTGTTGGACAGAACTACAAAGCCACACAAGGAAACAATGGACTACTTTGTTCAGCTTCTATTTTTTCATTTTTTTAATAAAGAAGGACTTTCACTAAAATATAAAATATATGGCTAAAATTGCATTTTCAAAAAGAAAACTTTCCAGTAACCTTAATGTTTGATATTTGTCTTCCCCAAATTGTGTTCCATATTATAAGATTTCTGTTTCTAAAAGAGCAAAGTGGTAAACAATGCAAACAATTTAAGGCATTTAACTAGCATAGTGGAACTACTTAAGAAAACTGCTTCAAGCTTATACAGTCTCTGTAGGTCAGGGTAGTTTGTATTAAAAACAGCACTTAATTAAAGGTATTGTTTTACTGTTTGTCTTTACATTTTTATACAATAATTTATCCCCAACCTCACAATCCCACTGGAACACTCAAGCTCCTTTAAAAGAGAGTTCTAATAACAGAAATAAGTTAATTCACTTGCTCAGGATCAAACAGCATGCAGGTTTAAACTGGTAGGATTCAGAATCAGAGTTTAATTGTAGACAAATATGTTGGATATATGGAAAGTGAACTAGCCACACTGTATTTTTTTTTTCAGACAAGGCCATTGCAGTCTAAGTTATCAACCTCCAAATAATAAACAAGGTTTAAGAAATGAATTCATGAACTTAAGGGAAATGTCTAAAATCAATATTCCAGGCTTCACAGCTCAAAACTTGAACCTTTACATTGTACAATTTCTTATACTAGACAGCACAGCGGCTGTTTTTCATTGCATGGATAGAGAGTTTTGAAGGTCTTTTCTGACTGGATTGTTGCCTTCCACTAAAAATATTCTTAATGTTTGCAGCCCACTCTCACAGATACATACACAACACACGCACACACACACACACACACACACACACACACACACACACACACACACACACACACACACACACACACACACACACACACACGTGCGTTCTCATGTGCATGCATACACACAACAAATACTTTCTGAGACCACCTAGCATTCACTTTGATTTTTAGTTTGGATGGATGTATTTGTAAACTGGAGCTTTTGAAAATTTAAGTGAATGCCTTTAAGCACACTTTTAATTTTACAAAGTCCCACCATTAGTAAAAGGTATTATAAAGCAATGTAAAAAATTAAAATTGCTAAGTTCCAGAATGAAAACTCAGCAGCCATTATGCAGCTAGACAAAATGGCCAGTGATAATAATCAGCTGAGTGTTATTTCTCAGTGAAGTAGAAGGCAGAAAAGTGTCCCTTTATAAGACAAGTTTTTATATAAGGCTAACCAGTGATTTCTCTAATTCCAGTTTCTTTATTCAAGACCTGTTTTCTTCTGTTTAGAATTTGTTTAATTCACTGTAACATGTAGACATAGTTGTCATGGGTTGTTTTGGTATGAATACCTGGTTTTGGAGCCACTGTTACAGACATGAAACACACCATTAGTATATCAAATTTCAGGGTCAATAACATCAGGATACACCAGCATTTCAGTAAAACTGTTAACTATTACTCTGTACAAAATGGCAGCACCATATCTCTCAACCTCTTAGTACTAGAAGAAAATCTGGAACAAAGGCAAAGATAATGGGGGGAGAAAAGCCCAAAAATTAGGAGCAGATTTTAAAGATTGCTCTTATCAATTTAGAAAGTTACTACAAAAACATCTTTTGCATTAGCATGTAATTTAAAAAGGATATTAAGGATAAAAGGAGATTGCCTCTGATACTCAAATGTCTATCATTATTTAGCAATTACAATTTTCAATTTACAAGAGGAGGATTTGGTGAACACCGGACCCTCCTTATGTGAGGGGGCTATGCCCCTCACACCCTCCTTACATGAGGAACTATGCCCCCCACACACCCCACTAATTATATATACCAACTCCAAGATTGCACTACAGTGGGGAAAGGGCAGGTTTCGTTACCCTCTGTTACCATTAAGTAGGTATTACGTTCTGCTCCCTTTATGTTGGCCAACTATGATCGTTCAATGTAATTTTTTTTATAATCATTTGACCTTTCGATAAAGAGAACTTTTCACTGGTCTATGTACGATGAACAGCCATTTAAGAAATGTTCCATCTGATCATTAACCATAGACCCAATAGCAAACTGGCATTTTAACTTCTCCTCCACTCTGTGTCACTTGAACAGTACAGTAACTGGAACTGTAAATTGACAGGAAAACTATTAGACAAGCAGTTGTAAGGGCAAGTATTATGTTTAGAGTCACACTTCAAAAGAGTTTAGACAGAATCAGGAACAGTGACACTTGGATGGACAGTACACAGTCTGTCATCACACACTGTGGATTTCAAACGTTCACCATTATAATGAATATTGGGTAGTGGTAATGCTTTTGAGGAAATATGAATACATTTCCTAGATGTGAGCCTGCTTGTTCTTGATTCAAACACATCAGATTGATTCTCAGGAACACAGCATTTAGTTTGAGGCTTATCAGGGACTTCTCAAATATGCCTCCATTTGTTTCGCACTGTGGTGCTATCCTCAGTTTGCACCATGTATGATCTCAGTTCTTTAGTTTTCTGTACAGCAACAAACACCTATTATGTCTCACTTTCTCTCCTGCTCTAACTTTAAGCCTACTTGTTAGCCTGTGAAGGATAGTTAGCTGTTGTTCAGAATAGCATCTATTGTAGAAATTTTGTACTGAGTTTTAGCTCATTAGTTATTTGTTTAACTGAATCATAAGAAATAGTTTTGGGTTCAAGATTTGACTCTAACACTGGCATGTTGCTCCTTATTTTTGTTCAGAACATAAGCTATGTAGGGCTTACTCCTACAGCACTGTTTGGAGAAGCTCGGTATAATATGAGAGCTCTGTCAGAGCTGTTACAAGATTTTTTTAGCTGTTTACACTGCTCTCTGTGTGGCTCCACTTGATTGAGGATAGCGAGGAACTGATGTAGTATAAGTAAAATCATAGATGTCAGCAAACTGTTGGAACTTAGAGACACAGACTGTGGACCATTGTCTGTAACCAATTCAATGGGTATTCCATATCCTGAGAACATGAGTTTGAACCTGGCTATTATTTATGTCTAGTTGTAGTTGATACATGTATTATTGCGATGCCATGAGAGTAATAGTCTGCTTCTATGAGGTAGCTTTTGCCTTCAAATCCACACAAGTTAGCAGCTATCTCCTGCCAAGGACCTTGTGGTAAGGGTATCTGTATAAATGTCTCTCTACTTTAAGATCATTTATAGATGATACACAACTGACAGTTTGATACCAGTTTTGCAATGTCTTGAATAGATTGTGACCACCAGACTAAATGCTGGCTCTTTGTTGACATTTTGGGAGACCTTGGGGCCCTTCATGCATTTGTCTTAGCACTTCAGCACACTGTTATAAAGGTATCACCACTCTATCTTGACACGACAATAAGCCATCATTCTCAGTACTTGTGCTCTGGCTGTTTAGTACTTATACATGTGATGTTTTGTTTGTGTCCACTGATCTGACTATGCACTTTGGACATACTGAATAACAACTTGTAGTTCATGGACATTTTTGATAGCTTCTTTAACTTTTCTATTCTTTTGGTGAATATTATTAATTGCATTGAGATGTTATTATTCAGTTCTCTACAGTGGTGGTGGGAGACACAGATAAAGCATGAGATGGCATATAATGCTTTGTTGAGTGGAAAATTAAAGAGGAAATGGTATCAAAGTGTCAGCATGTTTAATGTTTAAGCAACTGTAAGCTTTATTTTTTAACCTAGGGTTACAACTGCAGTTGCATGGTAAGTGTTCATGCATTAGCTTTGTACAAATAAGTGTACAATTAGCTAACCTAGAGGGGGAGAAGGCATGATAGTGTGTGGGAGGATTCTTAAGAGAGACAAAGAAGAACAGGATGTGAGTTGCTGATAGAGGGTGAGGTAGTAACAGTAGAAGAAACTCTAGCAGTTATCACAGATGATTACGGCTATGAGATTCCTGTGGTACAGGGTTTGATTCCTCTGCCACCATTTGCCTACTGTGAGACTCTGGACAAGTCACTTAACTAGACAGTGCTCTCAGGCTGAATCTGAAAAGGGTCTGTGCGGCTCTGTATTATAAACCCCAGTTAATAAGCACAAATAAATATGAGGGAGGACACATAGGTGGATAGGCTCAAAAGATTGCTATTAGCTCAAATTCCCAACCTTCATTGCCATCTTATGATGGATGCTTAACTACTGAAGTAAAAAGTGGGTTATTCATTAGGAAGCAGTGATATTTACTATTTTAAGCTTGCTGGGGAAATGGTGTCATAAAGGGATGGGAAGAGAAAAAAAATTAGTGTGACAATGCTTACATGGAATGTGGAGCAGAGGAATAACATACCCTATAAAGTGGGAGAAAATGCTGACAAAACAGTGCATGGAAAGGACAGATGTTATATAACTACAACAGATTTAAGTAGCGTACAGTGAGGTTATGAAATCTAATGTGAATAGAATAAGGAATTGTAGTTTCAGAGATGATGGAAAAGAGTAGGAAAGAAAATGTTCAATGATAATATTAAAGAGCATGTCTTGCACAGTGACATGGGAGTTTGCACTACTACCTCACAGTGCTTGGTTCTCAAATTCCATTCTTAGCTGGGGAGCTGAGGTGCACTCTGTGTGGCCTCTGCATATCCTTCATGTGCCCTCGTGAGTTTTGACTAAGTGCTTCAGTTGTCTTCCATATCCCAAAGATGTGCCACAGGTGAATCAGTGAGCCTTCAAATTAAGTAAATAAAATGCCTACAGGTATCCTATGGAGGTTAGCAATATGCTAAAATATTAAAATAATAATAAACAGGCATTGACACATCAAGAATATGATATTAAGTAATTAAATATAAGAGCTTTATTAAATTCTATGACATAGTTTCAAATAAATATACTGGGCCTTCATCAGGTTTAAAAGAATTAATAAAAAAGTTGTGTTTGTAATGGTCTCCAAAACAGCAATGCTGGTAGACCAGACACAAGCACACAATTAACCATTTATGTTTTCTATTTCTTCTTCCCTGTATTACTGGTTTTAAAGAAACCCCTTAGTTTAAACCATATTCACTAATGGTATTAAGCTATAACTGACACAGTGTTTCCATATGTGTAAGTGTACAAGATGGTTGTCTTGCCCACAAAAAATAAATGTGATGTAAAAGTAATACTTGATATATATATATATATATATATATATATATATATATATATACCATATCATATTTTTCTTTTAGTTTGTGTCAGTAAAATTGTGTGTGTGTGTGTGTGTGTGTGTGTGTGTGTGTGTGTGTGTGTGTGTGTGTGTGTGTGTGTGTGTGTGTGTGTGTGTGTGTGTGTGTGTGTGTGTGTGTGTGTGTGTGTGTGTGTGTGTGTCTGCATGTGCATGCTGTGATGGGATGGGGCCCCATTCAGGCTTGTATTCCTTGAGTCTCAAAATAAGCTCAGACTCCTCCATAACCATGAATTTGATTAAAAAGGCAATTTGAAAATGAATGAATAAATTAAAGATCATAGGAGAGTGAAAGTAGTAAAAAAGGAGGGGTATAAAGATCAGAGCTGGGTAAAGTCTTAGTGGAAGAGAAAATAATAAAGTAGAAAAGGGGAATATGGCTGTTTTTTTATGAGACAAAATACAATAACACAAGTCATTTGCAGAGCTTTATGGCTGAAGGAGAGATGTGAGTAGGATTGGAGATGTCTGTGACTGGAGGATGTCTCAGTGCATCTCTGGAGGATAAGATGGAGAAGACAACAATAAAAAGATGAGAGGGACACTGGTAGCAGAACAAAAGAAGAGAGAAATGGAATGTGCAGAGAATAGTTACAGAGAAGGGAAATATGGAGTGTTTTCTCCAGGAGCAAAGGAAGGCAGCGACCAGGTTGGAATTCATACTTTTGCTAGTGGAAGAGCTGGAAGTGTGGGGATTTGGGTGAGAGAGAGAAACATATCAGGTCAAGAGCATGTGAAGCTGAGAACTGAGGTGAATGAAGATAGATAAAAGGTATGTTTAAAAATGAAGAGACTGGGTAAGAACTGGCAAGTGACAATAGCTGAGGAATGTCAATAAGAGGAGTAGAGAACCATGGGTGGAAGGAGCTGGTGAAACAGTAGAATGTCATTAAAACAGTACAAAGAGATGCATTTGTAAAGCTCTCCATAACATAATGATTTCAGTGCAGTTTTCTTGATTCTTTCTCTCTGGGAGTAACACTCACTACACATGTATCAGCTGAGCCTTTAACCAGAAAAGGACTCTCTCCCTCAGCCATAAAGCACTACTAGATTGAATGATCAACCCTGTTGAGCCATAACAGTCAACTGCATTTACACAACAAAAAACAGTGGCCAGCTGTGATAGTAGTAATGAGATGGGCTAGCCATTGACTTCTTTTAAGTATAACAGACCCAATCCCCACCCTGGTATTAATTGCTCCTTGTAGGTAGTCAAATGCTGAAGAATGCAAACTGCTAATTTGGATCCATTTCATGTCCTGCAAAGCCTGTGTTATTATATTTTCCAGTTTGTAAAAAGAATACTAATAAATGTTGTTATTTATTTATTTGACATTTGGTTACTGGAAAGCCTGAATAGGAACAAAGCCCATTTTCAGCAGAGGCCTGGGAAGAAAAACGTCACAGCAGTAATATAATAGTTAAGTTAAATTTTAACATTGAAATTATAAAAAAGACAATGTGTATACAAATTAAAATAACATTATAAAACAATAACAATTGTGTAAACAGAGCAATAAAGAGTTCCAAAAAAGAAAATTTAGGACTAGTGTAACTGTATTAAGACAGTAAGTAAAAACCAATAGTGATAAAAATGGTTGAATAAATAAGCAGTATTAAGGCAATAATTATAGGTTCATAGGTTGGTACTGGGCTATCTGCCCGAAGGCATATATTAGCCCAGCCACATTGTGCGGTATTCACCGCCCCTTTAGTAGTTCCCTAGACCCTTGTACTAGCAGCTAGTACCCTTGGCCCCTATCTAGTAGTGCTGTTGCTGTGATCCCCGGTGTGAAATTTCTGTTACCCATCCACTCATCAAGGTTCCTCTTGAAGAGTGATAGTGAGGAATTAATTACAGGAAGGAGAGATGAGAAAAGTATTAGTAATAAAATGGAAGGATTGTACTGATGTTAAATGTAAAGGTTAGAAGAATTCAGAACAAGGGAAGTGTATGAGAAGTCAAGAAGTCAAAGGAAATAGTGGAAGAAGAAGAAAGAGAAAAAACAAGAAAATGTACAAAAAGGGGTAGGAGGAGGAGGAATGATTTTAAGGAGTGTTTGAACAGAGGAATCCTAGGCATTAGTTTGATATCAAGGGGAAAAATTCCAAGTCTTTCTACTGAGTTTGAGTAAAGTGACTGACCTATGCATTTTTATGCTTTGTAGAGATCAAGGAGATGTTTTTCAAATGAACATAGTGGATGACTAGGCTGGTAGGAATTGAGAATGGCATTGATTGCTGGGCAGGATGATGGTTTTAATATAATTTTGTGGGTTTGAAGGAGATGAATAAACTTAAAGTGGAAAGGTACCTCAAGCCAGTTTAAAGATTTGAGAGCCATACGGTGATGTGATTTGAAGGGCATATCAGCAGCAAGTATAGCTATTTAATTGTAGCAGAACTCCATTTTAGTTTGAAGAGAGGTCTATATGTTGGTAAGAATGGAGGAGGCATAAAAAGAGGATGGAATGAAATAGGCTTTGTCAACTTGACTTGAAACTGTAGTTTTATTGGCCATTTTGGGTCAATTCCAAACTCCTTCATCTTCCTCTCTTAAAACCTGGTTGCCTCGTGGTTTTGGCATCTTTTCAGGCTTGTTGGCTGTTGGTGAAGCACCAACCAAGAGGAGAAAACGCTGAGAGAAGAAAGGAGACACTTTTGAGATTTTATGTATTTTTCCTGTTTATTTGCTAAGTTTTTCTGCATAGCCTCCTATTTTGAGCATTTTCTGGCTTGTTAAACTTGATTTCTGCATTAGTAACTGTATTTAGAGCACAACCTAGAGCTGTTTACTGAATTTCCTATTTGCACTTATTTTTAAAATTGTTTTTTTATCAAAACTTGCATTTTATCTGTCTTTGGCCTAGCACTCTTGTGTTGGGTCATTTACTGCACTGTTATAACTTGTTGATACTTGTGAACCTTTGCTATCTCTGAAAAAAACAAAAAAACAAAAAAAAAATCTTGCTTTTTTCCCACTTTTCTGAGATTTAAAAAAGTTCAGTTACAGGCTTGCTGTTCTTGAACTGTTTGTAAGTTTCTTGGAGGCCATTTTTTGCTTGGGCTAAAGGGAAGTCTCTCTGTTGATCAGTGGCAGTGAAAAACATTGAGCAGCCTGCCTGCCCCTGTGGGAGTGGTTACTGACTTGAAATTGTAGTTTTATTGGCCATTTTGGGTCAATTCCAAACTCCTTCATCTTCCTCTCTTAAAACCCTCTTTGCGTGGTTTTGCATTTTGTGCATAGTGCAACAGCGGCAGCCACCTAATTGGGTTTAAACTATTCCAGGCTCCACAAAGTCTGCTCTTCACTTTTTCCCTTAGAACTGCTCTATCTCTCAATTTAAACACCATATTCTCATTTTAAGGCCCTTCACTGGTCCAATTAAGTAATCCTACAAGTTAGCACTATTAAACCATAAGCACTACTTACTCTTATACTCTCTACGATTACCCTGTCCTCTATTGGTCCGTCTTAAATTCAGTTTCCCTATATTACTCTAGCATGTCCAAAGGTCAGTCAATGGTTTCCTCTCCAGTCCAGCTGGTGAATCTGGGAATTTTGAGGCAATGTTACAACTGTCTTATGTACACAGACAACCCTCTCCTCCTCCAAACAGGTTCAAATATATGTGAAAGATGCAACTATTTAGCCAAACTGGAGGCTGAGCTCTCTCACCTCAAAACTGGTGTAACCAGTCAGGAGGCGAAGGTAACCTCACACAACACAATTCCATTATCACATAGTCCCACCACATCAGCAAACCAAATACATAAATACACAAAAACATACTCGGAGGCTCTAAATAAAAATCTACCTAAGCAACAGAGACCTCAAAAGCAGACATCCAAGCAAACGCTACCTCAAAACAAAACACGCACAACACATAGCCCACAAAGTCAGTGTGCCAAGCAGCCACAGCCCTTAAGGCTAAATAACACACCTGATACTCTTGTAATAGATGACTCTATTGTCAGACACACTGATGTCCTGCTCACCAGGCTGAATAAAGAGAAGGTCACGGTGAGCTGCCTGTCGGGTGCTAGGATCCGCCACATAACGCAAGCACTCAGGTCACTCCAAAGCAAATACAAATATGACTCAGTCATTGTACATGCTGGTGTGAATGACCTGAGACGTACCTCCCTGGACTACATGAAAAGAGACATAGAGGTGCTCTCTGATCATGAAGCCCAGGCTGGTATGACCCTGACCTTGAGCAGCATCTTACCCTCACCTAGAATGATGCCACAGTACAAAGACAAATTGATCGATTTTAACAACTGGCTAAAATTTTGGTGTCATTCAAAGGGGATCCAGTGTCTGTCAGCCTGGGATGACATGCTTGACAAGCCACGTTGCTGGCTAGGACGGCTTGCACCTGTCACCACTGGGCTTTCGGATATTGGCAAAGGCTCTTGCCACACCCATAGTGCCTTTTTTAGGCAAGGCTCAAAAGTCAAACCCACCCCCATAGACAGCACAAGGAACAATAAACTAAGGGTAATGCTGCTTAACGTCAGAAGTCTTAACCTCAAGATGCACGCACTCGAAGCTCTCCTCAGTATGGAGAACATCGATATCTGTGCAGTGACAGAAACCTGGTTCAAGGCTCCAGAGAGCACCCCAGCACTACAAGACTATACCTCATATCATGCTTTTCGGCCCCAAAACCCAGACCGAACCACAAAAGGAGGAGGAGTTTCCATATTTATCAAGGATATCCACACCCCCAGGTTAGTGGCATTGCATGAAGTATCAGAGACCATCCATGTGCAACTAACAGTGGGCAAGACTGCTTTTCAGTTTATAGCATCCTACAGCCCACCCTCTCAAAGTCAGGAATCCCACTCGGCTTTCCTGAAAACATTGGAGAACATGAAGATCTCTCCGAACACCATTATATTGGGTGACTTCAGCTGCCCAAACATTGACTGGGAGCACTACTCAAGCCCCAGCACCTTAGCCCAAAGGTTCCTGGAAATTATAAACTCAAATGCTATGGAACAACTAGTCACCACTCCCACAAGAGGGGACAACATACTAGACCTGATCATTACCAACATGGGGACTCTATGCTCCACACCAGAAGTATATCCCTCATTGGTAAGATCAGACCATAAATTAATTTCACTGGATGTCCACATCCCGACCCCACCCTCAGCCCAGAAAACCACAGTGAAAAACTTCTCAAAAGTGAACTTCTCACTTCTCAAAACTGAAGTGGAATCCTTCAAGGCCCCAGGGCCAGTGGAAACTATGGCCCAAACTGCAGAATCCTATATAAACGCATTCTACGGACATCTCCAGGAATGCATGGATCATGCTATCCCAAACAAAGCCAAGACCCAGTCATCCAAAGGCAGGCATCCAGTCTGGTGGACCCCTGCCATAAATAAACTGTACAACAGAAGGAGGAAGCTACTACATGATAGAGCAAAATCCCTAATAGGGAAGGCATCTCTGATCAGTACTAGCAAAAAATTACGATCCCTCATAAAATCCTCCAAGGCCAGCTTCGAGAGAAAAATTGCACAGGACACCAAAGATAATCATAAGGCTTTTTTCAGTTATGTGAGGAACCTGGGATGCAACTCCCAGACTTGTTCTGAGTTGATTCTAAATGACAAAAAATACACTGAACCCACAGACATCGCCAATATCCTGGCAGACAGGTTCAGTGCAAACCACCCCTCCCCAAAGAGCAAGTATCTATCCCGGCAGAGGGCTGCCTCCCAAACATCTCTGATGCTCAGGTGAAGGCTGCCCTCTCCAAAGCAAAAAACACTGCTTCCATGGGACCAGATGGTATCCCAGGTTGCGTCCTACATGAACTCCAAGAGGAACTAATCCCTCAAATAAAACAGCTATACAATCTCAGCCTCACTACAGGATATGTGCCCACAGAATGGCATACAGCAACAGTGGTCCCACTCCACAAAGGTGGAGCCTCTACGAACCCTGGAAACTATCGTCCCATAAGCCTGACTAGCTTAGTCTGCAAGGCTATGGAGAGGATCATCATGGAGCTCATAAACAAAGACATTGGGGACCTACAGACACTAGATCCTACCCAGTTCGGCTTTGTCAAGGGCAGATCCTGCCTTTTGAACCTGGTTGACTTCTTCGAAACAGTCACCAAAGCCATAGATGAAGGGAAGGTAGTCCACACAGCCTATCTGGACCTTGCAAAGGCATTTGACACAATACCCCACTCGGGCATCATAGATAAGCTATCCAGCTTAAATATAAACCCCTATGCCACAAGATGGGTTGCAAACTGGCTCTAAGACAGAACCCACAGTGTGAGAGTTGCTGGAGCCATGTCAGACTCGAAACCGGTCACAAGTGGCATCCCACAGTGTTCTGTCTTGGGACCACTCTTATTCGGTATATACTTTTCCGAGGTACAGGCAAACGTGGGAGGACTATGGCTCACCAAGTTCGCAGACGACTGCAAACTGGGCGCCATAATCGACTCTCCAGCTGACACAAACATCCTTCAAAAAGGTCTCACAGAGACAGATAACTGGTGCCAGCGCCATGGTTTAAAGCTAAATGCCAAAAAATGTATAGTCATACCCTTTGGCAAAAACAATGTGCCCACAAATTACCACATAGGCGGAAACCCATTAAGTACAGAGAAAGTTATTAGGGACCTGGGGACCCAAGTTGATCGCAATCTCTCCTTTGAAAACCACATTGCCAAAGTGGTTAGAAAGACCTTCTACATAGCCCACCTCATCACGAAGGGTTTCACATCTAGATCAAGAGAGGTAATCGTGCTCCTTTATTCATCCCTCATCAGGCCCATCATAGAATACAATGCCCCTTTTGGGATGTACCTTACCCGACACCTGCAGCAATTAGAAAGACCCCAAAAGTATCTCACCAAGAGGATCAAGGGTCTCAAACAGATGCCATATGCTGCTCGGTTAAAAACTCCAGCTCTACTCAGTTGCATACCGCCTACTTGAGGCGATCTATGCCTGACATACAAAGCTATGTCAAATCCAGAATTAATGGACATGCTCCACCTCAGTAAATCTAAATCCCTTAGAGCCACACGCTCGAGGGACTTGAACCTCAGCACAGAAATAAATAGAACTTGCTGGAGGGACAGGTTCATAACCCAGAGGCTCCCTTCGCTCTGGAATAGAATTCCAGTTCATGTGAGGCAGAGCACCTCACTGAATCTCTTCAAGAAGAATCTCAATAGGTGGATGGGGGATCGTAGGTTTGTCCCAGGGATTACTCCCGTGTCACTATTAGACAGAGGCACAGTAAACTAAACCTTAAAAAGGCACAGTATACTCAAATCAAGGGGTTGCATAAGCCATACAGAATCGGGCTAGGCTTATAATTGCCCCAGGGCAGATAGCCTAGTATGAACCTATGAACCTATGAACCTATAAGTGCTACTCTAGAATTATTGGTGAGGATTTTTTTATCTATACAGCATATCTAGTTTCTGATGAGTATTTTATATGATTCTGATGAAGTCAACTGGCATTGACGAAAGCGCTTAATTATATTATTTGCAATAAACTATTTTCTGAGGGCTCACAACATTAGTGCTCCTTTTTGGTTTGAGTATTTTATATGCACTTATGAATAAAGATGTCAAATTTCATTTGATCATCAGTTATAACACCAAGTAGCTTAGTAGGGGATGCAACTTCAATCTTAGTGTTTTTAAGAGAGGAAATGCTAAAGCTGTCTTTAAGGAGTGACAATGAGTTAGGAAGAAACAGGAGAAGTTTATTTTTTTAGGATTTATGAAAAGTTGGTTCTCTTTGAGCAAGTTGTCAATGGAGCAGAAAGTGTTTTGAATAACGATTTGGAGATGTGAGAGGTTATTAGAGGAATGGATGGCAATGGAATCATAATGTATAATGATGGATTCTTTGGTGGGAAGATGGAGACAACAGATAAACATATTAAAGAGAAGGGGACCAAGGACAGAACCTTGAGGTACATCAGTATTGACTGGGAGAAAGGAATAATAATAAGAGGACCATTTAGCAGATTGTAGCTGTTTGGAAAGGTAGCGAGAGAACCAGTTAAGTGTAGTGATAGCTAGACCCAGAGCAGACATTTTAGATAGCAAACTGGGGTAAGAAACTGTGTTGCACACTTTTGAGAGGTCAAGAAAGAGACAAGACAAGCATATTATTATCTTGACTTTAGAGACTATGAAGGCTACAATGGCAGATGTGCTAAATCAGGTTAAAAGTCATGTTGGGTTGGTGATAGTAGGTTTCCAGAGAGTAAATATTGAAGGAGTTGTTTATGAATGCATTTCTCAAGGATCTTAGAGAGAAGAGACATGATAGCCATCAGCCTAAAATTAGTAATTTCAGAGATTGTCAACAGAGGGGTAACAGGGTTTAAGTTTACTTAATATATTTTTTTACGTAAGAGGTATAAACTTGCTTAAGTGAGAAGGTTTAGTTCATAACAGTGACAGGTGTGGCTGTATTGGTAGGCTTTTGTTGGGAGCTATCAAATAGTAAAGCCATATAATCTGTGAAATAGGAATTTAATTTGGAAGCTACTTCAGAGGGAGAGATATCAGGACTTGTGTTAGGAGTACTTGGCATACCAGAATAGAAGATATTCTTTACGGAGGACCAATTTTTTTCGGATTGTTTTTCTGATTTAATTGAGAGTCTAAAAGGTCTCCCTGTTTGTCAATAGTAATATATTTTTGTGAGGTTCTTAAAATGCTTGTAGTTTTGTAGGTCTGTGGGTGATTTACACAATCCATTTTCTCCAATCTTTATCTGTGTTATGCATTGGGGTCTTGGTATAGTGAGACAGCCAGGGTACAAGACTGGATTTTACCCTTTTTCTCCTAGGGGAAATAATGGAATTTTAAAGCTGTGTTCTTAAGGTGATTTAAATTGTATACTGCTTGATGGAACAGATTTAAGGTATGCACTTCTCCGCTGTGTTTTCAATAATAAGGACCAACATGCATAGCTTAAGCACAACCTACAAACTCCTGGAACTGTGGATTGGAAGAAAAATAGAAAAAAACATATTTAGTTAATTTAATCAAATGGAATTTGCCTGATATTGTAATTAATTTGCAGAATATGGTAGAGATTCATTATTGGTTTCTAACTGTTTTTACTAGATACAGAAGCATACCTTCTGAAGATTTGCCATGACATCAGGTTTTTGTTTGTTTCTTTCGGCTTTTCCCGGTTAGGGGTCACCACAGCGGATCTCCGGTCCACTAATGATTGGCAGTAGATTTTTACGTACTGGCTTGCCGGGCCTAACGCACAACCTTCAATGAAGGAACGCCCATTCACGCATGTCGCCACATAGAAGATGCTCTAACTTTGAATCGAACGGGCAATGTCTAACTGTGAGGCGACAACGCTACCACAGTACCACCACCGTGGGTAGTGCCATGACATCAGGTATAAGACAAAAATCTACTTTAAAGAAGTTATAATGTGTCTTTGACAAAAATCTACTTTAAAGAAGTTATAATGTGTCTTTTTGGTACTGAGTTATGCTAAGTCAGTTAGTTATATTCTGATATTACCGTGGTCTTAGATGGTTAGAGTTCCTTAGCTACTTTCTGGATTGTTTTTTCATTTATTTATTGGAACTTATTTGGCTACTGGTGAATTTTGTTGTAAGTCAGTTAGTTCTTAGCAACATAACCCATTGCTGTGTGACTGTAATCTCGCTCTCCCCTCAGTGTGCCATTACAACATACAAAGTGTTTTATTTTATATACTGATTAGACCACAGAGTAGTAATAATTAAAGCAAATCTGCTTTAAATGAATAGTTTCAAAACAGAGTCAAAAAACATGTAGGTGTTTAACACATTGTGATTGAAGCTACATTGGATTTTGTTTTTACAGACTAAATGAGCTTGAAATAAAGTTTCATTCTAAGCTGGCAAGGTGCAACCTGCAAACACCAAGATGCAAGAAGAACATCAGCAGCCAGGGACATGAGCAGTGAGCAACAGAGCAGGCGTCAAATCTAGGAATATCAAAGGGGACTACCAAGTGTACCAGCATGCTGAAGACCTGTAGGCAAGAACAAAGAGCTGGGGAATAGGGTGGGGCATAATAATATAAGATTATGGGGCTTACCAGAAGATGCTAAGCAAGAGATATGATAACCTTCATCTAGCCCAAACCTAAATAATGAAGCTGCACATAGTGCATGAGGACTAGAGGGACTGAGGCCAAGTCTCAATTAGTCATGATATTATTCAACTCATATGAGAAGGAGAAAGTCTTTAGACTGATCTAATACAGGAAATGGTTGTGACAAAAAGGGGTGAAACAATGTGTTGATATTGGCTATTAGGTCAAAATGTTGAAGAATTTTATTTTATTTTATTTTATTTATCCTTCATTGACCAGATTAGTCTCACTTGTCTAGTAACCTCTTTTCAGTGGAGGCTCAAAATAGGACTTTCATCATGGTAGTCATGCACTTTGGTTGTCCAAGTTATGGCATTCCCTATTCTACCCTTCAAGCTTGAAGGTGATAACAGGTTCAACAACACAGGTTTATGATGATCTAAAAAAAGCACCTTGTGAACTGGTGGCAAGGATATAATCTCTTCTTGAATTTATGGCTAGGGTACTATCTGTTCTTCAAAGACTAGTTGGAAGATGCCCCATTACAGTGTATAACAAAACTATGATTTTAAGATGGGCTGAATGGAAGTCTTTCAATAGCGGAAACTAAGTAGCAGAAAATTAGGTAACTGTGAAAGAAATGTCACCAGATAGAGAGCAATGAATGAAGATCTCCTTTAGTAGTTGATAAATTGTTACATGGACATGTGGGACTTTGTTGGCTGTGAGAGGTATTTAAGTAATGTTGCAATTCAATGGAGTTCAGTGATATAATACTACAACTGAAAAAAGAAAAAAAATGACACTCAGCACCATTTAACTTTAGGTGTCTTGGCGCTACTGAATTAGTGTTATTGTAGTATAGTTGTTATTTAAGAGACAGAATGTGAATAAGCACATTTGACAGTGATAAAGTAGCAATCAATTCATTGTTATATGGAAGATAACCTATTATAAAATAAGTCACTGCAGATTGCACTGCACAATATAATTCGTAAATGTAGTGTGTACTGTACTGGACAAAGGGTGATTACCTTGACAGCACAGGTTGTATTTCTTACATTAGATAATAGAAATTACTAACTAGATATTGATGTGTAAATGTTTACTGTGTAAAGTTTATTTCTGAATAGGGTTTTGGTTAAAAAGTTATCACTTTCTTAGAAGACTTATTAAATAAGATATTGTGTATGATATCAGTTTAACATTTAATGGGGGGATATATAAAATAAAGTAGGTACAGTAAGGGAATGTTATTTATGGTAATGAGTGAGGTGGATTTAGGTCAGATGAAGAGCAGAAAGCTGAAAAGCTGTGGGATGGAGTGGGGAAATATGTCTTCATAAAATGGCCATGACTGGTATGTGTACTGATAAAATGAGTAGCTTTGTTTCTAGGTATTCAACAAGGTAATGAAAGTGGAAGCACATGATTTTATGCTTAGCTGATAACTGTGCTAGATCTCATGTTCACCAGTTGTGGTACAGCAAGAGAAACTAAGAGGTACCCACTTAGGTAGCCAAACTTGTTACAAGTGACATTTGGGCATTAATTTGATGGGCTTGAAGGAGATTCTTTGTAAAAAAAGTGGCCTCAGGTCATGGATGGGAGTGCAGGTGAACAGCAATGGTTTTAAAGTAGTAGTAGGTAGATTAAAGATGTAAGCAGTTAGATAAGCATGCTACAATATGGAAGGAAATTAAGGGAAGGAACAGATGATGCAAAGTAATGGCTCAAGAGTGAGTGGGTGAGTATCCCTAAATATAAACAGAACCATGTCCCATGTGAAGATATGTTTGGTGGAGCAATATATCAGGGTCAGTCTTGTGGATATAATGTAACAAATTGGCTGTCAGTGAGATTGTTGGAAATGCTAGGAACTGTAAGAATCATTAGACCCTAAAGGATGCCAGGTGAGGAGGGGGATAGATATGCAAATTGTGGCTCAAAGTTAGCAGTGGCATTTGTAATGTTGGTACCTGTTGTGACGCCTGTGCCCTGGCCCAGCAATCAAGGAGCCTTAATCCTCACCACTAACACCAGAGAGGGCATCTCATATGAGAGGAAAGGATAACAAATACACACAGTAAAGTGCAATTTCCCTTAAGAGCACCCCGAGATAACAGTCAGTCCAAGGCTGGTCGCTCCTTTGATCTCCAGGTCCCCAATAAGACTTCCCACTGGCACAGATATAGGTTCCAGATCTCAGCCTTGTGGGCAAGCTAAAATCTCCAGCACCCTTTCTGTCCAACTAGTGCTTTGTGTCCCTGCCCAAGTAGCTGACACACACACACTTTGAGATAAGAGTTTACACAACCAGACAGACACTTCTGGAGAAGGCTGGCACATGTTCTCCAGTTGTGTCCCTTTTTCTCAGACTATATGGTAGTACCAGCTGCCACCACCCATTAATAATTATCAGCTACTCAAAGGCCCTTTAAAGGGTGTCCAATTATTACTGTGCAATATTATCCATTTGGTAAGTGTGACTACAGTCAAGGCTTATTAGAGTGGCTATGTACAGTTTTACCAAAGGCATACAAGTACTCTAAAGAGCTTAAATTATCTATACACAAGCCAGCCACAGTTAAACAGTTTTAAAATATTAATAATAAATATTTAAAACCACAAGACAATACTTTCTACTATACAGTGCTAATCAAAAGTTCAGAGATCACACAGAAATACGTAAAATAAATCAGTAGTACAGTTCTGACATAACAGAAAAACACTTAGTCTAATCTTTTCTATTTCCTAGCTACTTCTAAAAGAAAACACAGTTCTAACATACTACTTACATAAAGACAGAATAAGGTAGTGCTGAGTTGGATAGTCAGACAAAAATGCTTAATAATCTCTGGTTCGCACTGTTTAAATTGAAACTGCAGTTCTGATAAAACATTACATAATCTTTTACACTTTCCTGGTGTTCCCAGGCTAACATAAACTGCATTTTCATTCTTTTACACTTAGAGCAATAAAGAACATTCCACATGTAATTTCTGATCATTAACTTTAGCCTTAAAACAATAGGCAGGAAGCCTTCATCTAGCTGGAATGAAGCCAACTTGTAAAACATCAAAGGCAGTGATGAAATAATTTTAATTTCAAAGGGCCAACAAGAAATGCCTGACTTAGCTTTCTTTACAGCAGATGGCAATGTTGCCACATTGTTTTAAGTTCAACATTCATATTTACAAATTATAGAATTATCTGCACAATTCTATCTGGGTAGGCTGGTAGCCTTCACCCATCTCTACCAGTCTTCACACCTGTGTATATACCCAATGAATAAGATGGACAAGATCATGTTTCTAAGGGAATCTGTAAACATTTCACTATACAGACTATACTTGCTGGAGATGCCTTTGGATAAATGCAGGATGACTAAAGACTCAAATAATGTTAGGACAGCCTGGAATTAGGACTAAGATAGGATGAGTCTAGAGAGTACATAAAATATGGTCTCCCTAATGAAACTATGAGATTTTTAATTCTCTTTTAAAAAAACAATTCTGCCTTGGCTGTAGTGGAGGGTACACCCTGCCTTACCCCTTAACTTACATACACAAACTCCAGGTAACACAACATAGGGGAAAGGAGAGTAAAAACAAGTTTTAAAACCTCAGTGTTTCAATGGTTGTATCTGTAGTAAGTTTGGATGTAATAAACCATTAAGAAGAATATAGTAACTCAAAGGTAAAGACACACTTGGAAGATTATACAAGATATTGAGAGAAGTGGTGACAGGATCTTTAGATAAGATGCAAATATGCAAAGATGACAGGAAAGAAAGTTGTAAAATAGAATTGAAGGGTGACAGCCAGAGATGGTGGAGTCTCAACATGCAAAACAGTTTAGTTTTAAAATGCACTTTCATTCATAAATTAAAAAACAAATATTTTTAGACTTCAATGACATTTCTTTGGTGGGCTTGGGGCATTTCCAAGTGGAGTTGGGAAGGCTTTAGGGAGGAATATGTTAGTCTTCCATAAATATTGTTATCAACAGTATTGGGAAGGTATTCAGGGGAGTGTATTGGAGGGTATGCTGAATAGTAGCATGTGTTGTTCAGGTTTCAGCTCAAGGGCAGATAACTGCAGTAATGGACACTTACATAGCAAGATTTACGGTATATATTAGGTACATCCCTCTCAACCTGGAAACATTAAAAATCTGGACAAAGGCTCATGAAAAATAGGTGCAAATCTGTACACTGATTAACATACAATTTGCATACATAATTATGTAACCCCACCCACTCCGATGGAATTGTGGGATGTCAACTTTCAAATGCAAACTGAAGAACAGATAAGCAAAATATGGCCCCCAGACCCTGTAGTAAATGGTAACCATTTTTTTTAATACATAGCAATGATGTTCACTGAGAAGGGAAAAGGTGATGAACCTTAGGATTTTGTTTCTGGTGACTTGCTGTATGTGGATTGTGTGGTAAAAGTAGGACATTTACTGGTAGGCAATATTTTAATCTTAACAAAAGAATATTATAGTTTGCTAGGACCTCCAAAAGTCATTCTCCATGGCCTACCAATCAGTGGCATAGCTAGAGTTTGTGCCACCTGGGGCTGTCTTTGAATTTGCCACACTTCCCCTCTCAGAAAATCATGGTTGAATGGGGCACACCCATACACAACACCCCCGCAGCCAGTCCAATGTCCCATAACTTGGTTATTTCAGCTTATTTACCATAAACACTGTAATGCTTTACTTCTACAATGATTATTTGGATTTCATTTAAAACTTTTATTTTACATTTTATAGCACAAACACTAATAGACATCTGCTAAACAAAGCAATATAGTCTCACCATGAAAATAGACTTGGCATTAAAACTTCTCTGCCCTTGAAAATTACATTCATTGAAACAGCATTGAAACCCACATTCAAAGAAAATATATCTGGCCAGTGATGGATAAAGATTACTTTTGGGCTGTTTTCAAATTGCAGGCCCTAAAACATACATGTGTTCTTTGATGCACCTTCCTTTGTTGTGTCTTTCGGCTTATCCCGGTTAGGGGTCACCACAACAGAACTCCGGTCCGCTAACGTTTGGTAGTGGATTTTTACATGCCGAGTTTTACCAGCCCTGACGCACAACCTTCAATGAAGGCATGCCCATTCACGCATGCCTCCACACAGAAGACAGGCTAGCTGAGAATCGAACGCGACAATGTCTTGCTGTGAGGTGACAACACTACTGCAGCACCTTCCTGATTGTATTAAATTATATTCCTTGTATAGTACAGCACACTTATTAAAGCGAGTTTTAAATTTATTGTTTTGTGCAGTTTTCCAATAAGTAATGAAACAAAATGCATGAATCAATAATGACAAAACTGCCCAGTTCAGAACATTTCCATCATAAAAGTCTACACAAACTTCTACAGTCCACCAGTATCATTAAATATGCACAATCTCTGCAGAAGTAAAAGTCATCTAATTAATTCTACATTAAAAGAGATCTGTAACTAATGAAGAGGTTGCTGCTAGCAAACACATTTACATTTCATTGTTTCATCTACAAATAAAATGCCTGTTGCCCTTGAGGAATAAATTGCCTATGTTACATTAAAAAATGATAAGCTAATAACAAACTGATGATAGGTTCATAGTTACTAGGTATCTCCACCAAAGAGGATATTCTCAGTACAACACAGTATGGTATCAGCAATCCATCTACATACTGTGGGAGTAGAACCCACAGCCTTCTGCATCAAAAGCAAGTATTCTACCCGTTGTGCTACTAACAACAAATGCAAAAAGCATAAGTAGCACTAAACTTCTGTCCCCCTGAAGAACTATGCAGCACAAGAAAACTGGAAAAGACCAAAATTTATTGGGGGGGGGGGACAAAGGCCCAAAACCATGGATACATTTTCAACATTGTATAATCTTAGAAAAGTTGCTAGAATAAAATTTTTGTGCTGCATTGCATTTCCTGAAATATAGGAAGACTGAAATTTACTTGGCTATCATTATTTAGTGAAATCATTTCTCACTGATTTGCCAGGAAACCACATATTTTAAGAGGAACAGACCACAATATGAGCCAAACATTTCAGACATTCTGTAAAACTTTGGACTTAACTCCTTGAATCACAAGTGGTGGTGGAGGCATGGGTAGAGAATTTAGGCTCTTGCTCCTTGTACCTAAAGTACAGGGCTTGAGTCTGAGTAACTCTTAACTACGAGGTATACCTAACTGGGGCATTCACAAATAAGCACACACACACTCAAACCAAATGAATGCAATCTCCTACTCTGTCCTGACACACACAACAAAGCAAATGAATGCAATCTCCTACTCTGTCCTCACACACACACTTTGTACAGCAAAGCAAATGCAATTATCTCCTTCTTACACACTCTAAATGCACAAACTTACAAGGTCAGAATGCAAAACAAACTAGCACATGTGTGTGAGTTCTCTGTTAGGATGCACATGTGATAATGTATGTTCAAAGTGTTTAGGGGAAGAAGGAATAGTGCGATAAGCAATAATGTTCAACAAAGTGTTTAGGAAGGTGCGGTTTAGGGGCCACTGACCAGACAGACCGGTATTAAAACATTTTTGCTCATGAATCAAGACTGTAACTCTCAGCTGTCCCTGATTATCAGGGACGTCACTGACTTTGGCCCAACATTTTGCTCTGTCCTTTCTAAAACCAGTGACTTACAAAGAAAACATTGTGGGTTACACTTAATGAATAACAACAATAATTACAGTTCTAGGCTTCTTCTTGTACTTCAGAAAAAATGCAAGATAATTCACATTAACGTATTCTGCCAACTCCTCAAGCCAATAGTACTGGTGTTAAAAAAGTGCCTCTAATTATCCCCGATTATTTCTGGTTTTGTCTCTGATAAGAGGTTGGGAGCTATTTCATGGACAAAATAAAACTAATGGGGGGACAACACTAGGGACAGTTTTTAAATATTTGTCTAATTCACTTAAAAGAAGCTTATAGACCAACAGGTTTTGTATCATTAATAAATTCTAGTGTCTGGCATTTTTAACTGGTGAGATTCTACAAAAAAAAATAAATAAATAACATAAAATCATTTTTTAAAGTGGCACATGGGCAAATATATACTGCAAAATCAAGGATAATCAGGAAATAATTGAATAGGGAGATGTAAAAATCATGTTGGTGTCCAAGCTTGTTAATGTGAATACAATAAGTGCTTCTCATGTTTGGGAATTGGCATGGCAACTAGAACACACACACACACACACACACACACACACACACACACACACACACACACACACACACACACACACACACACACACACACACACACACACACACACACACACACACACAATTACTTAGATTCCGTCCATACAGAAAAGCAAATGAATGCAATCTCCTCCGTCCTATGAAACCAGTAGCAAAGCAAATGAATGCAATCTACTCCATCCTATGAATCCAGTAAACTTAAATGGAACAGTGGCAGAATGCAATTATCTCAATCTCCTCTGAACAATGGCAGAATGCAATTATCTCCTCCTCCTTATACACTCTAAATGACTCCGCAAAAAAGAAGCAGTAAACTTAATTCCCATCTTACGAGAAAACTTAAATGCACAAACTTACAATGGCAGAATGCAAGAATGAACCCCAAAGTCCACGAACTAGTAAACCCTTAACAGCATGGCATGGCAACTAGAACATGTCGTACGGAAATAAACACACACCCTTCTGGCCCTCAGCCAAATTCTGACAGGCTGGCAGGCTGCTCATGAAGCTGACATCATCGCGCACACCCCCTGCTCATGGTGAGATCAGCACAATTTTGAAAAGAAACCAGGAAATTTGGAAATTAAAGGGGCCACTCAAGAATTCATGGCACCCCATTATTTTCACATCAAAACCGGTAAATACCAAGGAATTCAGTATGGTTGAGAGGTATGATTAGGTATAAAAAAATTGATAGAAGATAAAAGGGAACTCAAATACTGCTGATGGATAGCTGAGTCAATGAGATAAATGTAAAGCAAGTCTATTTTACATTATCATCTTTTTAAAAAGTCAAATTTCACATGGTCGAGATCATGGGATCAACTGTCTAAAAATTAAAATTAATTATACTGAGATCACGATGCAGAAAGGATCGGTGAATGTGTTTGATTCACACTTTAGTGTGATCTCGGCGTTGGTATATATAATTAGCAGGGGGTAGGAAGGTATTGTTTTGTGAAAGTTCGACTTTTGAAACAGTCGATCACATGAATTTGATCATGTGAAGTACAACATTTTAAAAAGTCAGTCATGTAATATAGATCCATATGATGCATAGGAAAGAAGTAGCAATGGTGGAAGAAGAAACTTGAAGGAATAAGTTACCGTTGCAAAAAAAGAAATGAAGAATTGCAGAAGGGAATCTTTGGAGAAGAAATTGTTTTCCATCAGGGTGTCCTTCACTTCATATCAATGAAAAAGTAGCAAATGGATTGCCTTACTAGGGTTTGTAAGAAATGAAAATTGTTTTGGCATGCAGAAATACAATAAATATGCAGCATCATAGTAATAAATTTTCTGTCACGTTATGATTTCACTATGCTATTATAGAACTGGATGTTTAATTTTTTTAGACCTAAACTATCATCTTTTTGCAGAAACAATAAAGTTAATTAATGGCTTAAAAGAGTACCGTACCCACAGACTCAAAAAACATGTTTAAAACATCATGGCATGATGTTTCTTACATTTTAACAGCACTCTGGGATTATTTACAGGATTTTAAATATTTTTATATGCAATTCCAGACTCTGACCACCTGGAGGCTGGCATACTGACGTGGTTTGTATAAGTCAGGTTGCCATCCAGTATCCCAGAAATCATTGTTTGGCTCAAAAATGTTACATCATGCAAGCCTCCATTTGCCTAAAGTTCATGTCATTTCATAGATGTTGCATGTGTGCAAAGTACTGAGTAAAATAGAACAGTGTAACATTCCCTGCTGCTCGATGACTACTTAAAACAGAAACAGTGCAAATGCCACAGAACACACTCAAAGTGCTGTTTACTGCTGCCTTTTTTTCTAATTTAGTTTAAATGGCACTAATTTGTGAGACAATGAATTCCAGTCCATTTACTTCTCCCCTCCCCATAACACTTAGCTTCCCTATCTGTCAAAGTCCTGAGGGTAATTTGGCCTGGTAATTCCATTGTTTGGCAGATCCCAGCAGGGTGCTTGACTCATGTAATTTAATATTTGCTCTAGCATTTCCTTTGTTAGAGGGGACATTTTTTTGCTGCACTATAGCCATGGCCTTACTTGACTGCAATCACATCCAGTAAGGTCTTGCACCAAGGAGCTAAAGAATAAAACATTTATACTATTAACCAGTTTAGATCTTTATTAATTTAAGTGTTAAGGTATCACTTCATGCTTCCACCTTGTTAAAAATTGAGATTTACATGTGCAAAGTGTGTTGGTATGCAGTGTTTTCCTTCATATGTTTTTACTCCACTGGTTGGTTTGCAAAAAAAAACCTTTTGCAGTGTCCCTGGATTTGTCTTTGTACATACAAACCACATTATTATATTTCCCCTTCCTTTTTCTTGTGTCCAGAAGTCACTTATAACAAAGTACATTTATTGATTTTTTTTTTTTAAATAAAGGACATCAAAGTTAACTTACCTTGAATCAGATAATGGATGCTACTGCAAAGAATCACTGTTGAAATATTTGTGCATGGTCAAAATCCCTTACTAAATCTATTTGCCAGCCTCCAGTTCAATTGGTGCTATGGCTTTAATATACTGGTGTGTTTGCTCATGCCTTCCAAATATCTCCACCATTACATATCAATTTTGCAGTGTAGTAACCACCTGACATGCCCATACACCTTTAGCCATCAATATGCAGCTACTCCTGTTCATGTGAGTATGTGAACTCATTTTCAGACTTAAGGTGTTTAAGCTGCACTGAATAATTCTAGGTGCTTGTTCAGGTTTCACATGGTGCTTGCTTAGAGCTACTCTCATGTTAAGCCACTATGAATATGTTGCACTGCCACCTCTGATACCAGGGTAATGTTTTAATCTTTCTATTCCCGCACTGCACACTAGCAGTATCTGGTGCAAATACAACAGAGAAGTATGCAAGCGATACACCACCTAAGCATCATTTGCCGTGCAGAATGTACAAGTATGCATACCAAATTTCTGTGTTTCCAAACATTGGTGTTACTACACTATTACTGAATAAAATGAACAGCACTCAGGCTGGGGGAAGGACAAGGGAGCCATGATATCACAGAATGGGTGGGTCTTATTATTTTAGTTAGAATCAGATGACGGCTGTGGTGATGTCACTTTGGGGGAGGGAACTGATTTAAAAAAAAAAAAAAAGGTACCTGCACTGCCTGGCCTCGATGATGTCAGCAACTGGGCAACTCCAGCAAGCTTTATTCAAATGTGAGAGAATCATTTTGTAAGTGAAACCATCACAGTATGAGAAGGTAGGCTTCTGTTACAGAAGTAAGGGGAACTATAAAAATTGTAAATGCTTTATTGTTGTTGCTTTACAGAGGACAATGTAAATAGGGAGGAAAAGGGCCGTGAAGTTGAGGAATACATTAAAGAAACCTGTTGTACTCCTTTAATAAAAATGTTAAAATTTGTAAATAAATAAATATATATATATATATATATATATATATATATATATATATATATATATGTATGTATATATATGGAATCACTACTTAATACCGAAACTACACAATCCCGAAGCCCACAATGCCGAGACCATAATCCCTAAACCCCACATTACCGACATGTTAAAAGCGCGAAATTCAAAATCGCGAAAGTACTACATACATACAGCACACATACAAACATATACACAGCCTCACCCCATAACCAAACAAACCACCCTACACTGAAGTTAAGCAGGGGGGCTTTGCCCCCTGCACCCCCCCATGTGGAGGGCTCTGCCCCCCACACACCCCCGACTTTAATATTCCAACTCCGAGATCGCACAGACATACACACACAAGGCAAACTCACACCCACACATTCTAGCCCCTCACACACACACACACACACACACACTAAAGCCCCTCACAAACACACTTACACACACATACTTACCTGAACCACAACACCAGAAGCGCTAACTCAAAATCCCTTACCATCGGGATTTTGAATTTCGCGCTTCTGGTCTTTCGGTAATGTGCGGTTTCGGCTACCTGGTCTCGAGTGTTTGAAATTCAAGATTTCAAACATTCGAGATTTAGTAGTGTTCCCATATATATATGTAACTGTATAATTGTATAGTATGAAATAGTAAGTCTCAAAATTTGTCTTAAAATGGATTAATAATAAACACATAACTATACACAACAAACACATAATAATAAATACATAAATTAATTGTAAGCACTCTCTCTCTCTCTCTCTCTCTCTCTCCGAGGTGCAACCATACTGAATTTGATTCTCACTGACATGGGAGAGTGCTGCACATTCCCTAGTGTAATGTCTTCTCTGGTAATGTCAGATCACAAAATGGTCTCCTTTGAAGTAAAAGTAAAACTTGGAACCCCAGCTAATTCTGGAATATACAGCAACTACCCTAAGGCAAAATTCCTACTACTATGTGATAACCTGACAAAATGCCAGGCACCTGTAAACCCAGAGAACAATGCTGCCTATGCAGAACTGTTCAGAAAAACCCTATACAATAATGCTAATAGCTGCACAGAGGCAGCTGCACCTACCAGAAAGAAGTACAGAACTAACTCAAAAAACAAATCACACTGGTAGAATCACTGCATCAACAGGCTGTATAACAAAAGGAAGAAAATCATAGCAAAAATTAGAAGGTGCAGCACCCAGTGGGATAAAAGTACTTTCATCAAACTAAACAAACAACTTAGAGGACAAATAAAGTCTATCAAAGCCAAATTTGAGGTAAAATTGGCCTCCCAGTCCAAAGACAACCACGAGGCATTTTTAGCTATGTCCGCAACCTCAAAGACAATATACAATTGTGTACAGAGCTCATTGTAAATGGAACCACCTGTACTAAGCCAGAAGATATAGCAAACCTACTAGCCAACAAATTCAGCTGCAACTTTACCCCTCTCTCCTCATCAACCTTCCCTCAGGAAATACCATCAAATATAACTCTCCCTGCTACTACTAGGAAACAGGTCCTTAATGCTCTGTCTAAGGCTAAGAACACTGCATCAATGGGCCCAGACAATATCCCAGGATGCCTTCTAAATAGCATAAAACATGATCTATTGGGCCCTCTGGAATTTCTATTTAACTGTAGCCTCCAAACAGTCTTTGTGCCACATGTATGGAGAACAGCAACAGTCATCCTTCTGCACAAAGGTGGGCCATCTACAGACTTTGTAAACTACAAACCCATAAGTCTTGCTAGTCTGATATGCAAAGCCATGGAAATAATTATTATGAACTCAGTCAATAATGACATGGGAAACCTCCAGACATTGGACTCAATCCAATTTAGTTTCATCAAGGGCAGGTTGTGCCTACTCAACCTGGTAAACATCTTTGAGAAAGTCACAAAACCAATGGATGAGGGCAAAATAGTTCACACTGCATACCTGGACCTAGCCAAGGCATTTGGCACAATCCCCCACTCAGGCATTGTTGACAAACCTAAGAGGTTAGGTACAAACCCTTATGTCACCCAGTAGATAGCCAGCTGGCTCACAGACAGGACCCATGAAGTTAGATCTGGGAAGTCCACATCTACAAAGAGGCCAGTCACAAGAGGACTCCCTCAGGGATTGATCCTGGGACCATTCATTTTTGGCACTTAGTTCGCTGAAGTCAAGGCCAACATAAAATGGACTCTGGTTGACTAAATTTGCAGAAGATTGCAATTTAGAAGCTATCATTGAATCGCCCATCAACACAAATGTTCTCCAGTAAGGGCTGACATAGACAAACAACTGGTGCCAGAGCTTTGAACTAAAACTGAATGCCAAGAAGTGCATAATGATATCTTTCAGGAAGTCATTCACCCCTGGTTGCTATCATATTGACAACACACCCCTAAGTGTTGACCCAGTAGTTAGGGTGATATAAATAGGACCTGCTGGAGAGACAGGTATATATAGGTTAGTACGAGGCTAACTGCCCTTGCGAGCCTAGCCAATTATTCCTTGTGAGACCCAAACCCTACACCTTGTGTTTGTAAGGTAAACACTGTAACCATTAGGCCACCCTCCCAAATCCAATGAACCTACCTGAAATGCAAGTACTTCCATAAGAGTGAATGTGTGACTGACGTCTTTTGATTGCATTCACTTTTTCCTCCTAGAGTAAAGATTTATGCAAATGAGTGATTCTCTGAATTGCCCAACTGAGTAAATTAGGAGATGCAGACATTTCTGGAGGATAGCACATAGCTAATTAGCATTACTCTTTCCTCCTGACTATTGCATTAGCATGTGTCCACCACCCATGAAACTCATTATATGAAAACATTTCTGGCATTTTGTGTTCCAAAAAGTAATTGCTGTATCTGCTTTATATATTAGCAACTTATATTTTTATGTAGATTCTGTTCAACACACATGACACATTATGTCTGTAGTTTTTGTAACCCTGCCAAAAAACAATCTGAAGTCTGGTCACTGAAATACTGATCCGCTGCTGCAATCGCCGCCGAATCGCTCGAAAATTGCCACTCTTTCCAACTCGTTTTTAGATTTAAAAACTTTAAATAGTCAGATGGAGCAAGGTCTGGTGAGTAGGGTGGATGGTCTATGCACTCAACCCCCAATTTCATCAAAACATCCATTGTTTTGCAAGCCTTGTGAATAGGTGCATTGTCTTGCAAAAAGAACTCCTTTCTGCAGCTTCCCTTTTCTCTTTTTTTCTCTTTTTCTTTCAATGCCTCCTTTAATCAGCACACCAAGTTACAGTAATATTCTGCATTAACTGTTTGGGCCCTTGGAAGAAAGTTAGTCATTACAGCACCTTCTTGACCCCAAAGCACTGTGGCCATGACCTTTCTTGATGACTTTTGGGTCTTGAACATCTTTGGCCTTGGTGAACCTGATTGCCTCCATTGTATGGACTGTTGTTTTGTCTCAGGATCAAAGTTGTGCAACAATGTTTTGTCAACAATAATTAGTTGTTCCAAAACGTTGGCACCAGCTCAGTGAAAATACCACAAAATCCCAACTTGGAAGTGCCTACTTAATGTCTTTTCTCGTTGGCATTCAAACATTTTGGCACCACTTGGCTGACAGCTTCTGCATACCCAACTGCTAATGGATTATAAACCCAACAAATTCCCTGGATATCTGTAGTGTCTCAGCAATTCTTTTAGCTAATATTTGCCAAGCTGCCAAAATCAGGTCATGGACATGGTAAACAATTTCGGGTGTTTACACCGTTTGAGGCCTCCCAGACCTTGCTGCATCTTCGGTCTTGAAATCTCCATACTGGAAGTTTGCACATCACTTCTTCACAGTTGAGCAGGAAGGGCACTTGTCACTCAATGTTTGCATCATGTATCTCAGAGATTATCCCTTCTCTGAAACAGGATCCCCATCCATGTGAAGCAGAGTTCCTTCCTAACCTAATTCAAGTGTAACTTGGACTATTGGATGGGGAACAGGAAATTCATCCTTGGTTTGCCACTTGTGTCTCTAATGGACAAAAGCACCCTGTAAATGGTTCATCTCCCAGGCCCCTTCTTGTAAAATGTTCACCTCTTGACCCCCTGGTTACATTTGTCAAGGGTACCAGAACCTGTTAGAGATTTGGGATGCATGGCTAAGCTTCAAAATGTCCTTGGGGTTGTTAACCTAGTAAACAACTATGAACCTATGAGCTCTAGCAAGTCATCCACCAATGTTAAGTGGAGAGAGCAGAGGCTCTCTTCATGCAAATAATAGAAAAGACACACATATAAATACTGCATCACATTGCCCCTGCTAAACTGCACTGTACTTCTTAGATGAGCGTAGGAAAGCAGTGTGTACATATATGTTCTAATTGTGTTGCTCATTCTTAAATACTGCATTTATTTTCCTTTATTAAATAGTCTAGTAGGAATACCATATTAATAAGAAACATGCATGTAATACTGATCAGCCTTTGCAGAGAGTACTTTATGTTCCAAGTGTAACAACTGAAGGTTCTAAGATATTTGATGTAGCAGCCTGAAATGCAGAAAGTGACTAAACCCCTGACTCCACATTGCAGATAGAAGTGGCCACATCAGACATTAAACCAGAGCCTTAACTAAGGTGGGGAGAAGCGGACAGCTGCCCCAGGTGCAAGCTTTTGGGGGAGTACAGTGAACAAGGACCAATGGTGCAGAAGTCCAGTACCAAAACTGTTTTCTGAAGACATGATATTGCAGCTTTATAAATGAATGCCAACACTGCATCTGCAGTCAAGTTGAAGCACTTAAGCAGACTTTGTGTGTGGTGATTAACTGTACCAACCTGTTTGTTATGTTTAGAGCAAGCAGTTTGCTACAATTTCAGAACAAAGAGCAGCTTCTTTTGTCTTTAACCTTGAGAAGACCCTTTTCTTGGTCTTTAGCTTTAAATTGAGGAAGGTACTGGCCAGTTTGGAGAACCACAGATGCCAGATGACCTAGCCTAGTATGGCAGCACAGTGGCACAGCAGATAGTGTTGTCACCTCACAGCAAGAGGTATTCTGGTTTAATTTATAGCTCGGGGTTCTTCTACATGGAGTCTGTATGTCCTCCCTGTGTTCATATGGGTTTCTCTGAGTGCTCCTGTTTTCTCCAGCATTCCAAAGGTATGCAGTAGGTGGACCGGGCACTCTAAAATTGTCCATAGTTGTGAGTATGCATGTGTATGTGTGGTATGAAAGAACAGCCTTGGCAGGACTAGCCACCCGATGGTGTGAATATTGGTTGTAGATTGTTTCTGTTGAAGGGACACTGTGACCCCATGTGCAAAAACAGGAAAAAGGGGTTGTGGATGGATGGATGGATGGATGGATGGATGGATGGATGGATGGATGGATGGATGGATGGATAAACAGAGTAGTATCTCACCACACCATTCCACTCATCTCAAGTATCCACATAAATCACAAAGCCAGGAATATTGCCAAAATATCTGGCTGATCATGGCCAGTGTAAAAATAATTATAACACTTATCTCACCACACCAGTCCTCTCATCTTTCACCAGAACTCTGCAGAAAAGTACCTAATTTTATTTTGTTATGTAAATACAAAACAAAAAAACAAAGACCTCCTTCAAGCAGCTTCGCACCTACATTTGAACTTTGTGAGGTCTCTGCTCCAGTGACCTTGCAATTTTTAAAGTTGACTTCATGTAAACTGACTTGAATGTTGTCAAGTCAATTGGAGCAATGTCCCCTGAAGTGCACGCTGTGTTGTGGGTACATTTTAGTTCACCTGGGACACCTTCTTTATTTCTTTATTGTCTAGAGCAAAGAAATATTGATATAAAAGTAAATAAATAAACAAATAAATAATGGTGACAGAGTGACCCTAAAAGTATGACTCCCTAGGAGATTGCCTAGTTTGACTATGCGTAAGGCTGGCCCTACCTGGTTATAAGCTGTGAGGGGGTACTGTCAGCAGTGCTTAAGATGTATTGCTGATGTGGTATGAGTACAGTATCAGGATCCATTTATGCAAGTGTAATTTCAGCCAGACTTTTTTGACAATCGGGGGGATGCCAGTATGAGGACTGCCCAGTACAGGAACATAGGGTGGGCAGAAGGGGGCAGCCATCCTGGGTACAAGATGTCAGGGGAGGCATTCAGAAATTAGTACAGATCGTGCATTAGCAGAGAGGGCTTCAGAGCTCTGTGAGTGGTCTTTAAACTGTAGCAAGGAACCTGTTGCATTTATAAGTACTTACGTATTATCGCAACCAGATTTTCACGGTTGCGAAATGTGCATACCATCACAGATAGGAGTACATGAAGCTATTGAAACTGTCTTTGTAAATGTGTAGTAGTGCCCCAAAACTTTACATTTACTGTAAAGTGGTGTTCAGAGTGTGTTTTGCTGGAGAATAACTTCAGATTACCTTCGGAAACAGAGACAGTGGAGAAAACCATCTTCCTGGGGGGGTTTTTTTGCATGCATTACACAGGCACGCTACACTTTTCATGGCAGCTATCATACTATCGTTTGTCTCATTTTGAACCTGCAGAAGAAATTCTTCAGAGAAGTAAAACAAAGACACTGAGAAATTGTTTAACCCACACTTGCTTACTTTTAACCATTATTGTATTTACAAATTGTTAAAAAAAATAAATGTCATTGAAACCATCACTACTATGTCTGTGTTTGCCTTCTCTGAAGGATTCCTTCCACACAGTGAATGCAATCCGTCCATCACACCAACAGCAAGCATGACAATGCAAGCATGCAAAAAACAGGAAGAGAGCTTTCTCCACTGTTTTTGTTCCCGTAGGTAATCTGAAATTATTCCCCAACAATACACACTCTGAATGCCACTTTACACTATTTCATGGCCTCATTTCTACCAAAATAAGTGAAAGTTGCAACTGCGAAAACCTGGTTGCGATAATACGTAAGTACCCATTTATAGCAGGTGACTTGCTACAATTTAAATAGATTTTTTTTTTCTTTTTGCTCCTTAAACAATTCATCTTGCTTGTTTGTTCCTAGCCAGATCAGGGAATGGAATTTTTGTTTTTTTTTTTTCTCCTCAAGTTGAGAAGCATGTAAAGGAACTTGGATTGCTTGCTTGCTTACTCCTCCAGATTGGAGCACTATCTAGATTTGGGAATAGATCTTCTTTCCATTTTATATTAGAGATGAGGGGCACAACAATGGGGAATGGCACCAGGTGCTACATGAGCCAGCTACAACTCTAGCTCAGACCACTAGGTGACCTAGCAGTGGCTCTGACTTTGGCTGAAGTTATGTTACTTTACTCAGTCTGTTATCAGCACAAGTCATAGTACATAGATTTTGTTTTGTAAATACGACAGCAGCATCCTGAAATATATGACTGTGGACATTTAAGCCTTAATTTTAATTTCAATTTAACACCAGAGGGGGGTATACACAGAAAGTGACTACGTATTCCTAGACATGATATATGTATCTTCACAAGCACTTGTCTTATCAATTTATTATGAATTGGTGTTTGGTCAACTTTGAGCATTAAGACTTGAAATAAAAAAGTAACACCGAATTTCATTTTCATATGACAGCCATGGTGGTGCAGCAGTTAGCGTTGCCGCCTCACAGCAAAAGGTTCTTCAGTTCGATCCTTGGCCGGGGTGCCTTCTGTGTGGAGTCTGCATGTCCTCCCTGTGGTCACGTGAGTTTGCTCTGGTTTCCTCCCAAAGACATGCTGTAAGTGGATTAGACACTCTAAACTGGCCGTGTGTGTGTGTGTGTGTGTGTGTGTGTGTGTGTGCCTTCAGTGGAAGGTTGGGTGCTGGGCTGGCAATTTGACACTGTAAAAACTCCACTGCCAATCATGAGCAGACCAGTGATCTGCTGTGGCGACTCCTTACCGGGAAGAAGCTGCATTTTTCAGTCTATCATTTGATCAAAAGTTTGGAAAAAAGTTGTGAAATATGCCGCAGACCATTTATAATCCCATGACATCTGTGTGCCTAGCAGTCCCCAGACCCACCAGCTTAATTTAGTTATTATAGGTTAGTCTTGACCAGTTACACTGTGTTTGAAAGGATGCAAGAAAAAGAAAAGTTGAAGAGTTAGACTGAATTTCTTTTCTTAACCATGGTTTTTATTCAGGCCATCACTGTGTGAAAAGGTTGTTTAAAAAACTCTAAAATGCATCTCAGAGCATTCTCTAGAAACCTTGTGGCTTTTGGGAGCTGCCCTTGCTTACTACAGCAATTTCCATGGCAGCTATTACAATGTAGTCTTGGTCCATTGGGATGTGGTAAAAGAAAGTGGAAAATACAAAATTTCTTTCTTTGATCGTGGTCTTTGTTCAGACAATCATTGGATGAAAAGGGCGTCTAAAAATTCTGAAATTGACCTTAGAGCATCTAGAACCCCCATAGCTTCTGGGGGCCTTGCAACCCCCAGACACCCAGCTTAATTCAGAAGTTTCTGTCACAGTTATCAGAGTACATTCTTGCTTGGATGTTGATTGAATGAATAACAGCAGGAATAAAATGAAGAGAAAGAAAACTATGAGAAGAAGGAAAAAAATAGTAATCTGGATAGTGTGAGCAGTCCATATTGGAGGAGGGGGAGGTCATAGGGCGACATGTTTACCTAAGGCTGGCCCTGCACCCAAAGCAAATGCCTCCTTCACCCCACCCTAGTTATAGTACTGGATGATGAAATATAAGTGAAATATGCAGAATTAAATCAAGTAAAATTATTGAAGCAAACTACATGCACCTATAGAGAAGGGAATCAAACACATGTAGAGAAAAACCTTCTTGGCAGTGAACAAACCTCTTTACTACTCTTACTTACAGTACAGACTTTAATGTCTGGCAGTTTAAAATGAAAAAGGTCTGCTTTATTCCCGCGAAAGCCGAATTGGTTGAATACAATTCGCGTGACACATAACGAGCGAAATGCGAGTACGTCGAATGCACTAAACCGTGAAATTGGAAATATCGAATTTGCATAGTTGGCCCGTCTGTGAAATAGCTCTGTAAGGTAAGTGTGCGATAGTTACGGACCTTAGGGTTAGGGTGCGGGTTAAGGTAAGTGCATAGATAGGTAATGTATGTAAGGTTTAGTGTAGGGTTTCGTTAAGTGTATGTGTGTGGAATATTTAGCTTGTTTGGGTATAGCTCAGTAGGGTAAGTGTGCAGTAGTTACGGACCTTAGGGTTAGGGAGGGGTTAAGGATAGTGCATAGATAGTTGTATATGTAGGGTTTAGTGTAGGGTTAGAAGTAGGGTTTTGGTGCTTTACTTTAGGGTTCGAAGTAGGGTTTTGGTTAGTGTGTGTATGTGTTGTTTTTTACTGTGTTTCGGTAGGTAGTATGTTGCGGGCGATGGGGTTGACCAACTATGAGAGATCGAGATTTCGAATTTCACAGTTTAGTGCATTCGACATATTTGCATTTCGCTCGTTATGGTTCGCGCGAATTGTTTTTGACCGATTCGGCTTTTATGGGAATAAAGTAGACCCAATGTAACTATATCATGTCGGCACACACTGTAATAAGTGAGTGATTATCCTATATGCCTAAAGCAATTACATTTGTTCTCTTTTTTAAATTCAAGAGCAATAATTCTTTCTATTAAAGTGTCAAATCATTTGTGTTTTTGTAACTTCTTCAGTAATAGCATTCCAGCAGGGTGGATTTGCCTTTCAGAAGGCTTTCAGCTAACAGTTAGTCTAAAAGGTGCTATAATTAGTGGCAGAGCACTAGGGCCTTTTGGAAAATAAGCTTACTCACTTTCAAATAGCACAGTTTTAAGGGGAGTAATAATCATTTTGTAGTAATTTAAAGTTAAGAGTATTTAAAAGCAGTTGGGATCCAGCTATTACTGGTATCCAGTGACATTTCATAGGTTCATAGGACGCTACTAGGCTAACGACCCTAGACCCCTTCAAGCCTAGCCATATCATTTTATTTATTTATTTATTTACATTTGTTTACCAGGTAGTGTCTGACTTGGCTGGAGGCCTGTTTTTATTAGAGACCCGGGGAGAAAAGCTCCAAGACAAGTAGTGAACGACAACATAGCACTAAACAAGTTACATACATGACGGAAGTAAATTATAATTTTTTTATTACATAGATAGTTCAGGTAGATTATGTCATTATACATTATATACAAGATAATAATACCCCTTTTATTTTTTTTTTGTTTTGTGGTTTTTTAGGGTGGGAGGTTGGAGTAATGGTTAAGGTGCTTACCTTAGAAACATAAGGTGCAGGGTTTGATTCTGACATGGGGTAATTGGCTAGGCTTAAAATGGCCCATAAGGGTAGTTAGCCTAGTAGTAACCTATGAACCTATGTGGTAAAGGGTAAAGATGAACAGACAGAAAAAATATTATGATGTATAATATCACATGAGAGTTATAATTACAACAGAGAAAATAATAAGAATGGGACTTATGCAATGTTAGTGTGGAAGATAGTCAAGTTAGGGGGGTTAGTCTGGGTGGATGCAGTAGCATAGCCACTGGTTAGTAAGGTGTTCTTTTAGAAGAAGTTTGAATTTGTGATTTTCGGGATTTTTAAGTATTTTCTGGGCAGAAGGTTCCAGGATTTGGATGTTTTATTGGAATAAAGACAGTTGCCATAGTAGTTTTTGGACTTTGTTACCTTTGGGAATAATTTATCTGATGACCTCAGGAACCTGGGGTTGGTGTTAGGTTCAACTAGATTAGATAGAGTAGGGCAATGATCCGGTTTGTGGATGATATAGTTAGTAGGTTGGGTAGTTCAAGCCAGTTGAGTTGGCAAAGTGCGGTACAGTGGTGGGATATGTGAGTCTGGTTTATGGCAAACTTGGCTATTAAGCTGTCCAGGTTATTTAAGTTGGGTTTGCGCAAGCTGGCAAAGATTTGTGAGCAATAAAGAAGGGAGGAAAGCAGGTGGGTTCTAGCTGTAGAAAGTCTGGTGTAGTTAGTTAGGAAAGACTTGGCTCTATAGAGTGAGATAAGTGTGTTGTGAACTTTTTAATTGTGGTTGATATATGTTTGTTGAATTTTAGAAAATCATCTATTGTTACACCAAGAAGTTTAGTTTGACAGACTGGTTCAATTTTTGCACTATTAGAAGAGTAGATGGTAAGAGAAGTTTGGTTATTTTTAGTTCTACTGTTGTAAAAAGCCATAAGCTTTATTTTGTTTGAGATGAGAATTAGTTGATGGCTGGTGAGGTATTGTTCTATTTCTTGGAGATATTTTTGTGTTTTTGCCTGTAGTTCTTGGGGTCAGGGAGCACAGCAGATAAGAGAGGTGTTGTTGCTATATTGAATGATAGTGGCTAGCTGGGTGGAAGAACCAAGTAAATATGATAAGGAGCAGGGGTCCAAGAATAGAGCCTTGGGGACTCCCACAGAGATGGGTAGGAGGGGATAGATTGTTTTGTCATCTGGTGAACTGGTGTCTGTTGGAAAGATATCTATGAATCCAAGTCAGGGATGTTAAGCTGAGGTTAAAAGATGCCAGTTTGTTGAGCAGTATTTGGTGGGATACTGTGTCAAAAGCTTTGGATATATCGAGAAAGATAGATGAGACAAGTTGACTATCATTTTTGAGGTGGTTTACAGTGTTGATGAAGCTAATGAGTGCAGTTTTAGTACTATGTTTTGGTCAGAAGCTATGTTGTGGGCTGGATAAGAGATTGTGTTTAAGGAGAAGGTCAAGTAATTGCTGATTAATACATTTTTCTAAGATTTTGGTAAGGGGGGAAAGAATAGCAATTGGACGATAGTTTGTAAAGTCTATAGAGGGGCCACCTTTGCGTAGGGAGATGACATGAGATATTTTCCAGAGGAGAGGTACATATTGTTTGGAGATGGAGTGGTTTATTGAGATAGCTATAGGATATGTGATGGATGGGATGGCTAGTTTTAGAAATTCACTAGAGAGCTGATCTGAAACAAGAGTACAGGGCTTTACTTTGTTTAGGAGCCTTTTTATGTAGTTGGATGAAATGGGCTTGAATGAGAATGATGTTAGGTTAGGATCTGCAGTGGAGGTGACTGAAAGGGGTAGGTTAGTGTTGTGGTTTATGAGGGAGGTTATGGAGCTGATAAAGTGAGTACTAAATTGAGATGCTATGCAGTTGGAGGTATTTTTGGTGAATGAGGCAGGTATAGAGGGTTTACCTAGGTTGAAGAGATAACTGATACTTTGCCAAAATTTCTGTGGGTTATTTGAGTACTTTTGTTGACATGTTTGGAAGTATGTTTTTGTCATGTTTGATTTGTTTATTTTGGCTATGTTTCTCAGTTGTTGGTATGAGGTTAAGTTATTTTTGTTTTTAGATCTTAGGTAGTTTGACCTGATTGTATCCCATTGTCTGTTTGTTTAGTAGTATTAGATAACCAAAGCAGTTGTTTGCTCCTGACATGGATTTTCCTAGTAGAAGTGAGGTTATCAAGTATTTGGAGGAATGTTCTGTTAAAGTATTGAACAGGAAGGTCTAACTGGAGGAGTTTTATTGGTGACCAGTCAGATTGTTGTAGCAGTGTATTAAATATAGTTGGTGAGAAGTTCTTTTTGTTGTGGATGTTTTTAAATATGATGTTATTTGTTCTGTGGAGCTGTTTCCTAAGTAGAAAGGTAGGGAAGTGGTCACTAAATGTGTCTGGAAGGCAGCCAGCTTGATAATTTAGGTTGGACTTGTTTGTAAGTGTGCAGTCTAGAATAGATTCTTTTTTAGATTGTTTATCAATACGGGTAGGAGAGTTAATGGTTTGTGAGAAGCTATAAGGGTTAATAAATTTAAAGTAGTTATTGAAGGAGCAGGAGAGCCAGTCTAGGGTGAAATCACCTAGTACTATTGTTTCTTGATTGAAATAAGATGAAGCCCAGGACAGTAGGTGTTCTATGACAGGAAGATTGTACCCAGGGGAAAAATAGGCAGCAATGATTATTATAGTTTTGTGGGAGTTGAGTTTTAGATGAGTCAGTATTATTTCACACTCGAGGATATCTGGGGGGAGGGCAGGTCAATTGGACAAGTTGGAGGGAGTCTTTAAACATAATAGCTAACATAATGGCTATTCCTCCACCTCATTTACCCAGTCTGTCCTGTCTAATAATGCTATCACCTTTGGTTAGAATCTCTTCATTTTTGAAATGGGGCTTTAGCCAAGTTTCAGTTATAACAGCTATGTCTGGAGAGTAGAGGGTGAGGGCAGCATGGAAGTCACTTATTTTGTTAGTGATGCTTCTGAGGTTGAAGTTAGTTATCAATAGCTCAGTTTCATTATTTGGGAAGTAGGGGGTTTAGTGGAGGACTGATGAGTTTTTGATTTAGAGAGTTGGTAGTAGGAGAGGGGGGAGATTGGGAACAGAGAGGAAGGACCTGTGTGGGATCTGGGTTAGGAATAATGTCTGCCTGGAGTTTGATGTAAATGAGAGAGTGGAGTAGGATGGATTTCAGTTTAGTTAAATGCTTTTGTTATTTGTAAGTAGGGTGCTGGGGTGTGTGGATATGGATGTATTTATAAGCATAGAAGTGGGAGTTACAGCTATTGAAGAGGTGTGCTGACATGTGAATGTTTGTATAGGAGTGGTGGTGATAAAGATTTGTAGGAAGTGTAGGGGAGTGATGACTAAGGATGTGGTTTGTGTAGTAGGATGTGGAATGATATGTTAGAAAGAGGAGAGTGAGTAAGGGCAATGTTGCACCTATTTAAGTTATATAGGTCATGGGGAATGTGAGGTAGTGATCTGACAGTAGAGATGTTTGTAAAATGGGGGTGGGAGAAGAAATTGTGGGGATGAGAGAAGGATGGGCATATATATTTATGAAGGGATGATGTATGGATTAGCTAGGAGTAAATTATATGGGTGGATAGCAGAGTAGAGTTGTACTGAATTGAAAGAGGTAGAAGGGGGAAATGGTGGAAATATGAGTTGGATGTGGGTGTGGTAAAGAGTGGGTGGCAGTTTCTAATTGGCTGATGGCTGACAGGGTGTGGTTAGCATAAAGATAAATGTAAGGAGAATGGGGGTGGGTGGAAATGGGGTAGGGTAGAGGAGTGGAGTGAGCCCAAATGGAGCGAGGGAGGATGGAGCAGGTTAAGCCAGAGTCTATGAGATGAGAAAGAGAAGGAAAAGCAAGAATGATAAGTAAGAATTAGCAGAAGAAATTACAGGCTGTTCACTCGCAGAATGTAGTAAAAAGGTAAAAGATGTGTCAGAGTTTCAGTATGGTAGTTTGTAAGAAGAAAGGTAAATAAAAAGATGGTGCAATATAAGAAGAAAGCTTACAAGGTGAAGTAAATGCAGGAATGCAACTGAAAAGGTCATTATGTGGTAAGAAGAAAGAGGGTATGAGGAGGAAAAGGGGAAGGAAGGTTAATAGAAAATAGGAGAGGAGAGTAGGTTAGAGAGAGCACTGAGTGGTAAGTTGCAGAGGAGAATGGAAAAACAAAATGTAGGTGGAATAGATGGAAGGTGCAGTGAAAGAACAGAAAGGGTAGGGAGGCGGAAGTCTAAGAGCTGGACGTTTTGAGACTGGTTGGGGGGGTTGTTAGTGGAGAAGTGATATGCAAAAATGCAACTATGGAAAAATGTAATTTAGCAATGAATAATGTGGCAAAAAACACTTAACATACAATAATGGGAACAGGATGGTTGTAGATCATTTGGTCTTCAGTTGAATGGAGACTGCCCTTGGTGCTTAGGTTGATGTGCTATAGTTGATAGCACTAGTGTAGGACTGGTAAACCTCCTAGCTATCCACACATCACCAGAGAAATGGAGAAGGGGTCCTGAGTTAGTTCAAGGGGCAGAGAGCCCGATATTAATCTTGAATTGCCCCAATTGTCAATTTAGTGAGTGAAGTTTGCAGGGGTAAGGGTCTATGGTAGTTTTTACTGACTTGCGCTGTTCAGGAGGGAGAATGGACTTCATGCCAGGAGTGAATATGCAGTCACCAATCCATTGATCTAAGTTGCTGCTGAAGAGGGTCAGAGAAGTGCTCAGTTTGACATGAAATGGAAGCTTGTTCCAGTGAAGTGGCAGTCTCTGGAAGATGCATCTATCTCTCCAGCATGACATGTTCATGCCAGAGGCTAGGTTAAGATCCTAGAGCAAGTGGCCCTCCTGCAGTTTAATTTATGAATATGTAGCCTTTCCATCAGGGCTGGATTAGAGACTGCTCTGTATGCCAGGTACAGGTCACCCCTTAGCAACCTGTAGGAGACAGAATACAGTGACAGGGCTTTCAGTCTCTCTGTGTAAGACTTGTTTTGTATAAGAAACCTCTGTGGTCTCTCCAATTGTTGCAGGTGTCCGGTGAGGTACATGCTTAAGGAAGCATTGTACTCAGTTACTGGTCTGATGAAGACTGAGTATAATGGAATTATAACATTCTTAGATCTAGCTGTGATGCCTTTACTTATAAGATGTGCCACATAGAAGGATTTCCTTGCTACTGTGGATATGTGATGGTCAACGTTCAGATTGCTATCAACCTGAGTACCCGGCTCACATACCACTGGGTCTACACTTAGGGTGGTGCTGTCTATAATATAATTAGCAGTGATGTCTACTTTCCCAAAGGGAATAATAATGCATTTTTTTGCATTTAGCTTTAATCTGTGGCTTTGGCATCAACCATTTGTCTGTGTTAACCCTGTCTGCAGTATATTTACATCATTGGGGGACTTGATGATTGCTCCTAATTTGCAGCCATGAGCCATCCAAGTTTGCCTGGACTTCTGATAAATAAATTCCGAACAGTGAGGGGCTCAGACAAAACCCTGTGGTATGCCACTGGTGGCTGGCCTTTTTCTAGAGGTGAAGTCACCCACTTTGACAGTACTAATGCAGTACAGTACAGAAAGAAATAGTAAGCAGTATTGAGTGATTAAGAAGTGAAATTACAATGAATGATACTGCATTGATTAGTACAATCTGCATATACAATAAGATATAAAAAGAGAACTACATTAATTTATACAATTCTGCTGGAAATAAGTACCAAAAAACAAATTTGTCACATGTATTTACCTCTGCAGGACAAAACATGAACAATCCATCAGGGTTCTAGAAAAGAATCAGCAGTATATTAGGAAAGGCCCGTTGTTGCAATATCCTTTTCTCTTTCAGCTCACCAACAGAAGCTGCCAGTACATTTATGGACTTATCAGAGAGCATTTGCCTAAGGATAGTCCAGTGGTGTAGGATCCTGTAATATAGTTAGATGCACCTAAAATAACTGGGTTCATCTTTAAACTAACTACCACCAAATCTGACGACAACTAGCAAGGGTGAAAAAACACAGCACTGTTAACACACCAACTTTGTAATATTGCATTATGTGCTTGGGATGACAGGTTTTTGTATAATTCCCTATTTAACAGTTTGTACATTTTTAGTCACTTAATAGATGATATTTTAGTTTCATAGACCAGGTCAGAGCAGAAGTTAACAGAACTGGAATTCATAAGTTATTTAAATGGTGCCATTGATTAATAATCACTGATTACAAAAATACTTGGTTATCTCTCTAAAACCAAACCTTATCTCACTGACTCTGCCTGAAAATATTGCCTCTACCTACTTCCCTCACTTCTATATACCTCACCTATACTTAATAATCTGCAAATTACTTAAAAATAAACTAGAACAATGTTATAAATGAAGTTTGGCAACAAACCTAGTTGTCCCAGGACATCTTCATGAGGGGTTCGATTGATTTTAGTGGGAGTTAAGTGGGTTGGGGAGGTGAAAGGGTTAAGTGGAGGCAGGGATGGTTGGGAGGAAATGAGATAAGGATGGGCAGGGGCTTAAGAGGTTTAGACAAGTGTAGCTGGGTAAACAATCACATTTTGGCGTGAACTTGCTACAATGCAGGCTTACGTCCATGACGACCGGTTGGTAGTAAGGGATCAGGTAGGCCTTGGATTAATAATTATGTGCAGGGAAGAGTTGGTTAATTGCAATTTTATTTCTTCTGTTTCCAGTGGGTTAGGATTAAAAGGGTGGGTTAAGTACTTTGGAGTGAGGTGGATGATTTGGTAGTGGCACTCCTAAAATGGATAGCATGCAGTATAGGTGAGGAGGAAGCAAGAAGGGTTAGTGCCTTTCAAATAAAAGTAGCCCTTTCACCCATGAGCTTGTTCAATGGTACTTGTGAACTTAGTGCAGTCTCTAGTTGGTAAAATGTGGACTTTTAGTGAAATTGGTCAGTTGCGATGTCAGCACTGTGGTTAAATAAAACACAGAGTTTTTGGGAATAGGGTAGGTTGCCATGGCTACATCGTAGTATTAGTATTATACTTATCACTGTGAGTGTTTTATTGGTGCTTTGTATTAATTTAACAGGTATTCCTTACCCAAGGGTAGGCATCACTGTTATTTCTAGGTGAGGAGGGAAGATGGTCTTGCATTTAAGCTGCCGAGTAACTTCTCCTAGCTTATGCTTGTTGTCGCAACATGTTACAGGCAAACAGTTCCATTAACTGGGTTGTGGCTGTCATCCTAGTTGGTTGTGGCTTGATCTTTGTTGTCTGGCCTCTTGCATGGTAGGGTAGTTGCTGGTGGTGGTGGGGAATCACGTGGCATCTCCCAGTGAAGCCAATTTTTCAGTGGGTTGTGAACCAGGCCTTCCTATTAAGGGAAGCTTTGGGGCTTTGCTAGTCAGCGGGGTGACTTGATTTTGTCCTTGCCGTATCCCAAAAAAAAAAAAGTTGTAGTTTAGAGCTTTCATGGGTAGCGAGGCACCCAGTAGTAAGGATTAATGGCACAGACAGGGTAGTTTTTGGAGTTTGTTCATTCAGCTGTCTGAGGGCAATGAGTTGTCAGCCAGTAATTTGCATATTCATTGGTGGTTAGTGTTCCATGGGCTGTGCCTCCTTTCGCGGGCTATTTGGAGCTGATGCTTGTTTGCTTGAAGTTGTGGGGGTGGGGTTAGACGCCCAGGCAATGGCAGCATAGTATTACAGTGGTGGTTGCTATGATGGATAGTATGGTAGTGAGTCCTGGGCAGTCTTTTAAAACTGTCTAGCAATTGCGTCTGACTGCATAGGTTCCAGGGAAGCTTGTTAACTCAAAACACCCCCCTTTCTGTTAACGTCCGTTGATTTAGAATGTTATAAAAAAAAAAGGGGGGGAACTGTAAGGTGCGGTTGTGGGGAAGAATGATAGTCTAGCCTTCTGACAAGACTGTGTTCGCGGGCTATGAGGCAGCCCGCATATTGGTCATTCATTATGCATGAGTTGGGTAACATTATGGCTGTGGGGATTGGGGTAGTGCAGGCCCTATCTTGCAACCATTCCCAATTTGACTAAAATAATAGCTCGGTCCCACTTAACCTCTTTTAAAAAAAAAAAAAAGAAATGGTGATGGAATTGCACTATAGAACACAACAATTAAGGGTTGTTGCAACACTACATTATTTACATGTGGGGGGGTTGCTGATATGTTTGTACATGTCTCAAGTTAATTGCACAGTTATGGATTTTGTTGAGGGTTATGGCCAGGGGTGTGTGGTGGTGTCATGCAGCGGAATTGGCGCACATGTCAATATCATCAAAACAAAATGAGGTTTCCCTTAGCGAGTTTTGCTGCTTTGAGGCAGCATTGCTTTCCGCGCATGAGTGGTGGTACTTGAACTGTTTTCGACATTATAGTCTACCTATCAGCTGTACAGATTTTGCAGAATGTTTATTCCTTCTCTCATATTTCGGGCCCATTTCTAATACATTACTGGTTTTCTGACAAATCTGGGCTAATGATTGAGGGTTGATGTCAGAAAATAATGACTGACATTTGAGTTTTAGACTTCACATCCTTCAGAAAAATTATGCTAATGAGAAACATGATGTGCTATCAGTTTTCTTGGTTGTAGGAGCAACATTTAAAGTGTCCCTATTTATGGGCCTGTGTCCCCGTTTTATTGATAGTTTTGACCAGGTTCCTTGACAAGTAAACTGAAAGTGCTTAAATATACTCTTGAGGTCTGGCATTTGCAGTAGTTTAATTTTGGCATAATTTGGCTTAAGTAAATAGGGCTGTATGAGCTTACTTAGGAGCAGAAGAAATTAACTGAATAATTTATGAAGATGCTTGACAATATATGTTGGCCATATTTTCCCCAGACAACTAATTCCGAATTACAGCAAATCAGCAAACATTTACGTAGTTTGTAATTTTAAAACCATTCGGGACTCATCAGCTCTCTGCCTTCTTGTCTTAACCTTCCTGTGATTACCTGGTGTGGTATGGGTCGAATAACCTGCAGAAGTCCGGATAGGCATTATCAATTGGGTGACCCATGTGTCCCTTGGGGCAACACCGCAAGAGAATTAGATCAGGGCTAGGTGAAGTTTTCTTCCTTGTTAAACTGCTTGTAAGCTATTAATTAGGTTTTCTGCATTTTGTCTCTTGGTTCTACATTATGGTGGCTAGTGTTCCTCATTTGGAGATGGAATGTTGAGAGTTAGGCAGATGATTTGACAATATAAGTTAGCTTGACCTATACAGTGCACTAATGGATGTGGGATGGAATCACAAGGGTACCCTGGCTTGTGGATATTGATATGTCCCTTCATGTGTGGGGTTAATTTGTAACATACTTGACTGGTAGTAAAATTTACATTAGGATTTGACAGGGTTATTAAAAGCTTAGCTTCAGTTATGGCTGCTTTGTCATAAGTGTGTTTGGTGGTGGTACATTCCTTCCCGGGTTGGCAGGATAGGCTGTCTTTGAAGATGTCTTTGAATGTGCGTTATGTATTTTAGATGATTTATATGTCCTTTTTTCTTTCTTGCAGATGTGGGTTTTGGAATGCTGCTGCTATAATTTGGAATAGGTGGGTATAAGGTGGAACCATCTGTTTACATTTTAGAGAATTTACTTTTGTCCTTTTCTTTGTAGATGGTGGTGTCATGAGTACCAGTTGTGGCACTACACAGTGAGTTTGCAGATGATGGAAGCAGTGGGGAGTGAGGAGGTTACACATGGGGAGCTCAAGTGGGCAACAGTTACCGGCTGAAGTAAGTGGATTTCAAAGTTGAGTTTTGGTAGAGGAGTTACATTGCTAGCCAGAGATGGCCTGGCATTTGAATTTTTGATTTCAAGGTTAATTGGTTGTACAATCTGTTTTACTAACTGTTTCAGTATGTTAGATCAATGTTGGAAAGTTGTCCATGCTTTTGGACATTTGCATTCAATAGTAAAGGGAGCAACAGCCATTTGGCCATAGGTGAGAGTTTGGGTTCCTGCAGTGGGCTTGATGAGGTTACAGGTAATTCATTTTATTTAGTGCTCATTAAGGCACATCACTATGGATGGGGGTTCAGGTAGGTGGGGTGGAGTCACAGTAATCTTAGGATCATAAGAAGTTATTAGACTACTGGCTCTGGGGTGATTACAAGCTAGACAAGTTTGGTAGCACCTATCACTCTTGTCCAAGGGGATATGATTCATAACATTAAAAAAAGGGGGGGCTGGTCCCATACTTTGGTACAGAGCATTGGCAAACTCTTGATGGGAGTGACAGGGTTCTTGTCAGTGCCTCCATGTTAAGTAATTCTTGGCATGTGTGCACTTAGAATTTATTGTTTTTCTTTTCTTTGCAGATTGCTGAAGTGCAGAAGGAATCATGCAGTGGCCTGAAAAGTGGATCTGAAAGGTGATGCTTTTTGATAGGAAGGATGTTCTTGCCACTGGAGTGGGGCACAATGAGGGTCTGAGTAATCACCTTATTAAGGCATGTTAGAGCACTGTGTTCAAGTAGTGTGGGAGCTGAGTATTACATTGGTATGGGGGGCAAGTAAGGAAGAGGTAGGTGGAGGGCCAGGGTAAAACTGTTGGGGACGGTTTATGGAGAGTGTGGGGATCTCACAGGAGGAGTAGAGTCACAACATTCACAGGAGCACAAGAACTTATTAGGCTAAAGCCTTATAGCTTTTGCAAGTCATCAGAGTTCAAACCTTGCTTTCAGGATCCTGGAACCTTGGGGGTGATTATAGTTACTCATCCAGTTGTTAAACTGTATTTGGGGGAAGGGCCAATGATGAGTCTGACAGGATGCCGGAGTTTGCTCCTAATGGCTGGTATCTTTGAGGTGACAAATTTGTCCCTTGAGTAGGTAGTGGTAATGTCACATACCAGGTTAAGGTTTTACAGAGTAGCACAAGGATCATTTCACTTGTGGTTTGGGTGAATTTTGTAAGTAGGGTTTTAGGAACCATGGTAGGTAGGTGGCTTTGTTGGGGTAATTTTAGAAACTGGGTGCGTTGTTTACCCGGGAGCAAGAAGGTTTAAAGGAAGCTTGGTTGCAGGATATGGCTGCCGTAGGTCAGGTCTTAATTCCTTACTAGAGGTATAGGTAACATAAGGGAAGAGAGCCTTCGAGGGGAAAGGCCAGGGACGAGCAGTGGTTAAGGATGGCTAGTAGTTTGAGTTTTCTAGCTAAGTGGTTGCTAGGAAGAAGTGAGCGGGGGGGGGGTTCTGAGTGTGGTGGCTTGGGGTTCTAGTCCAGATTGTCATTTGGTAATGAGTGAATTGGGGGTATTTAAGGTTGGGCATGTAGAGTACTTCATTGCTGGGCATAGGCGAGTTTTCAGGAACTAGGTCAAGGGGTGCTGGTTTTCTTGCACTTAGTGTTAGGTCATTAAAGTTTTGCTGTTAGACTATTCTCTACAGTAATCAGGTTACTGCACATCCAGAACTGGGTAGTTTGGTGGGCTAAGGTGATATGCTGTGGTGGACAGGGTCCTGGGTTCGAGGCTTGCTACCAGTTTTCTTTGACTGGGTGTTGATTTGAGTTCAAGGGGTTATAGTCTGTGGCTTCTGTTGTGGCTATAGGTTGTCATTCCGTTCAGGTTGAGTCATGATTAGTGCTTTGAAGGAAGTGGTCTAAAAGGGTATGTATTCTCTTGGAGTGGATGTTCCGGTGGTACAGTGGGGTCATGGGTAATCCTACTTCAGTTTCATTAGGGCGTGTTTCAGCGATGGTATGTCAAGGTGGGTTTATGACAGGATTCTAAGGTGCTTTACAGATGATGGGTACACCAAATGATGTTTGGCTTAACCCTTCCCTTTATGGGAGGTAGTTGGTTGAACAATTTTGGTTAGAAGGGAGGGGGAACAGCCTGGTCAGGCTGGTTGGTGGAGAAGAGGGACAGGCTTGCCCTCTTCTGTTCTCCCTCTGGTGGATGTTCATTTCAAGGATCTGGGGAAAGGAAAATGAGCAGTTGGAGGAAGCTTGCTGAATAGGTCAGCAAGCTGAGGTAAGGATACTGCTTATTTGAGGGAAGGTAATTCAATGAATGGTGTATGAAGTGAGATGGGACGCTGCTTCATAAGTAAAGTCTTCTAATAATGGCACTATCATCTAAGCCACTTCTTAAACTAACTACTATACATAACCAAATCTTCTTTGACATCATCACAACATCACAACAACAACAACAACAAAAACAAAAAAAAATTGGATCTATCGTATTCCTATAAACCTTTCTAACCCCCCCAAGAACCAAAAAACCAAACCAAAATCATCTCTCCTCATCTCCCTATGCTTCTCCCCCTTATACCAACAAAACAAAAAAACAATCTTAACAAACTTGAAAACTTGAAACTATATATAATAACATAGCAGTACTAGTAACCCCTTTACACACCACACTCACCAAAAAATAAAAGCATTGGCGCTGGCAATCAAAAAACCTAAAAAATTCCTCCCAACTCACTATACTCACAACATATTACACCTACCTGAACACCTATACTATCTCTCTCTCCTAATCCCGTATAATAATCTGAACTTCGCCGCCGCCTCCTAGTAAAACTTATGACTAAATCAATAAAGGCAAACAACACAGCAGGTTGTTCTCTTTTCACTAACACTATAGGTAAATGCTGGAATCTCTTACCTTGTGACATAACTTTGACTACATCCCTGCCTCAATTCAAACAGAAAATTAAACTGTACTACCTAAATCATTGGCGCAGTACACTAACCTTTTTCTTTTTTTCTTCTCATCTCTCCTCTCTTCTTCACTCTAGTTATATCTTATTTCTTCTTTCTTCTCCTTACTAGTACTAATCTTACATTCTATGTCTATGTAAAATTGCTAATATGGTATTAACTGCTCATCGAAATGTTCTTCTCCTGAATCTATCTATTCTGTGTTGTGTTATGATTTATTTTTGTTACTTGTTTATAAAACATTTGTTTTATTTGTAATGTACTTAGTATTTAGTGGAGCTTTTCTCCTCGGGCCTCTGCTGAAAATGGACATGTATCCAGCCAGACTAGCCCGGTCAACAAATGTAAAATAAAATAAATAAAATAAAGTAAGCAAGCAGAGGTATGGATGCTGCTTATTGGGGCAGGGTGAGTAGGTACCAGTGGTGGCTCGTGCCATCAGACTGCCAGACTGCAGCCCTCCCAGCAAAAAGATTCACATTTGTATTTGAAAAAAATAAATAAAACATGTAAAATATTTTGTTTGTTGAGTCCGACCAACTAGCAAAGTCCCAGAACTCGAACTGCACATGCTCATCGAGTTCTGTTTTTTTCTAATTTATTTATTTATTTATTTAATTTAGCAACCGACCATTTCTGTCAGTCTGTAGACTGCTTTACAGGAAGTCTAGATAGGAGAGAAGGCACCAGTGTTTTGCCCAGACATCTATGCGATTTTTAATCGCACAGCAAGTAGAAGGGGGTTCAGACTGCCACGTCCGCAGTCACGTATGGTGACGTGAACGGCTGGATTGCTACTGACTGGTTCTCGCTCTCTTCTCAAAAAAGAGAGCAAGAAACAATCAGTAGTAGCCTGTAGCACACTAACTAAGCACAGTACTTATGCTGCTGTTACGGAGTGGGACTATCGTTGGTGAAACTAAAGTTAGATAGTTTTGAAGAAAATTCCCTTTTCTTTGATTTTTTTTTTTTTTTTTTTGGCTTGCTTCTGCCCTTTGCCTTGGTGGCTTGCTTATGATCAGCTCAGAGTCATAGAGAGAGAGGAAGAAAGAAGACGCTCAAGATGGACACAGTCCCTACAAGTGAAGTAAAAAAAAGTTATTAAACTGAGGTAGGTGCCAGACTCTGTACAGAACAGATGTCAATGTAATTTTTTTTTGCAGTACTCGAATGGAGCAGTGAAAAATGAAATCTGCACTGTGTCTTGATAGATGATATCAGACTCGGTCTATAAATAAATATTGTATTGCCGTGGTCAGAAATTCACACAGATAAAGTGCTTATTTTCAAAACTCTCCTTATATGGTAGAGTGAGTGAGCGAGTGAGCATGTGTGTGTCTGAGAGATGAACTTGAGTCATTTACCAAAATGATTCCTGCTTTATACTATTTTTTGACAGGCTAGGGCCCATCTCTAGATATGCTGAGTGTTATGTATGGACGATTGGATGGATTCAGAACTGCTGCTAGACAACCTGGCAACCTTATCTATTCCCTGAACTGCTGCCCCCTTGACTCAAAGCTGATGAGCAAAAAGGAAAGAAAGAAAGGCCTAATTCAAAATCTAAAAAAGCTCTTCTGTTCATCTGTATTGAGCAGATTTATATGTCCTTTTTTCTTTCTTGCAGATGTGGGTTTCGGAATGCTGCTGCTATAATTTGGAATAGGTGGGTATAAGGTGGAACCATCTGTTTACATTTTAGAGAATTTACTTTTGTCCTTTTCTTTGTAGATGGTGGTGTCATGAGTACCAGTTGTGGTGCTACACAGTGAGTTTGCAGATGATGGAAGCAGTGGGGAGCGAGGAGGTTACACATGGGGAGCTCAAGTGGGCAACAGTTACCGACTGAAGTAAGTGGATTTCAAAGTTGAGTTTTGGTAGAGGATATTTGTACTGATGAATAGATAGATAAATGGATAAACAGACAGATAAATAAATAGACAGATAAAGTATGGTTGCATATATGATATAATCAGTCCATTATGCCTTGCACATGTTTTACTATTTACACATTCTTTTCACTATGTTGCATACCCTTCTAACACTGTTTCTCTCTCTGTCCCTCTTTCTCTCAACCTATCTCTCTGTGAAACATGTACTTTTTCCATGCATTTATGTAAGTTATTGTCCAAATCCCATTTTCAATAAAAAATCATACTTGTATCTGATGTTGTGGAGAACATCTCACTAAATATTAATTAAACCATATTTGCTTAAGTAATCTTCAAAGATTTTCATTTATGTCCTTAATGAACTGCCATACTAGGATGCTGTAGTTAAAGTCTTAAACTCCATTCTTAGCAACAAACATTTGGATCTCTGACAACAGTCTGGACATCCATGACAGACTTCATTTTAAATATGGCTTATACTCTTCATCAAAAACAATAAGACAAGTCTATACACTTTTTGTGGACATAGTGCTAGAAAATTCCACCAGTCCAGAGCTGTCAGCTTTCAAAGTCACTGACTGTAATCATGATTTTTATATTATTTCTTAAGCTCAATGAAGTATGCCCCTGGGTCTGGCAAACATCTCTCAATCTATACTGTGAACCATAGTCCCTGAAGATATGAATAATGATATGACTACATTCTGTATGCCAGGGAATGTCTCAGTGATCTTATATGTTTTGATAATACAATAATTTGAACATAAAATGCCTCAGACAATGTGCTAACTAGTTATCATGATGCTTTAATTGACATTACTCTCTGTTGCTGTTAAAAACTTATATCAATGAATGATCTTCTGGTGTCAGTCCTTGGCAGTGATTTTTTTCTCTGCATATCATTCCTGATCCAGAGAGAAAATTAGAAATGAATTGCACAAGAGAAAGATTTGAGTTCAAAGTAGTCTAGTACAAACAGTAAGACAATGCATTTCAGGCAGCATGCTGAGTATGTTTGGATAGAGAAGAGCAGGGTTGCCAGATTTCCGACTGGCCAGGTAGGTATAGGTATATGGGCCAATCAAAAATCGCTAAACACGGAGCTTCATGTGTTTAATGCAGAACTTCTGTGTTTAGCGATTTTTGATTGGCCCGTATGCCGGTATACGGGCCATTCAAAAAAAAAACAAAGCGGATGCTGCCCGGGGTTTAAACCTGCAGTGTGGGACTCGGGATCAGGCTGCTGATCTCGGGACAGTCCTGCCCAAATAGGGACGTCTGGCAACCCTGATGAAGAGACATATACATTATTGCTGTCTGCACAATACTGCTGAATAAGCTGTAATCATAGATAAATGCAAACTGCAGAATGACACAAAAACTGGCAAACTGTAGTGGCCAGTGCATTATGTTTTGTCTGCTTCTACAGTAGTTTTTTTCACTTTTACCACAAAATCTTTTTAGAACTGAACTGCCTACATGTCAGAGCATCATAGCAGACTAGCCATTGCAAATTATGTTGAAATATACAAAAAAGGGGAACAGAGTTTTCTGTATGATATCACAGTGAAAAATGCTGAGTCACATAATGCCATTCTGTAGGGACTAAGCTACCAACCATGAATGTGTGTGTGTGTGTGTGTGTGTGTGTGTGTGTGTGTGTGTGTGTGTGTGTGTGTGTGTGTGTGTGTGTGTGTGTGTGTGTGTAATGCCCCAGTTACATATAGCTGGTGGCTAGAGAGAACTCAGGAGCTAGACTCAAACCATGAGCCTTGAGATGCAGGTAGCTACAACTTAGCTTCCCTACCCACCACCACTTGTGAAATGTTGTTCTGTTCCTTATAATGTCTGTGGTTTTCAGGATTTTGAATTCACTAAATAATGACAGGCATTTGAATTTCAGACTTTATATTCTTCAGAAAGTACATGGTAACACAAAACCCTTTATTCTAGCAATTTTCTGTTTATATGATCATTATTTGAAAATTTTCCCTATTTTTTGGGGCTGTATAGTGGCTTTGTCCAGGTTTTTTTGCTAAGAGGTTGACAGCTATGGTGAAAACTGAATTCACTGAATATGTTTGGGGGCTGTATTCCCCCATTATTGTCTTTGTCTAGGTGTTTTGTGCTAAGAAGTTAAACGCTGTTATGAGAACTGAATTCACTAAATGATAGCCATTTAAGTTTCAGTCTGTCTTTCAAGAAACAGCTGATTTGGTATAGTGGTATGTTGCTCTGACTGTAGCGCACTGGGTCCTGATTCCTGGGTTCAAGGTTTGGCGGTGAAATGCATGGTGGTAACGCATCATTTTGTTCTAGCAACCTTCCAAGATTATACAAACAATGTTTAAAATATGTCCCTAGTTTTTGGGCATTTGTCCCATTCCCCCCACCCCAATAAATTTTGGCTTTTTCCAGATTTTTTGTGCTTCAAAGTTGACAGATACAGTTGAGTGTTGAGTGGATTTTACAAGGAGCTGAGAGCTTGAAGAGAAGTTTAGTGTTGCTTATGCTAAATCTGCTTACATTGTTAATAGCACAACAGGTAGTTGATGTAGAAGGCTGTGGGGTCTACTTCCACAATATATAGATGCATTGTTGATACTCTACTATATTGTACTTTTAAAAGGGGTAAATGCTGCAGTCCTGAGAATGTTCTCTTTGGCGGAGATACCTAGTAACGATGAACCTGTTATCAGTTTGCCATCCATTCCATATTGCAACATTACTAGCTTATTTTTTTTTATTGTAGCATAGGTTCATAGGTTCATAGGTAGGTAATAGGCTATTGGCCCTAGGCAAACAGTACCCTGGCTTTTGCCACGCAAGAAAATTATTTTCCTGTGCCAATGTCAAGCAGAGCCACAGAAGTGATCGCCGGGGTGAATTTCCTATCTCCCATCCAATCATCAAAATTTTTCTTGAAGAGTGCTAATGAGGAGCTTTGTTTGATAATAATAATAATGAAATAATTAGGTAATTTGTTCCAGAGTATGGGAAGTCTCTGAGATAGGAATCTATCCCTCCAGCATGTTCTGTTTATTGTGGTGACAAGGTTTAGGTCCCTAGAGCGTGTAGCTTGGAGGGATTGGGATTTCTTTATGTGGAGCATGTCCAACAGCTCTGGGTTTGACATAGCTTTGTATGTTAGGCAGAGATCGCCTCAGAGTAGGCGATATGTGACAGAGTAAAGCTGGAGTTTTTTGAGACGGTCTGTATAGGGCATCTGTTTGAAGCTGGTAATCCTCTTTGTGAGGTATTTCTGTGGCCTTTCCAGTTGTTGTAGATGTCTTGTGAGATACATACCAAAAGGGGCATTGTACTCTATCATGGGTCTAATGAGTGATGAGTAGAGGGGAACAATGACCTCTTTTTCCTGGATGAGAAACCTTTTGTGATGAGGTGTGCCACGTAGAAGGATTTCCTGACTACTGTGGCAATGTGATTATCAAAGGAGAGACTACTGTCCACCTGTGTCCCAAGGTCTCTTATCACACTTTCAGTGTTAAGTAGACTACCACCTATGTGGTAGTTCATGGGTACAGAGTTTTTACCAAAAGGGATGACAATGCACTTTTTGGCATTGAGCTTGAGGCCATGGCTTTGACACCAGGCATCTGTCTCAGTGAGGCCCTTTTGTAAGATGTCCACATCATTAGGAGATTTGATTATGGCTCCTAGTTTGCAGTCATCTGCAAACTTTGTTAGCCAAAGACCTTCTGTGTTAGCCTGTACTTCAGAGAAGTAGATACCAAACAGGAGAGGACCTAGGACTGAACCCTGTGGTACTCCACTTGTCACTGGTCTGAAGTTGGATTTAGAGTCTGCTACTTTCACAGTGTAGGTTCGGTCAGTGAGCCAGTTGGCAACCCATCTTGTGACATAGGGATTTATACCTAGTTTAGTGAGTTTGTCTATAATTCCAGAGTGGGGGATGGTGTCGAAAGCCTTGGCAAGATCTAGATAGGCTGTGTGTACCACCTTACCCTCATCTACAGCTTTGGTGATCACTTCAAAGAAGTCTATCGGGTTTAGGAGACATTATCTGCCTGTTACAAACCCAAACTGGGTAGTGTCCAGAGTTTGGAGATTACCAATGTCATTGTTTATAAGTTCCATGATGATATGCTCCATAGTCTTGCAGAACAGGCTCATCGGGTTAATGGGGCGGTAGTTCCCGGGGTCTGTGGTGGCTCCCCCTTTGTGGAGTGGGATAACTGTTGCTGTGTGCTATTCAGTGGGCAAAAAGCCTGAGGTGAGGCTATGATTGAACATGGTACTTAGTTGGGGTGCCAGTTCATTCTGTAGTTCATGTAGAACACAGTCTGGGATGTTGTCAGGTCCCATGGATGCTGTGTTCTTGGCTTTGGAGAGTGTGTTTTTTACCTGTGCAGCCATGATTACAGGTACTTTGCATTCTTCCCATATAGAGATGGGCCCTTTAGGGGATGAGAGAGGGGTAAAGTTAGCACTGAACCTATCTGCCAGGATGTTGGCAATATCAGTTGGTTCTGTATATTTAGTGCCATTGTGCTGTAACTCACAGCAGATCTGAGTGTTGCCATTGAGATTCTTGACATAGCTATAGAATGCTTTGTGGTTGTCTTTAGAATCAGTGGAGATTTTGTTTTCGTAACAAGCTTTGGAGGATTTTATGAGGGATCTCAGCTTCTTACTGAGGCTGACCACGGAGTTCCTCCAATCATGGGATTTTACTCTTTTTTGCAACAGTTTCTTTCTTCTGTTGTAGAGTTTGTTTATAGCAGGGGACCACCAGATTGGCTTCCTTTTTTTGGAGGATATCATTTTGGTTCTGTTAGGGATTGCATAATCCATGCACTCGTGTAAGTGCCTATAAAGTGCAATTGTATAGGATTCATCAGTCGTATCTCTATTGTCCATCAGCATGGGTGTCACGAAGTTTGCCACTTCTGTCTTAAGAAGCGTGAAGTTGGCTTTGGATAAATTTTTTACGGTGGTTTCCCTAATGGGAGGGGGGGGGCTGGGATGTGGATGTCTAGGGTGATTTGCTTGTGGTCGGATCTGACCAATGAGGAAATGAGGAATTGACCTCTGGTGTGGAACACCGGTTGCCCATGTTGGTAATGACCAGGTCTAGGATATTGCTGCCCCTGGTGGGGGTGTGGATAAGTTGATCCAAGGCATTGGAATTTATGAATTCCAGAAAAGAGTAGTTTTCCCAGTTAATAGTAGAGTAGTTGAAATTGCCCATTATTAGGGTGTTAGGTTGTACCCTAATAATTTCCAGTGTATCAAGAAATGAGAAGTGGGAATCCTCGGGCATGGTGGGGGATCTGTAGCAAGCTACAATTTGCATTGCAGTCTTGCCCAGAGTTAGTTGCACTTGAATAATCTCAGATGCATTATGCTGAGCAACTAGCCTGGAGGTGTGGATATCCTTAATGAATATGGACACGCCTCCGCCTTTACTGCTTCGGTCCAAGTTAGGTGGCCAAAAGGTATGGTATGAATTATAGCCTGGTAATGCAGGGGTGCTCTCTGGAGCCTTGAACCAGGTCTCTGTTACTGTTTGTTGATCATGTCATCCCAGGCAGACAGATACTGGATCCCCTTAGAATGACACCAGAAGTTTAGCCAATTGTTGAAGTCAATCATTTTGTCCTTGCACTGTGGTATCATTCTGGGTGATGGCAGGATGCTACTCAGGGCTAGGGTCATACCTGCCTGGGCTACAAGACCAGAAAGCTCCTCCATGTCTCTTTTCATGTAGTCTAGGGAGGTACGTCTCAGGACATTCACTCCAACATGGACAATGACAGAGTCATATTTGTACTTGCTGTGGAGTGACCTGAGTGCATGCGTTATGTGGTGGATCCTGGCACCTGACAGGCAGCTGACAGTGACTTTCTCCTTGTTTAGCCTGGTGAGTGGAACATTAGTGTGCCTGACTATAGAGTCACCTATGACTAGAGTGTTAGGTATGTTGTTATGCCTTATGGGCAGTGGTTGAGTGGCACACTGAGTTTGTGGGCTATTTGTCATTTGGGTTGTGTTGGGGGGTGGAGGTTGCTTGCGTTTCTGCTTTGGAGGTCCCTGTTGCTTGGGTAGTTTTTTTTTTAGAGCTTCCATGAATGTAGATGTGTGTTTTGTGTTTCTATGTATGTGTTTTGGTAGTGTAGGTGTTGAGGGACTATGTGATGAGTGCGGTATGGTGCAAGTGTTTACCTTCTCCTCTTGACTGTCTAGTCCAGTCTTGGGTGAAGAGAGTTTTGCTTCCAGTTTGGTTATATAAGTGCATCTCTCACAGGTTGTAGTGTTGGGTGGTAGGAGGAGAGGGTTGTCTGTGTACATGAGGCAATTGCTGCATTGTTGCATTGCCCCCAGATGCCCAGATTCATCAGGTAGACAGGAGAAAACACCAGGAGCTGACCCTTAGACATGCCTGGATAGGTGCTTATTTATTAAGTACTAAAACTGTTTTTCTCTAGACAAGTGAGGAAAATTGAGTGCTGTAGTAATTTGTAGCTTATTTAGTGTTCTGAACAAATGCTGAGCTCAAAGAAACATATTTGAGTGCTGAAACTAGAAAACTGGCTAGTTCTAAGAAACAAAATTAAGCTAGAAGGCTTTCCTCCAACACAGAAAGGCTTGGGGGCTCAGAAGCATACAAACAGTCCTGGATACAGCAAATCTGTCTCTGGACTAGACAACTTATAGGAAAGACAGGAAACAAGCTTAGAAACATTTTTTTTGTAAAGTGGAAAGGAGGAGCAGAAGCTAACTGGGCTGGCCTTCTCAAATGTTCTCCCTGGAATAGGTAGAATGAGGTAATGACACTAGACGGGGAGGAGTGTCCCAGATCAAATTTAGAGTAGGGGTGGGCAACTGCAAAGCCACCAAGTATAAAAACAAGATACCAAGATGGAGGGAGGGTGGGAAACAAAAATCAGAACAAACAACCCCAACCAGATGCTTAACAATTGTAGAAAATTCTACTTAATACCTCACACACAGTGAGTAAAATAAAAGTGCTATAAATAACTCAGAAATAAGCAAAAACAGGATACTTAATGTTATATATCTCAGATTCGTTAGCTCAGAGCCCTTCCTCCGACTTCCTCCAATTAGCTCAGTGTGTGGCAATTTATTCCTCAAGGGCAACTGTCACTTTATTTGTAGATGAAACAATAAAATGTAATGTTGTTTGCTGGCAGCAACCTCTTCGTTTAGTTACAGATCTCTTTAATGTGGAATTATTTAGATGACTTTTACTTCTGCAGAGACTGTGCATATTTACTTACACTGGTGGATTGTAGAGGTTTGTGTAGACTTTTATGATGGAAATATTATGAATTGGGCAGTTTTGTCATTAATGGTACATGCATGTTGTTTCTTTGTTTACTGGAAAAAAATGTTCACAACAATAGATTTAAAAGCCCTGTAACAACTGCACTGTACTATGCAAGGAATATAATTTAATACAATTGGGAAGGTTTATCAAAGAACACATATGTTTCCTGTGCAAGGGACCTATGATTTGAAAACAGCCCAAAGTTAATCTTTATCTACCACTGGCCAGATATATTTTCTTTGAATGTGGGTTTTAGTTCTGTTTCAATGAATATGAGTTTCAAGGACAGAGACGTTTTAATGCTAAGTCTATTTTCATTGTCAGACTGCATTACTTTGTTTAGCAGATGTCTAATAGTGTTAGTGTTTGTACTGTAAAATGTAAAATAAAACTTTTAAATGAAATCCAAATCATCATAGAAGTAAAGCAGTACGCACATTATAGTGTTTATGGCAAATGGGGTGAAATAGCCAAGTAATGGGACATTGGAATAGCTGCAGGGGGAGGCCCCATTCCACTATGATTTTGTGAGGGGGGAAGGGCAGCAAACTTAGACAGCCCTGGCTGAACTATACCACTCAACTGTCCATATTTTTGCAGAATGAATAGATTTTTCCTTCTTATTTTTGGTTGGTTCCTCATAACATTTGTGGTTTTCTAGCAAACCATTTAGGAATGAAGTCACTAAATAATGACAGACATTGCGTTTCAGACTTCATACCCTTAAAAATTTATACTAATGCAATACATACTAGTCTATTAACTTTTTAAGTTCATAAAAGCAATATTTAAAAATTGTCCTTATTTTGGGGCCTCTGCCCACTTCTGTTTATGCCTTTGTCCATATTTCTTGCTCTGAGGTTGAGAGGTATGACAAATGTATCAGGACCATCACCCTCATCCAGAGACATTTCAAATTGTGACATACTTGTTGCACCCCACTCCCCCACGTAGTGACTTTGGATGTGTCCAAGCAAGGCAAGGAGCATTTATGCAGTGTAAGTGTGCAGAGTATCCCCCATCCAAGATAGACACAAGTACTTCAGTGGCTTTTCATCTGTCCTTGATTTTGCAGAATGTTCTGTTCTTTCTGTCATATTTTTATACTGTTGATTTATGCTTCTTCTTATTCAGAAAATGCAGGTCATTGTAACGCCTGTTGCTCTGTGTTTAAGTAGCAATGCTTTAATGACCATCAGATAAGCTTGTCTGAGACTGCAAGATGCAAGCAAGCTTTATAAGGCATACTGTTAAAGAATTACCAACATTGAAAGCCTTTTAGTTGTTGCCATGCAGAGAATATTTACATAACTAGATAAGCCTTAGGTATTAAAATGCATATGACAGTATTTGTAATAAAGGACAGGATTACAGTATTTTCAGAAGCTCATTACATTTCTTGGAGACTTGCAGCCATCTTTGCAGGCTTTACCCATAAACTAAACAGAATGCCAATCTCTCATGTGCGGTCCATAACCTGTGCAGTAATCCAATCCTTTAAGCAATTTATCTTGATCTTGTTTGTTGCTTATTTTTTTACTTTGATCATGTTTTCCCCATGAAACAAGTAGATAGTTGTCAAGCAGCAGGTCTTTTTTTGATAAGAAACATTTTGTTTTTTATACTTGATTTTGACTGGCATTCCAGTAATGTATTTAAAAATAATTTATTTTTTCATGCCTTGCAACCTTTTTGTTTCCATCTAGATATTAAGTAAGCTGTCTTGTAGCCAACACATTGAAATATTTTTTCCTTCTACACTTCATTTTGTCTTGATTGGACTCTCATAATGACTGTTTGGCAGTGGCACCCAGGGCAGCATATTATATTAAAGTCCCAATTTTTGCATTTTTTAGCATAGCTCCACCCCTTTCTAGTTGACCACATCCCTTCCAATTGGCCACACCCACTCCACTGTCTCCTGCAGCCCCCCTTTGATTTGAAGTCACCGGCCGCCACTGGTAGGTACGCTGCCCAGATTAACATTAAAAGGATGTTATGTTGTGTTTAGAATCAGCTATATTATGGTTAGTTGTAATTAATGAATTTGGTGAACAAAGCTATGTTATGGAAGTTTAATAAAGGTCGTCAAATGTCATTTGGTGTGATGTGTTTATTGAAGGGGACAGGGACAACAAAGTGGCAAAACTTGCAGCAAACCTTCCCTGTAAGTCTCACCACTGCTTGGTACTTAAATAGCTAACTAACTTAGATTCAGCTGCCATACTAATATACTCTCAGCTAGGAACTGCTAACAAAAATATCTATAAACCTAATAACTGTCCAAATATCATCTATCAGTATTCCTCAAATAGAAATTTACACTCTGTGAACAAATTTCTACTTGTCACAACAAAATATAACTTCACTGTTGGCAATTCATTGTATTCTATGTCTCCAAAATCTGGAACTCCATTCCTTTGTACATGACACATGCGGTCAACCTAAAGTCCTTAAAATCCTCACTAAAACAATAGCTAAGGGATAAAAGGCTGTGCTCATGTTCAACTCCAGGAAAAACTTCTATATTTATAATTTCATGCTCATGTTATTGTCTATCTACTTCTATAGAACTGTTTGGAAGAAGATTCTTCAAATAATAACTACCTCAATATTCTCTCTCTGTGTGTTACATACTGCTATTATATCTGCTCATTTCTCTCTTTCCTACTTCCAGACATATTTCTCTTTTCATATTTAATTTATATTTCTTTTTCACTCTGTTATACATCTTTTCTGTCCCACCCACAAACATCTCTGGCACACTTCTACATCGTTTACCCACTCCAAATTTTCTGTGTTGCAGTATTCATTTTTTAATATTGACCTTTCATTCCCTCTTTAAATCTCATTTCATCCTCCTTCCATTTCTTGTCCTGTATTAGAACCCAGGGCCATCTGTACTCCAGCCAAATCCCCTACACATGTCCCCACATGGGCTTTACTTCTTAGTACCTGGCAAAAGTAAGATTACATATAAATTCACCTGACTTCAGTACTGTTACTGTTAAATAATTTTTCTGTCAAAATTTCAACTACCTCAACTGCTATGCATGTAAACATTTTACTCTTCTGTCTAAAATGATCCTGCAATGGTTAAACATTTGATGCATTGTTTTAAAACACTACTTTATTATATAGTTATTATGCTTTATTGTTTATTTTTTCTATGGAGCTTTTCTCTCCAGGCTTCCACTGAAAGGGGCTTCCTGCCAAGTTAGGCTTTCCCAATAAATGAACACTAATAAATAAATACTTAAAGCTTTTGTTTAGTCAGAGGCTACATTTTAAAGCATCAGACTGTGTATGGATACAATTAATAATTGTTTTGTTTCTTCATTGTTTTGTAAATCTAGAGCTTCAGATTCTTACTTACTAGGTATTGCCCACTGTTTATTAAGAATAACATATTGAAAAGGCAAGCTGAAGAATCTCAGAATTATTGTCTAACCACAATAAATTTAGTAAAGAATTAAGAATTCTAAGATATTTTTTCTGCAGAGGGGTTACAGTTTAGAGAAAAGAACATCTGATTTTAAAGATGGGATAAAAAAATAGAAAATGCCTTATACTCCCTCTCCCTGGACATGGCTTTATGCAGTTGTATCAGTTAAACAGACATGGCTTGTTAATTAACACAGCCAAAAGAATCATGTTCATCACATTCTGTTACAGGTAAGTGCCAGGGAGTTAAGAAGACAGATTGTGTTGGGGTGTGTGGGGTATGTATGTGTGTGTAGCTGCATACATGAGTGTATATGGAGGTATGAGTGGTGAAAGGTGAGTGTGTCTAATTGTGTCTGTGCCTGCGTGACTGGGAGGTCACAATAGAGGGGAGTTAGCTAGGAATAGGTAGGGTAGGTATATATGTGTGTGTGTGTGTGTGTGTGTGTGTGTGTGTGTGTGTGTGTGTGTGTGTGTGTGTGTGTGTGTCTGTGTGTTTATAGGTGAATGGATGAGTGTGTTCTTAAATGCGATTGGATGGCAGGGGATGGGTGTGTATATATATATATATATATATATATATATATATATATATATATATATATATATATATACATGAATCTGTGTATGTGTTGGGGGGCTATCATACCTCTTCCCTCCCATAGATTAACGATCAAATCTTCTGACATTGGGAGGAGACACTAAACACCAGGGATAATTCAAAAATTAGTAAAATAAAGTTTTGTGGCATGAAAGACATGAGGTGTGGGGAAAACTAGACACAAGGGATAATTCTTTACAGCATGCTTTAAAAGCACTTAAAAATTAACAGAATATGTTTTGCAGCATGAAAGATGTCGAATGAGTGCAACATTATACACTAGGGATACTCTATATGGCATGCTCTAAAGGCACTTATAAAGATTCAAACCCTGTACGCTCAGCACTGACACACAGCATGTAAGTCCTCTGTGCCATCACTAGATACCAGTGATGCATCTTAAGTCTTTTAAATAAAAGGGGGGCGTGGGGGTTGAACTCTGCACCCTTGACACAGATAGCAGTGTATCGAGCAGTAGGTTTAACCCACTAACTTAGTGTAGTAGGGTTTTACCTTACATAATAAGAATGAAATGCTAATGCCTGAAATTATTCAAAGACTGCAACAAATCATGAGATAAGAGGAACAGGGTACCTATAAGAAACAACATTAGCAGCATCCTATAAAATCAAGCACAGCTGAGATGGATGATGGTGTGTCTCTGTGTGGAGGGAGCCTTCCAGAGAAAGCCAAGAAGAACACTACACAACACCAGGGAGGATTTTTAAAGTATAACTTGTACTTGTGAAAAAAACTAATAAGTATGAAACTCTACTGTCTAGCATTACTAGCTGATTGTAATCATCAGTGATGTGTGAGGGACAGAAGAAAAAATAAAATGGTACAGCAGGAATATTCTGCCTACTCAGAAACAGCTAAGAGGTATGTTAGGGTGTGAGTGTGTGTATGTGTGTGTGTGTGTGTGTGTGTGTGTGTGTGTGTGTGTGTGTGTGTGTGTGTGTGTGTGTGTGTGTGTGTGTGTGTGTTACAGAGTGAATGGGGGGTGTGGGATGCCTGTGCTTACATGATGCATGAGCCATAAATGTTGACTACCACAGAAAAGTATTGATTTGTACTTGTAGTAGTTATGGGTGATTCATAGACATGCAAATTAGCCAATGCTGAGGTCTTTCCTCATAGTGGTAATGTGTCTCTGAATTGTAATTTGACATGTCATGGAAACAGTCCCTTTTGGCTGCAGAGCTTACTACTAGCTGTGGGGTTCTTTCTGAATCCCTGGAAATGCCTTGTATAGATATAGCATGGTATGTTTAAATGTTGGAAATATAAATTCCTTGTATTAGAGAAGAAGTAGATATAAGAAGAGATGGTTTTGGTATTTTATTAGAATATTATAAAACCAATAGCTGGAATGAAATCTAAAAATTAAAATCAGTGAGTCATGATTCAAATAATATTACATTTGTTATGAGTTTGTCAAAATTAAATAAAAGGAAATGCAATTGCAAGCATATTTGTATTAGTTACTGCTGTCAAATAAGTATCAATTTTAAGTGTTTAGTTAGAATATGCATTATATAACTGTATGTAAAGGTGTTTTGCTAAGATATATTTATGTTTTGGGGAAATTAAGACATAAGTACTAAACACTTTAAACAGTTATAAGTGGTTTTCTTGCTGGTTTGTTATTCTGCTTTATTTTTATCAGTCATCATGCCCCAATCTGCTACTGCTAGTCTGAAAGTGAATAGGCCCCCCAATCCCTATACCCTGGAGATGATCCCAAATGACTGCACTTACCATTACAATGAATGAAACCCTCACATCTCTTTCAAACATTCTGGCAGCCATCAGATCCCCCTTCTTCCTATAGCAAGTCTGGTGAATGATTACAATGTCTACAGTTTAATTGCATCTATTCTGTTGGTGTCATGCCTGCAAGCATTCTCTCACAAACCTGTTATGACAGCTGTTAGTATTGATTCTACCAAACAACTTCCCTAGCATGTCAATCATCACCTTCACCCCACACCCCTACCCACTTCAGGACATATGACAACTTCTAAAATTATTTATCTTGATGGTGATTTCTATTTCCATTTCAGGTGACCCAGCTCTTCAGAAAATGTTCTTTCCAAACCTGGCGTATTAGCAATTCTGTCTTCTAACCATCAGACTGGCTCTTGGCCCCTTCCTGTATGACAAATCAGCAGACAGTCTAGAGTTGGTGTTTCCCTCAGCTGCCTATCCTCTCTCCCCCACTGGGTCATTACTATCATAAATGGTTATATAATAAGCTTTGCAATCTCACTAGTGTGCATCTGGAATTGCAACCTGTAGGACTTACAGTAACTACCTTGGATCACCCAAGCCCACATCATGGTTGCCCAAGCATAATTGCTTGAGGTGGCACTTGCTGCTGTTACGCCGTTTGTTTCACACTTTGCTGAGGTATTAATGTGCTATCAATGTGTGGCTGGTTCACAGGTTCTTAGGTTGTTACTAGGCATATAGTCCAAGAGACTGAATTCCAAATTGCCCAAAAGCACTGTCTGATTAAATGACTCGCTCAAGGTTACGCTGTAGGCAATGAAGGATGAAGTAGCTCATTATTAGCTCATAACCATAATTGTTTTCACTAACTGCCAAAGAATGAAAAATGAAGGTTTTGCGACACAATGAAAAAGACTCAACCACACCCCATCAGGAAATAGAACCCCAGTCTCCCATGTGGATGTCAGGGATACTCACCACCATACTAACAAGGAAGTCACTGAGGTTAGTGCACCTCAGAAAATGAGTGAGGCGGATGTTACAATGTTTGTCAGTGATCACTGTTTTTCTCACATACAGTAACCTAAGGCAAAGAATACTGATGTTAGGAGTTCTAAAGATGAACTCCCTCACATGCCCACCCACCCCCCACAAAAAAATGATTTTCATTTGTGCCACATTTGCTTGTTAATATGATGATTAAGTACATGTATTATGGAAATGTTTGTACTCAAGCTGCTATTTATGAGATCTTGTAGCTGAACAATTGTTAGTACAAGGATAGATGTGTGACTGAGAAACAGTAGAACCAGTCCATATCCTTTACTGAACTTCCTACTGTTTCCTAAAAACTGATATCCCTCTGAAGGCTATAGGAGATTAAAAGCACAGTAGCTTCTCAGCAGTTTAATTCTCACAGGGCAAAGTTCTGGGAATGTTACAGCCTAAGTTGTACCTCACATAACACTAACCAGGGGAGCACTTACTGGATTTCTGACTGCACTGCTAGAGATGCGGTTTCTAGCTGACCTTGTTTTTCAGGTGAGCCACAAAAAGTTGGAAGGATTTTACATTTCATGACAATTCCCTTTTTCTTAGGGGATCACTGAGGCAGTCTTTTTTGCATGATGTGCCACTGCCAGAGGCTATGGATCTCATCACAGAAAGTGGCACACTGCATACCCACCTCTGTCTAAAGGTAAACAAAGTGAACAATCTGCTCCAGGGAACCACTACCAACGGGTTGACCCACTTGCAATTCTAAAACTCCTGTGGCTGAAAAGATGGGGTTAAGATAATAGTCCAGGCTAGAAGGAAAACATCAGCTCTAAGAGAAGATACAATAATAAGAGGCAGTAGTAAATATTTGAAGAGCATGGGAGGCCTGCCCTTGAAAAATTTAAAGCTTTATCTTTCATTGAAACATCACATCAGTATAAAATGTAGATGCCACAGCAGATTGCATTACTCTTACATATAGTAAGGTAAAACTATGAAGGGTAAAATGGACGGCCAGCAAAGTTATTGCTCTCTTAAGGTAGCCAAATGCCTCGTCATCTAATTAGTGATGCACATGAATGGATGAACAAGATTCCCACTGTCCCTACCTACTATCTAGCAAAACCACAACCAAGGGAATGGGCTTGGCAGAATCAGCAGGGAAAGAAGACCCTGTTGAGTTTGACTCTAGTCTGACTTTGGTCTTCTTTCCCCACTGATACTGCCAAGCCTGTTCCCTTGGCTGTGGTTCCACTCCTAGAGGCAAAGAATTTTCATCATAAAAATTCTGTAGTCTTTGTGGAGCTATTCATTAACAATGATGTTACTGAAGCTGGGCAAAACAATCTTGGTTTTAACTGCTATACACCCTTCTACTAATTGTGCATATAAGCTGTATATGATTTTTGGCATCCTGTATTAAATGGGTTACGTTACACCTAACTGGCTGTAATCTGGCAAGGTTTGCTGTAGGGTAGCAAGTGAAGGATAACATTAAGAGGTTTTTAGGTGCTACATGAGATGTGGACCTCATTAAATATTTGGGATCAACACTTCATGAAATAGAGAGAAGAGTAACCTGAACAACATTAAATCTAAACAACTCTAACCTTGCTGCATAAGCTCTCACAAGTACACTAACATCCCTCCAGGACACATTCTTCATTATAATTTCTTACCTCTATAAACCAAAAAGAAATGATTGGCTAATTATTCCTGAATTGAAATCCCTTTTAAAACTTAGGGATGATGCATTCCAGACATAGAAAAACACCCCCATCCATAGCAATAAGCAAAACTATATCCAGCTCAGAAACCTCTTAATAGGTTCATAGGTTGGTACTAGGCTATCGGCCCTAGGGCCTATAGAAGCCTAGCCATAACAATTCCCTGGCTATTTCTTCCCATACTATTTACTTCCCTGGACCCCTGTCTAGCACGGTGACTGACATGATCCCTCGGGTGAATTTCCTTTCTCCCATCCAATCATCAAGGTTCTTGAAGAGGGCCAATGAGGTGCTCTGCTTGACATGCATGGGCAGTCTTTTCCAGAGTCTGGGGAGTCTCTGGTTCAGGAACCTATCCCTCCAGCATGTTTTGTTTATTGTGATGACAAGGTTTAGATCCCTGGAGAATGTGGCTTTGAGGGATTAGGATTTCTTTAAGTGAAGCATGTCCAACAGCTCTGGGTTTGACATGGCCTTGTATGTTAAGCAAAGATCACCTCAGAGTAAACAATATGCGACAGAGTATAGCTCTAGTTTTTTAAAGCGGTCAGCATAAGGCATCTGCTTTAGGCCTGTGATTCTTTTAGTGAGGTATTTCTGCAGCCTTTCCAGTTGTTGCAGATGTCTTGAGAGGTACATACCAAATGGGGCATTGTATTCTATAATGGGTCTTATGAGGGATGAGTACAGTGGGACAATGTCCTCCTTTTTTCTGGATGATAAGCCTTTAGTGATGAGGTGTGCCACACAGAAGGATTTCCTGACTGTTGTGGTGATGTGGTTATTGAAGGTGAGACCACTGTCCACCTGTGTCCCTAAGTCTCTTATCACACTTTCAGTGTTTAGTGTACTGCCACCTATGTGGTAATTCACGGGTACATGTTTTTTCCCAAAGGGGATAACTATACATTTATTGGTATTGAGCTTGAGCCCATGGCTCTGGCACCAAGCATCTATTTCTGTAAGGTCCTTTTGTAGAGTATCAGCATCATTTGGGGATTCAATAATGGCTGCCAGTTTGCAGTTATCTGCGAACTTTGTTAGCCAGAGTCCCTTAGTGTTGGCCTGTACTTCAGAGAAGTAGATGCCAAACAAGAGAGGTCCCAAGACTGAACCCTGAGGTACTCCACTTGTCACTTGCCTGGAGCTGGATTTGGAGTCAGCTACTTTTACAGTGTGGGTTCTGTCAGTAAGCTAGTTGGCAACCCATTGAGTGACATAGGGATTAATGCCCAGCTTAGTAAGTTTATCTATGATTTCAGAGTGGGGGGTGGTGTCAAAGGCTTTGGCGAGGTCCAGATAGGCTGTGTGGACTGCCTTACCCTCATCCACGGCTCTGGAGACTGATTCAAAGAAGTCAATCAGGTTCAGGAGACAAGATCGACCCTTCACAAACCCAAACTGGGTGGGGTTCAGTGTTTTAAGGTTGCCAATGTCTTTGTTTATAAGTTCCATGATAATTCATTCCATGGCCTTGCAGATCAGGCTCGTCAGACTGATGGGGCGGTAGTTCCCGGGATCCATGGTGGATCCCCCCTTATGGAGTGGGATAACTGTAGCTGTGCGCCACTCATTGGGTATGAAGCCTGATGTGAGGGTATGATTAAACATGACACTTAAGTGAGGTGCCAGTTCATTTTGTAGTTCATGTAGTACACAGCCCGGGATGTCATCTGGTCCCATGGATGCTGTATTCATAGCTTTGGAGAGTGCATTTTATACCTGTGTGGCCATTATTACCAGAATTTGGCAATCTTCCAGTACTGAGATGGGCCATTTAGGGGGTGAGAGGGGGGTGAAGCTGGCACTGAATCGATCTGCCAGGATATTGGAAATATCCTTGGGATCAGTATATTTAATGCCATTCTGTTGTAGTCCAGAGCAGATATGAGCATTGCCATGCAGATTCTTGACATAGTTATAGAATGCTTTGTGGTTGTCTTTGGAATCTTTGGCAATTTTATTTTTGTAACTAGCTTTGGAGGATTTTATGAGGGATCTCATCTTCTTACTGAGGCTGGTAAGGGAGTTTTTTGCACCCTGGGATTTTCCTCTTTTCTGCAACAGTTTCTTCATTTTGTTGTAAAGTTTGTTTATGGCAGGGGACCACCAGATTGGCTTCCTTTTTTGGAGGAGAGCATCTTGGTTCTATTTGGGATGGCACGATTCATGCATGAGTGGATGTGCTCGTACAGTGCCTTAGTGTAAGACTCAGTAGTCAAACATTCAGTTCCTGTCTGCATGGGTGTCATGAAGTTTGTAACTTCTGACCTGAGTATCATGAAGTTGGCTTTGGAAAAGTTTTTTATGGAGGTTTCCTTACTGGGGGGTGGGATGTGGATGTTAAGGGTGATTAGCTTATGGTCTGATCTGACCAATGAGGGGATGACCATAGGTGTGGAGCATAGATTTCCAATGTTGGTAATGACCAGGTCTAGGATATTAGAGCCCCTGGTGGGACTATGGATTACTTGATCCAGGGCATTGGAATTTATGAATTCCAATAGCCGTTGGGCAAAGGTGTTGGTACACAAGTAGTTTTCCCAGTTAATGACGGGGTAGTTGAAATCACCCAGTATTAGGGTGTTTGGTTGTATATTTATATTTTCCAGTATGTTTAGAAAGGTGTAGTGAGAATCTTGGGGCATGGTGGGGGATCTGTAGCAAGCTATAATTTGGATTGCAGTCTTACCTAGTGTTAGTTGCACCTGGAGAATTTCAGATGCATTGTGTTGGGCAACTAACCTGGTGGTGTGAATATCCTTGGTGAATATGGACACTCCTCCACCTTTAGTGTTTCGATCCTGATGTGGTGGCCAAAAAGTGGGGTAAGAGTTGTAGCCTAGTATTGCAGGGGTGCTCTCTGGAGCCATGAACCAGGTCTCAGTTACTGCACATATATCGATGTTCTCCATTTTTAGGAGTGCCTCAAGAGAGTGCATTTTGAGGTTTAGACTTCTAGCATTGAGTAGCATTACCTTCAGATTTTGCATGCTTATACCTGTTATGGTGGTGGTTTTGTCCTTTGAACTTTGCCTAAAAAGGCACTATAGGGGTGGCAAGAGCCTTTGCCAGTAACCTGAATCCCAGGGGCTACAGGTGCAGACCATCTCTGGCAAAGCATCGTGGTCTGTCGATCATGTCGTCACAGGTAGACAGATACTGGATCCCCTTTGAATGACACCAGAAACTTAGCCAATTGTTGAAGCAAAAAATATAACAGCACAAAATCGGCTTATGAAACATTTCCAACATCATTAGCTAAATCACCAAAACAGTTGTGGAAAGAAGTGAGTTGACTCACAGAGATATTCAAAATATCCCAAAAACAGCAACTTCTGCATTCTCTCTGACATTCTCTCTGAATTGTCCCACCGAGCCATTCTATCAAACACTCACACTGCCACACACACCCAAACCATCTCTCTACATTTTACTTTAAACAAGTCAAAACAAAAAAAAGTTCTGCAACAACTAAAAACTGACAGCCCACAAGGGGCAGATGACCTCAATCCCTGGTTCCCATATACATCTTTAACCTCTGCCTAACATAAAATATAGTCCAATCCCAAGCAATCTAGCCCCACCAAACTTTCAAATACAGGCTGATCTTTATCCTTCCCACTCTAGGCAAACTGCTTGAAAAAAATATTTATGTTCAACTCACTCAGTGTGCAACACTACCTAAAAAAACTCTCCTATAAACAGCAGGGGTTCTAGTCTAGTTGCAGCATACATATTGTCCTCTAGAGCCTGACTGATGAAATATTACTAGTGCCATCTTTATCAAAAGTGCAAATGTATCTGACCTTGTTAAGCATAATATCCTTCTCCTTTATCTACTGTAAGTAGTCATAAATCCAAATTCCCTACCTTGGTTTCAAACCTATCGCAGAAATCACCACTTTTCCATCAAAATTCATACCCTGACTTGCCAATCAGTCAATCTTCAGAAAGAGGACCAGAAGGTTTCATACTTGCTCCTCTATTATTTTCCATCTTTATAAATAAATTTCCCTTGACCTACTTCATCTCCCTGTCTTTCTCTACACAGATGATATGACACTATTTCACACAAATAACTTAGTACCCAACTTCTAGACAGACCTGCAAGCAGACTTCCTAAACAGAACCCACTGGCTCTTCAGTGAAAGCCTCCTTCTCAACTCAAAAACTATGATTTTTGCTACCACACACAAACTAAAAAACAATAATCTCTTTGCATATCTATGACCATAACAACAGTTCCCAAAAAATTACTTCTTTTTACATACCTTGACATTGGGTTCCTTAACTTCTCCCCCACTTTGACTACATAAGGAAAAGGTTATCTCTCCAATTTAGAGCCAATAAGAGCTCAACCTTTCTTACTAAAACTTCTAAAACAGACGCAGTTAACAATATTCTACCCTCTCATCTTGAATATGGCATCCTTGTCATAGCCTCAGCACAAAAAAACTCCACATGCATTCAAACAATAACCAATCAGATTTGTAGATTTATTATTCAGTCCCCCCCCAAAAATTAACTTCATTGTAAAACACTGAAAAAAAGCAAAGGGGCCTGTTCAACAAAGGACTGACCTTCTCCTAGAATTCCAACTATTCAAACTCTTAGTCAACCAAACCTTCTCTCTCCTAGCAGCTAAACTAATCAGATAACCATCCTCTGATGGCATCAGACACAGCAACCACTCAGGCACCACACTGTAACCCCCAAAACTAAACTCCATTGTATACCTCATTACTTCTCTATAATATATCCAAATCTCTGGGACAATATCCCCCTACAAATAAAAGACACTTCACCTTACCCAAAATTTAGGACTTGTTTAAAGCCCCACCTCCTCTCATCAGCCAGATATCATTGCCTCTCATACTGTCATAGCCCCTAATCTGAGCTACATCACTCTTCTTCTCATACTAGTAACTCTTACTGTCCCTCCTATAGCAGATTCTATTGTACCAATCGTTATTAGTCACTTACATAACATTTTGCTTAATATAACTTCTTGCAAATACTCACAATCTGTGTCTAACATCCTTCACTCCACTCAGTTGTGCCCATTCCTACTTAGACACCACACAACTGTAATCATCATGCTGGCACCTCAGATTCTACATGAAGTTTGGCTTGAATTTTGTAAATAATGCATGCTACAATTGTAGTTACTCTTTACATTTTCATTAGCTGAGAATGATATTTTACAAATGTCCGTTTTCATTATACTCTTGCTGTCTTTCACTAAATATGATTCTGAGTTTTTTTGTATTCCCTGGCTGAGCCTGAAATTGGTGACTTGTGAGCAATGCTCTATCCCGGTAAACAAATTCTAAATAAATAAAATAATGTTAAGTAGCACACTTGCCTTTGGTGCAAAAGGCTGTAGGTTTTGTTCTGACACAAGGTAGTGGCTTCATTTTCCAGTACTGACACCACAGTGCAGCATAAGGAAGGTGCTGAACTCCTGACCTGAGTGTGCCGTCCTTCGCATAAGGCGTTAAACTGATGCACTCCTGACGTGAGTGCGCTATCCTTCACATAAGGCATTAAACTGATGCACTCCTGACCTGAGTGTGCTGTCCTTCACATAAAACGTTAAACTGAAGCTCCCTATGCCTGAGATGGTGGTAGCACAGGTGCATGTAAAAGATCACACATCACATATCAAAAAGAATAGGGGAATTTTTCTGGTGCCCTGGCCAAATTTCCTCAAGTTAGTGTGAATATTACCTTAGGTTCCCCTAACAAGAAGCCATTAGCCTAGTGGGACTAACTCAGTCCTCAAACTGTAAATAAAAAAAAAATGTTAGCTGTCCTAGAAAGAGAGGCAATCATTATTTTAAAGTAACATATAGATCATTCATCCAAACAATGGTACCCAGCTGATCACAAGTTAAAAATTATTAAAACTATTACAGTTACCAAAATATTGTATTATTTTCTGGTGATGTTGATGTACTCCACTTTCTATTAGGACTGCAGTAGTAGTTACAATTAGGGACTCTGTGGAATGCCAGACCACCAAGAAGTACACATTAAGTCTAGATGGAATTATGGTTATGTGGCAGATCACATTTGTGCTATATTCAGCATAGCAGGAACTGCACTGTTCTTTATGGACACTGAGGGTTGTTTGGAGCATAAAATAAACTCCGAATTACCACCATATGAGGGCTGCAGTTCCCAACTCTCAGCTTCCTCTCCCACTGTAGTGGCTTGACAGGGTCAAGAGGATCATGGGTCCAGTAAGAGATTAGGGCTTTAAGGTTAGGGGGTTAGAATGGTAAAACAAATGTTATTAGCAAAATAATACCATTTGTTATATTTTAGTGTTGTGCTAGGAGGTGAGGAAATATTCCTTCTTAAAACTGATACAACTGAGGCTTAAGGTTGTTGGTACAAAAATCAATTATGCATCAGCTACATAAGTAATGCATTTTGAGGAACTGTGGGGAAGTACATGGCATCAAGTAATGTCCAACTGTTAAATCCCAGGCTGAACTGTAAAGGGAAAGGAAAGCAGCATGTATACACTAAGTACAATGGTAGGCAACAGATTTGTATGCACGTACAATACTGGCAGGGCTACTGTGTTGTAATAATCCAGCAGTAACTAATGACATGCTGCAAGTTCACATTATAGAAGGTAGACTCAGGTTCTTAGACTGCAACAATCTCACATTTCAGTGCCTTAATCATTATACCATTCTGCCAGTCCAACTTGGAGACAGTTGAAAGGTCATTAAAGTCACCACATTTGAGGAAAGAAGTAAAAATGCAATATTTGCAGGAAACAGTGACAGATGCTACAGGGAAGCAAACCTCTGAAAGGAAACATGTTTTCCTTTGTTTTAACACTTGCTCCAAAAATGCATCTACAGATAAGCTGTCCATAGCTCAATTTACCTTTTCCTTAAAAATTTGAAAATATAAGTAAGCACAAAAGTCAGAGTTCCTGCTAATAAACTCATATAGTACAGATTTCATGTTACATGACTGATGCTTGACTACAGTACAGTACAAAAACACAGAAGTATTTATTAATGTAATAAAGCCATAAACATTTAAAAAGCAAATGTGCACATATTACTCTCTTAGGTCTTTAGACATAAAAGAAAAACTCATGCATCCCACTGGAAGGAGTTCAGATTTGTGGTGTGCATTCTGCTGATAACATCCATATGATACTCAAAGCACTTTAGAGTATGACTCATGCGTTATTAAAGTCTGACTGAGAAACAAAACAGCTATTTTTCATAGATACTGAGCTTTTCTGTGCAATTACACAGTGTCCAGTGTTTAAGCTAAGAAAGCCATAGACGTCTGCTGACTGGCATGCTTGGATGATTCATTAAAGCAGTACAGATAATGCCACAGTCTGCCACAAAAAAAAAAAAAAAACTTCCCATTACTGCATACATACTTTCTTCATCATCAGAAAACATGGTTCTTTCATGACTAAACTGTAAATCTTGATTATTAGTACACCCTATAGGCTAATCCAAGGCTTTCTTATTAGTGGCAATTTACACATAAAATGAGCCATTAAAAGGCTCCCCAGATTGTGAATAAAGCAAAGAAATAGAAAGCATCTTATTTTCCAGTGCCCATTCTTGGAGGCTTAGTACGTTGTGGCTCTAACATTTAACAAGAAAAAGGGCTTGATGAGCAAATATGAATCAACTAAGTGTGGGCAATGAAATACACTGGGATGGTTTTGTTTAAAGTGATTTAAAAATGCCTTCTATTCTAAGTAACACACAGAACAAGTATAACCCATCTGCATGTAGACTCTAAAATTAAGCATAAAGCATGTTATGTTTATGTTTTACTTTCCTGATGAGGTCGGCTTCCTTATTTTCTTATGGTGGAAATCTCCTGCTGTGACAGCAAATAAGGGAAATTGTGGAAGCAGAAATAAAATCCATTTGATGTACCCAGGTAGATCCTTTTTCGCGTAAGTAAGAGGTTACTACAGCTCTGTCCCAAATGCAGCAACAGTGGACCCCTACTCCCCACAGACATGTTGATAGAATGCCTTACTTTGAAAATGAACAGATTTCTATCTGTATTATTAATGTTGCAACATAAGTAATGGCTCTGTGATTAATCAGAAAACACTGCTGTTAGAAAGACATTCTGATGATGTGATCTCCTAGAAGAAATGAGCAGGCAAGAGAGAATATAAACATCTGAAAACAACCAGAAAAATTCTTTACAAAACAGACAACACCTAGAACATTGCTGGTAATGAATAAAGTATACAAAAAAGGACTAATATATTTTAACAATACTGACATCTACATTCAGTACCCTCCGATAAACATTTTCTGTGGGTTCCTGATCATACACGTTACTCTGGAATACACAATCATACACATTACCCTGGAATACACAATCATACACATTACTCTGGAATGCTTATAAACGCTATCCATAGCTAGCTATAGGTAGAGATTCAGCTTTCTTCATCTGGAAGCAATTTGATTTCCAAAATAAGGATTTTGCCTTCTAAAATACAGGTTTAGTGGCATGGTATAATGATATATTGCTGCATTAATTCAAGTTATATTACTGACCCAGTTTCAGTAGCAGAACAGGTCACTGAAGCCTGACTAAAGAAAAAAAAAATAACTAGCTCAAGGGAATTCTACTAATCCCAGGGGTTGATTTTACATTCCTCCAAAGAGCTGTTACATAGAAAATACAGCTGTAAAATATGTGTAGTACAGCTTTAAACATCTGTGAGCAATCTAATTGGAAAATGCATGTCATATGGTCCATGCCACTATGTCTTATCACTAGAAATAAAAAAAATCAAGCACTGAGTAATTAACAGTTGTCATGTCTCAGGCCCTTCGCTCCATCTAGCTGACAAATTAAAAATCCAATATTTAAATATGTCAGAATGGCATGGTGCCAACAATTATGTTTGGAGATAAGATTCATACAAAGGAAACTGAAGTGAATATAGCATTACTGCTATAAGCACTAAAAGATTGCAAAATCACCAGTTTACTTTATTTTCCACATCATACAACAATTAAACCATCAATCTTTTTGTTTTATCTATCTGCTACAACCACCACCATCTTTAATACTACATGGAATTTTGTCAGTAAAATGGAAGCTATAGCTCAATCTTCAAGATGTATCTCAATACGAGTGAAACTGCAGAACAACTGACATGGATGCAAAGTGAGCAATTCTTCAATATGTTGCATGAGAAGAAGTTATAAAAACATTTAATTCTTTTAGGCCAGAATTCATAGTCACTTGTGGAAATCCAGTAGCGGTGTCCCTGATGCTTATGAAAGAGCATGGCAAAGGCGAGATTTATAAAGGTCAGTTACACTAATGCGAAACACCTTAAAAATAATGAGATGAAAATGAGAAATGCTGTAACATGATATATGCTAATGAGGGGGGGTTGCAATTCATAGCCTGACGTCCACATAGTATTCACATCCATTTGTTAAAAGTGATGCTACGCCTTTGATATTGGAGTTGCAAGCCATGTACTTGCTGCCAGCCATCCATTCAGTAGTTTCTCCAAGAAGGCACAAGCACTTCCCTGACACACAAGTGAATTCCCCCAGCAAACCCCTTCAGGAGTATGTCCAAGTATGCACAAGCACCAAAATGGAAAGTTTACCAAAGGGACCCCTTCACTAATATGTCCAGGTATGCAGAAGCACCAAAATGAAACCTTTACCCAAGCGACCCATTCATTAATATGTCCAGGTATGCCGAAGCACCAAAATGAAACATTTACCCAAGTGACCCCTTCAATAATACATCTAGGTATGCACACACACTGAAATTAAACATTGATCCAAGCAACCCTTTCAGTACAATGTCCAGGTATGCAGAAGCACCAAAATGAAACATTTACCCAAGTGACCCCTTCAATAATACATCTAGGTATGCAGAAGCACCAAAACAAAACATTTATTCGAGTGATCTTCCCAAACATCTCTGTATTATCCTGGTAAACAGCTGCTTACTGGTGAATGTTCAGGGCCATTTATATGCTTAGTATGCAAATTACCTCATTATAGATTCATGTCTATGAATCATACTCATACACAAACATCTAAGGCCCCTTATCAGGCTATTGGCTTTCCCCCTACCGCTTATGCATTAAGCATGTTATGCTTTTGAGATGGGAGGTTCTGTTTATAAAAACTCCATCACATTTCCATATCTATACTGAAAGTCCAGGATTTTCATATCCATGTATTGCCACTGTTTTTGGATTTCCACTATGAAAATGTAAAGACACAGACTATGAATGCTGGCCTTAATTTTGTAGAAGAGAAGAAGGATAAATTAGTGGTCATATGAAAGAACTTTAAAGACCTTTGTGAAATAAAGAAAAAAATGCCATATGTCAACCATTTGTTCTTTACAATCATGGTTTACAAGAAACCATTGATGTAAGCATCACTGAGGTAAAAAAAAATCAAGAAAAGACTGAATATGATGAGTTGCATGATTCATTAATCAAAGACACAACAGTTTGCATTTTTAAAATGGCCATATAAAAACAAAGATTGTTGAGAGAATCAGATTTACTTAAGTACTGGATGTGTACACAGTGAAACTATTATGCAAATGATGATGGTAACAGAAAAGTGAATGTGTAAAAAAATTAAGACTGTAGCTAAAAACGAGGTTGTGTTTATGGCACAGGGGGAATATATACAGCAAAACTGACATGGGTTAATGTACTGGCCGATGTACTGGTGGAGGCAGCAGAGGAAGGAGAGAAGTGAAGAAACATTGCCTGCTCACCCCTTCCTGTGTTGAGGTTCTGCTCATCTCACCCTGAGTTGAGGTTAAGTCATGCTGTGGAGCACATTCCTCATCAATGAGTCAAACTTGAATACTATAGATCTACTAGAAACTGACAAACAGAGAAATAGGACAACATAAGGGGCTGCTTCACCCTCAGGAGAGTGTGACAGCTACATACAGCACCCATTGCACACCCTCACCAAAGTTCTTACACTGCATCCCCTGCTGGCTGCCTAAATGATGGCTGTACTGCATCTGGTTTAACCCCCCCCCCCAGGAAAGAAATGGTCAGAATCACTGTGATCAGCTCGATAGTCAACAGTCACAGGGGAACCAAAAGTGCTGTGGTTACTGTGAACAAAATTAAAATGAGACTGAAGCAGAGATTGCAATGGTGTGACAAGAGTAATAACAATAAAATAAAGGGCTAGCCATTGCTGAATATGCTGCACAGGGAGATCTGCACCCCTGAAATTAAAAATCTCATGTGGTTATAAGGATGACACAAGGAAATGCTTTGCCTTTAATTAAAGCTGAGTCAATATGGTGGAAGAAAGTATTTTTTAAAGAACTGTAAGAAGTAAAATAGGAATGTTGGATAGCATTTAAATGTGCAGTCTAAAAAATGAGAAGGAAACTAAAATGTCTGTTAGAACAATTAAAATGCAGAGAAACAATGCAGTACAGACTGAAACAATGCAATTGATGCTGATAATATATACATATACCCAAAAGGCAGGAATAAAGGGATTAATAAGAGCATCATCAATTACTAACATTTGAAGAATTTGGGTCCAATATTTATAATGTAGAATACTTTTCATTGTTGGATGAAAAAAAGGATTTATGGTAGATAAAGCCAGGAGAAGAAATTTCAAAGCTTTGCACATTTAACATGTCACTAGGAAGATAACAGGCTACTCTGTCAGATTTCACCAGTTCCGGAAGTGTTCCAAAGCAGCACAACTGCAGAATACCTGGATGGTGTAATAAATATTATTAATGATTTACTGATAAAGGGATAAAGCAAGCAGGAACATGGAGACGACAAAATATTGGTCAAACTGCTAGACAGGTAAAGACACTGCAACATGAGGTTAGGTAGAAACAAGAGTCAGATTTGTATAACTGGAAGATGAGTCATTTTCTAACCTCAGAAGATCTGCAGCCAGATACTGACAAAGTAAAAATCAAAGTGCAAATGCCAGAGGAAAAGCAAGCTGTAAAACAATTTATAGGAATAGCACATACTTAAAAAAGGTACCAGCAAATATGTCATATATCACAATGTCTCAAAGGAAGTTTTAAAAGAGTGCATGATGACAATGAGTATAGAAACATCAAAAACATTTTGAAATATTAAAGACACTTGTGATTGAGGAACCAACTTTAAGATATTATGACATGTTTCGACATAAACCAGTACTCATGCAAGAGAATAAATCTGCAGCATGTACATCAAAAATAATTACTATACATCCAAGGCATGCTCAAACTGAAACCATCATAGTAGAAGGCTGCTGTAGCATCACAATGGAATATAATTGAACCAGACAGCTGCTGAGTATTACAGGAATGCTTCAAGGGGAGCTGGGCAACTCATAAGCTGTGCACAAGAAAGCAAGGTGTACTAGTCCTCTCCTGTTGTGGTTACCTGCCCAGCAGACTGCCCTCCATTGAACTGCCACCAGTAGAGCGGAATACCGGTTTCTCCACGGAACCCTGTACAGCATCTTGAATAAGAATTGCTACATGTATGTTCCTACCAGTGCTACTATCTAATCAGTATTTACTGTCTGTACCAATTCTGGGGACATTTAGTTGTGAGGATAGGGCTCTGCCTCGTGTCAGCCAGCAGCTTAACATAACCCTTACTTCCCTTTCATCTCCGCTACCTTGTTACCCTTGCCCGTTTTCATCAGCTTGATATCTTGGGTAGTAATTACATCCTAAGGCCACTAGATGGCAGCATAAGTCTGCTTTCCTTCCAATTTGGTATTCCTGCCCTTAAGCAAAGCAACCTCGGCAAAACTTCTATACAGATTCTAGTACTTACCCCACGTAGTGCTACCTTGTCCCGTCCTGAGGCTTTCTCCATAGCTCTGTTTTTCCTCACCTAATAAAGCTAGACCTAGAAGGGAGTATATACCTCCATCTCTCTGCTTATATCTTCCTGTAGTTGTATGCATAATATATGTTTTTGACCCTCCTGCCCTCTCTTCATTTACCCCTTTTTGTGGTAATGCTCAGGAATCCATTATTGTATTAGCTCAGTCTGTACACTCTAACTTCCCTCCAGGTCTCTCTGACCCACCTCACAATCAAGCTAACTGATTGTTTTTTGTGCAAATTACCTTTCCTTGCTCTACCCGCTCCGTTCACCATGCGGGCTCACTCCGCTCCCCTACCCTACCCCCAATTCCCACCCACCCCAGTGGCCCTACACTTATACATGTATAACCCATCCCACTACTATTTCCACCAATAACATCTCAGACTTAATTAGCTCCACCCTATTACCTCTCTATCTCCACACTCAAGCCCAGTGCTACATCAACCTATAAGATAACAAGATTAATTAGCTTTACCCTACTATTTCCATATCCACTGGCCATCCTATTCCTGTTTCCTTGACTACACCTTCACTTACTCTGTATAACCCAAGCATTTCCAAATATAACACTCTTCTCTACTCCATCCTACTCCTAAATACTCTTCTCGTTTCCTACTCCCTTACCTTCTATGAAAATAGAAAGCTTACTCTATCCCATCTAACAGCAAAACAAACTAACACCCATTATGAATACACCCCACTATCTCACTGCAACATTACCTCATCTTCTTCATACCTTAAACCTCAATACCACAGAGCAACACATATCAAATTTTTTCAACTTGTGAAGCCTTTGTCATTACTTTCCAAACTTTGCAAACATATCTATAGTCACCAACAACTTTTATTCATTTATGGCGACATTCACCCCAATCCAGGCCCAAATACCTATTACCCTATTATCCCCTCAATTAAACAAGCAACTTATTCTAGTCTTCCCTCCAGCCTCATTTCTCTTCAGATAGCCCACCTTAATATTCGTAGCCTGAATAATAAAACAACTCAACTCCATGCCCTCCTTGACTTATACTCCTTTGATATCCTTTGCCTAACTGAAACCTGGCTAAAGGCAGACACCAAAGACATTGACATAATACCACCAGGATATAACATCATTAGACTTGACCGTAATATCAAAAAGGGTGGAGGGGTAGCAGTACTTTACAAAACTGAACTACTGGTTACCCTACTAGATACCAAACCTCCCTCACTATGCAATAGTGAAATCTTAATAACCAAATTTCAAATGAATACAAATAAATCCATCTATATCATTTGCTGTTACATCCCACCAGGAAATAACATTAACACCCTCGAAAACCTTCTTAGCTGGCTCTCAACCTCCTTCCCTCAGGAAACTATACTACTAGGAGATTTTAATATTGACTGGAATTCTTGTATTTCCCAAATACCCTCTTCACATATAAATCTCTATGGCTTTCATCAACTGATTACTGTCCCTACAAGAATAGACAAAACCAGCTCTAAACAGAGCATCCTGGACTGGATACTAGTTAATTGCAACACCATGACCTATACCACAGGAACACTACCGGATGATATTAGTGACAATTTAATCACTTTCATCAACAGACTAAAGAGCCCTATAGCCAATAATATACAACTCAGAACTACCAGGAACAAAACAAATTTCAAACAAACCAACTTCCAACTAGAACTCAAAGCTTGTAATTGGTCTCCTCTAAAATATTTACCTCTTGATGAGGCTGTTTCATACTTCAACAACAAATTCCTCCAAATTCTCAACCTCCATGCCCCCAAAAGACTAATAAAAACCAAAGCTAAGACTGCTCCCTGGTTATCTAAAGAAACCAAACAAAAAATGCTACTTAGAAATAGGACATGGAACAAATGGAGATCTACCAAAAACCCAGCTGACCACAAAATCTTTAAACAACTTAGAAACGAAACAAAGAAACTAATATTCCAAGATAAAAAAATTGCTATTGGGAATTCCAACGCTCTCAACATCAAAATCCTCAAAAATTCTGGGCGGGTATCAACAAACTTCTTCACCCTGGCCATTCCAAAACACCAACTCCCTCTAACCTCTCTCAAACTACACCCAAACAAATCGCTGACACTTTCAACTCATTTTTTAGACACTGTCACTACCCTGGCATCAACTTTATCTCCAAAATCCACTCAAGTACCTCACTTTCTTAATGATAAACCCCCCTCTTTCAAATTACAACCTGTCTCGATAGACCTCATCTATACCTTACTTACCAAACTTAAACCATGCACCCCCTCAGCTGACCTCATCCCAGCTGAGTACCTACAAATAGATGCCAAAGCACTAGCCTTTCCTGTCTCCATTTTAATAAACCGAACTATAACTGAAGAAACTATTCCTACCCTCTGGAAGGTCTCTCACATCATTCCACTTCATAAGGGTGGTAACTCGAACGAGCTCTCTAACTTCCATCCCATAGCTCTTCTTTCTCTACCAGCTAAAATCATGGAAAAATGTGCTCATAGGCAATTACTTGATCATTTCCTCCAAAACAATCTTCTAGCAGACTGCCAACATGGCTTTAGACCTCATCACAGTACCACCACTGCTCTATTGTCATTCACTGACAATATTAATAAAAATCGGAACAACAACTTACTTTCCTCAGCTCTATTTTTAGACCTCTCAAAGGCCTTTGATATGGTTAACCATACTCTCTTACTAAACATCCTGCAATCATTTAACTTAGACTCTCAGACTATCCAGTGGTTTTATTCCTACTTGGATAATAGACAACAAGCAGTACTTTGGGAAAATCACTTATCTTCTCTTCTTTCAATCAAAATAGGAGTACCACAAGGCTCAATACTTGGACCTCTCCTTTTTTCCATCTTTATCAACAACTTACATCAGTCCATTCCATACTCCATCTGTATTCAATATGCCAATGACTCTACACTGATATGTTCAGCTTCCTCCCCAACTGAGCTTCAAGTTACTACACAAAAAGTCTTCACAGCAGCCGAAAACTGGTTTCACCAATATTGCCTCTTACTGAACCCCAAAAAGACTAAATTATTACTTTTTACACCTACACAAAAATCATCTTCTTTTACATTTAACATAACTTCTAATAATGGCACTGTAATATCCCCAGAACCCACTACCAAACTCCTTGGGGTCACAATTGACCACAATCTTAACTTTGATTCCCATATTAACTTAACCATCAAGTCAGTCAATAGAAAACTTGGATCACTCTATAGGCTTAAACCCTACCACACAATCATAGCCAGAAGCACTATAGCACAAACACACCTACTCTCCACTCTTCTGTATGCCTCACCTATCTTTTCAAACTTATCTAAAGCTAATTACAATAAACTAGCAACAGCATACAATAATATAGCCAGATTTGCAACAGGAACCCCCTTTCGTACCCATCATTGCTCTAATCTTAAACAACTAGGCTGGCTCGAACTTCATAATCAGATTCTACTTAAGCAATTATCCATCACCCACAAAATCTTCTATCAGCCTTCAAATACTACTATACTTAGCTATCTTATTACACCTTATAAAAACATCTCTTCCTTATGCTCTGCCACCAAGCTTCTAGCAGACTCCTTCAAATCCAACAACAAAGCTGGGAATAGTCTATTTGCCAACTGTATTGCACCTGTCTAGAACAAACTTCCTAGGGAAATTACTGCAATGACCTCATTAAATACTTTCAAGAAGCATCTTATAATCTGGCTAAATTCCCAATGGCTCTGCCCTTGTACTAACCCTGATTAAACATTTTTTCTCCTTTTCCATCTTCCACACTGTCTAATCTTAACTTACTTTCTTTAGCTCTGTTGTTTTTCCAATTTTACTAATAATGAGAGAGAGAGAAAAAAAGAAAGATATATATAAAAATTATATATATATATATATATATATATATATATATATATATATATATATTTTTTTTTTTTTTTACATATATATTTCTTTTTTTCCTAACAATGTAATTACTTGTACATTTTATTCTTTTGTATAACAAGCATAATATCTGTTGTCCTTTTCTGGAGCTTTTCTCCCTGGGCCTCTACTGAAAATGGACATGTATCCAGCTAGACTAGCCTGGTCAACAAATGTAAAATAAATAAAATAATAAATAAATAAATAAACCTGAACAGAAAATGCTAGCCATTGTGTATCACAGTGAGATGTTTCAAGAGTATATACATGAAGAGGTGACTTCAAAGCACAGGTAATCTTGCAGAAATTAACCAAATGGATGAGCTATATTACAGTAGGGACAACTTTGAGCATAATTAGGATTTTACACAAATAACTGATTATACATTCTTACATACATACTACATATGTGATGTAGTCTTACATCAGTCGCCATCCTCTTAAGAATGCACTTCAGCAAGTTAAAATTGATTATAGACACTTTATTGATGGTGAACAGCTCAGATGTCTGATTGTGATCAAATAAAAATAAATATAATGAATATAATAATGTATTTCAATGTGTTTCACTCAACACACACACACACACACACACACACACACACACACACACACACACACACACACACACACACACACACACACACACACACACACACACACACACACACACACAATAACCCAACCAGTCAAATAAATTGCAGATAACCTATGATCAAATGGATGCAGAGGTCAGTTACTTTCATCTACAGACTACTGCTGTAATATCTTTGAGGTCATCTGATTAAAAGAGGGCAAATAGCCACAGTAATGTATTTCACGTTGTATCACTCAAATTAGTCCTGCCAAGACAGATAAACAACTGTTTAACTGTGATCAAATGAAGGTAAGGGGCAGTCCGTTTCATCCACAGCCTTGCACCATTCCCCGCATTTACAGTCACTATAATGACTATGTATACCTCAGACATCTGATTGTGATAAATAAATAATTTATTACAATAATGTATTTTAGCATGTTTCACTCAAGCAATAGACCTGCCAAGCCCAATCAATGACTGTTTAACTGAGATCAAATGACAGGAGGGGTTAGTCAGTTCCATCATTGAACTGCCTTGATGCATATCAATTACAATCACTTTATTAACTGTGTAAACCTCAGATGTCTGACAGTAATTAAAAGGATGAATATATACATATATGCATACATAATGTCCACAATAATGTTCATTGTCTTTGTTATCAAACAGGTATAGTGTAACCAGCTGCAATCTTCCAACACCATCAATGCATGTGAGCACACATACGCACATATTAACTGCATACAGATATATATTGTCCTAAAGGTTGACTGGTACAGCAGTGATAAACAAAGCAAACACAAGAAATTAACATCTTGAATAATAAATCACACAGAAAAATAGAGTATTAATTAATTTAAAAATGTTTTAATTATAAAAACATTTTTCTCCAGTACAATTATCACGAGTCTATCCACAACAAGAGATTTTTTTAATTTTCATTCAGACTGTCTGAAGCATCCTGAGCTAATGAGAAAGAACTGCTTGCTGCTTTGTCTAGCATTCCCACGAGTCCTGCAGTAAAGTATGTTCATGTCCCATCCCCTGAGATGGCAGGAGGATCCATAATAAGGCATAATCACCTTTTTTCTATTATGTAAGATAAAGTCTTCACTGTCAAATACCTTAAACCTCTTGTAGTGGAAGCTCATGAGATATATGCAAATGAAAATTGGGATTTAGCACATTGTGATTTTGACACCTGCTTAGGACCTTGTGCTAGCTATGGGACCCCATCCATGTTGTCTGTCATGATTGCCCCTGATGTCCTATGTGTCAGTTACAAATATTCATCACCACAGCAATATACCACTCCTGCAAGTGCTGAAACTTCAGTTTTAGCTCATATTTTTATTGCATACAACATGTAGAACACAGGTCCAAACAAACTAATAATCTTCAGGAACAGTTTTCTCTTGCAAGTATGATGATTTTTCTTACTTAGTGGCAGGAAATTGTTACCGTGCTTGGTGTGGAGATGGGATGCCTAATATAGCAGTCAACTAAACATTAGTGTGTGACAATTGTTTTTGACAATTGCACATCACAGGTGTTTATCAAAAGTGGATGTCAGTTTGTGGGAGGTTGTCTGTGGATGCAAACAAAGGACATTAGGATGATCACATTATAGTGATTGCTACTGTGGCTTGGTGGGGTTATAGACAGTGTATAGTTTCTTAAAACAACTATTTAAAATACATAATTGTGATAATTTTTCTTAAACTTTTTCACAACATAACATCAGAAGTGTATATAGAAGGTGGTTATGATTTGGGGAGTAAAGTGGCAGAGCATATGAGAAAAATCATGATATTAATGTGATCTGGTTAGAATAAGCACAGTGTATGTGTCTATAAAAAAACAAGCTGAAGTGCATGTCTGAGACTGTATTCATTTTACATTTTTCTCAATTGCACATCATAAATATGCAGAGAAAGTGGTTATTTTGGGAGCATTCTGTATATGAATGTCAAATGTTTCATTAATTTTCCTCACACTCAAACATAAGAGGTGGATGTCATTTGGGGTTACGGGTAAGGACAAATGTGGCATGTGAAAGCACAGGATTGCTGCATTATCACTTTCAAATAAACATGACATGGTATGTTGAGAGGCAGTGCAGGTGTCTAACAACAGCAAACTGAAATAGGTTACTATAGCTGTTATATATTTCATTTTTCCCTTAATAATGCATCAGACTATATTTTTGGAGAAGGAGGTGATATATAAAAACTAGGAGCAATTACTGGATCACTTCTTAATGATTATTGATATGATTTGCTGGGAGGGCAGTAGCTGCCAAAGATCAACATGACAGAAACATGGTAACATGACTCCTAGAAGGGAAGAAGATGTACAGATACTACTTCTGCTACCAGAGATATGGCAATGTAGAATGGAGGAGCAATGTAAGTGTAGAATCACAACTGATATTAATGGAAATAGAAAGGTTACAGACACTTGCTTAGGCACCCAATATTGATTTGCATTTGCCAAAGCCTAATAGGCTGAGGTTCCAGTTTAGCATTCTATCCTGCCCCAGGTTCCACACTAGAGTGATGTCATTGTTCACACTGCAATGATTTGTGGCTGGAGTGAGGTTAGTATGTCTCAGGGAAAGAAAAAGAGAAAGAAATTCATGGGGTATGTTGGTTTCACTGAGGTGTAGTGCTCTCTGACTGAGAATAATAAACCAAGAAGGAGTTTGTAGAGTTTTGAGTGCAAAGGATTTGTTCCTCTGCAAAAAAAATCTGTTTTATTTGTACTGCATTTGTCAAGTTTATGCGTTATGAAAATATTATGCACTCCAGCTGTCTTTTATGAAAACATAGTTAAGCTGAAGGGCCACATTGTATAAAGACTTCCCCTTTATTTGAGTGCGAGCAGGGAATCTTAGACTTGGCAGTGAAACATAGTTGATCCATCTTGTTACTGCATTGTTCTCTGTGGTCTGCTTTTCTTATAACCCTCACCCCACATTGACCGCCATTTGATAATCCTTCATTCCTCCTTCTCTTCAGAGAGATCATACTAATTCTGAATTTCCGTAGCTGTATTGTACAAGCGCATTTCTCAACACTTCTCTTATACTCTATGCTTGCCAAATCATTTGCTTACCTTTAATATAGCTGTGTAGCCTCATCAGGAAAGCTCATCTTCAGTGCCAAAGATGTTTATTTTGTTGAAATACAGCGGCACACACGGTGTGGGGGGGATGCCCCACTTGGGCTCATTTCTCTCCCCTAACCTGCCTTCAGTTCCCACCCACCTCCCCTACCTTTGGATTTAAACACCCACAACTCCACCCCCCCACACACACACGCATACATAACCACAGCTAATCACAACATACATCTAATATATAATACTCAACCAATAGGACATGACAAAATATAATTTACTGTCTATTGCTACTTTACCAAGCAAAGCAACATATCCTAACTTACCCCCAAACATTTTAATCCATTATATCCTACTAGTAGTTATACACTATAAGTTTTAAAAATTACATTATTTAATGCTCTACTAGTCATTTCCTCTACTTTCTTGCCTATCTCAGCAGTTATCAAACGTTGCCCAATACAAAAGACACAGTCTCAAAAACCTGGAACTCTCTCCCCCAAGAAAGAAGGCTTGAAAATAATTTGGCCTTTTTCAGAAACAAACTGAAACTTCACCTAGCTAAAACATGGATCTGCTCATGTATCAAACCTGATTAATCTTACTATCATCCTTCCTTGCCCTTAACTCACCATATCTTTCCTCCATCACCTCGACTACTTGCTTATGATTCTCTCAAACAAACATGTAAATAATGTAAAATAGCTTTTTTCCCCTTCCTCTGTACTTAACCACCTTTGCACATTGTTGTTCTTTGAACTACTCTCCTTAAACTTGTACATAGTATATTCTTGTGACAATATGTATTACATATACTATTTGTTGTTTCTGTTATATGACGTTTCTGTATGTTGGAGTTTTGCTCCCTGGGCATCTACTGCAAATGCACACAGTCGGACTGTCCCGGTTAACAAATAAATAAATATCTCACCCACCTATGCAAATCTACATAGCAAATTTCCCAACCCATCTCTCCCTTACAACATCACCCAGCCTCAACCTCTCATTCATCATACAGAAGAATATGAGCAGTTTGCCAGTGCTAACTGCACTAATTTTGTGTTTGAGACATGGATGCCAAGAAATTAACATCAAGAGCAAAGCTCAAAAGATGAATCTTGGCATTTATGTTAAGAACACATAGTATTAGGTTAGCATTGATGAACTGCTTATAATTCTTTGTGGTGCACAGAGCTTTATCTGCTCCATGTACTACAAGTTACAGTAAAGCAAAAAAAGAAAAAATGCTAAGTAATTTATGGCTTTCAAAGCCATAAAACACTTAGCGAGCACTTTCAGATGGGTATTATAATACAGTCCGTTATGTCTATACTCACCTTCCATGCCTCTCAATTGTCCAGATTTTCCAAAAATGTCCGTATTTTTGCCTCATATGTTGTGTGTGTTTCTCGTAAAGTCCGTGATTTGGGGGCAAATTACTGAGGACTGAAGTAATTAAATAAAGACATACATTCAGGTTTCAGACTTTGTATCCTTCAGAAAATCAGGTGAATACACATCCTGTTAGTCTTGTAACTTCCTAAGTTTAGAACAGGAAGTCAGAGACATGTTACTGATGGACAGCAGGCAGAAGCAAATCTTTTCTTCTGCCGCTGTCATTTGCACTGGCAGATTTTACTGCCTAACCTTAGATCCGACCTTAACAACTTTAACATTTAAGTCAGGTGTCGAGCCACTCTAGCACTTAACAGATTTGTCTTTTTCTGAATATCGGAGCTTAATAAGAGTACTCCATGCACTACAGATCTATTCAGCTACAAATATATAAAACTCAACTTTCTGACCACCAGGTCACCAATAAATATAAAGTAAAAGCCTATTGGTTATACACTTTCCTATGCAAAAGAACCACTCATTTAATCAATGGAGACATTCACCAAAACTTTGTCCACCTCTGTCGGCAACTCTACCCTGACCAAACCACACCCAGTGCCCACACTGCTAACATACATTTATCCTCCAAGTATAACCATTACTTGATAAATATGAACCTAAGAAGCATGGGTGATAAAATTCATGGCATCCATACCTACCTCACTGTCCACTCCCCCAGTATAGTTATTGCCACAGAAACCCAGCTAAAATCAGAAATACCTGATAACGACATTACCCCTCCACGACTTAATATAATCCACATTGTGATAGGATAAACAAGTGAGCAGAAGGTGTTGCAATTCTCTATAAAAACTCCTTAAATGTAACACTACATAAACAAGAGATCCCAAACTTTAACAATGCTGAGATAATTTTAGCAACACAGAAAATTAATAATAAAAAAACAATTTGTATCTCAGCTTTATATATCCTACCAGGCAACAACATCAATACTGCTGAAAATCTCCTACACTGGATATCTCATAATGCCCAATATGAAAACCTAATCATAGGAGACTTAAACATAGACTAGCAGCTTATAAGTAGTACTAACCCAATAGAATTAATAAATTTGCATAGCTTTATTCAATTAATTTCATCCCCCACTAGAAAAAACAGAAACGTCCAGCAGGCAGTCAGCCTTAGACTGGGTGTTGACCAATAAACCAGACAATGTAATTACAATTGGATGCCTACCAGGCACTATAATTGATGACTTGCTAACATATGCCATTAGAAGCTATAATAGCATGGACAAACAAATTATATACAACCAAATATGAAATTTATCTAAGTTCAACAAAGATACCTTTATTAAAACCACTGTCTCGGTATAATTGGACTACACATACTAATATCTATGCCTCTAGACTCTCCAGTCTCCTGCTTAAATGATATTTTCCTAAAAATCCTTAATGACTGAACCCAAGTCCACAATAAGACAGTCAAATCCAACACTGCACTATGGCTAACTAGGGAAATAAAACAACTAATGCTGGAAAGAAAGATATAAACACAAAACTCAAAACTCAGTGCTGGTATTCACACACCTAAGAAACCTTATTAAACTCCATATCTATTTAGACAAACAAACAAGCTATAAGTACCTTCAACATAAACATCAGAAAAACTCTAAACTTTTCTGGTCACCCCTAAATATTCCAAAGACATGCATCTGGAGCATTTCTCCCCGGGCCTCCGCTGAAAACAGGCTCTGAGGAACCTAGTCGGACTTTCCCGGTCAACAAATGTTAAATAAAATAAATAAAAAATAAAAATAAAATAAATATGTTAGTACACTCCGTCTAAACTACCACTCCTTCCCCAATGACTAGTAACTGCAATGAATCAATCTAATTTTGGCAACTACTTTATATAGACCATACTGTCCTTAGTTAACATTGACCTAATCACTTTTATCTCTCTCTCTCCTGTCAACAAATCTAAATCTCTCCCATCACTTCAACCTCACCTTCATACCTACCGCTACTGTAAAAAAGCTTCTGCTTAAATTGAAACCCACCACCTTAGCAGCTGACAAACTCCCATCAGAATACCTAAAAATAGCTGCTGATAATGCTATTGCTTTCCCCATCTGTATACTGTTAAATAGTTCCATACCTGAACAATATTCTCCTGCAAACTGGAAACATTCCTATATTATTCCATTACACAAAGGGTAAACATCAACTAACTTTAACAGTTATAGGCCCATAAATACCCCCTCCCCCTTTCAAAACATCCTTGAAAAGTATATCCACACACAACTCATACAATATCTCAGCTCCAATAACCTACTTTCCAAAACACTGTATGGTTTCAGACCCCATCATAGTACAATCACTGCCCTACTGCATTTTACTAACATTATAAATCAACATAGAAGCAATGGCAAACTTGTGTCAACAATGCTGTTTAACATAAAATTTGCATACATAATTATGTAACCCCCCCACCCATTCCAATGGAATTGTGGGATACCAACTTTCAAATGCAAACTGAAGAACAGACAACCAAAATATGGCACCATAGTCCTCCTGCAGCCATTCCAATGTCCCATTACCTGGCAATTTCACCCCATTTACCATAAACACTAATGTGTACATACTGCTTTACTTCTATAATGATTATTTGGATTTTATTTTTACATTTTATAGCACAATGCACAAACATTAATAGACATCTGCTAAACAAAGCAATACTGTCTCACAATGAAAATAGAATGGCATTAAAACGTCTCTGCCCTTGAAACTCACATTCATTAAAACAGCATTGAAACCCACACCATATCCAAAGAAAATGCATTTGGCCAGTGGTGGATAAAGATTACCTTTGGGCTGTTTTCAAATCACTGGTCCCTTGCACACAAACAAGAAACATACATGTGTTCTTTGATACACCTTCCTGACTTTATTAAATTATATTCCTTGTATAATATGGCACACTTGTTAGACAGAGTGCATTTTAAATTTATTGTTTGAACATTTTTCCAGTAGGCAATGAAACAAAATGCATGAACCAATAATGACAAAAACTGCCCAATTCAGAATATTTCCATCATAAAAGTCTACTTCCATACAATATAAGAAATGTGTTGGTTCCTTCAAAAGTACATCCTAATACTATATGCAGCCAATGGTGACTCACCTGCAACAAATAAAATAACAGTCTTGGCCACATTTAGCACTAAATATATTACTATATCACATGCATTCATTAATAAAATAGAGACTGTGGCCATCCAAAATAAATATGTTAACAACAAAAAAGCAAAGATAAATTTAGAATTATGTTGTAGTTCATTTATGAATGACAAGGTTAGGATTTACTTGAAGACAATTACAGTTACAAACATATATCTTCTTGAAAGGCAATGTTTTACTCCCAATTCTTTTTATAAAAAAATATATGCAAGACATCAACATTAAGTATATTTCGAATTATAATAAATTGCAATTTCAACAGATATCTAATCTGACTTTTAGACAAATGTGACAAATATATCACAAAATGATAAAAATGGATTTATGGACTCATTTGTAGGCTCCTGTGTTTACATACATGGACACAAGAACAAACAAGTGCTCTGAAATAGTTTACAAGTTCTTCTCAATAATACTTTCTCAATAACTCTATAAGTATTCAGAGTTTTCAGACATTTTTCAGAAAGGTCAACATTTCTGGCCTCCATATTCCCTTTCCTTTTAACCAGTTCTCTACCAGTACCTCATATATAAATACAGAAGTCAATCAATTCCTGAACTTAAAATATTGGGAAGAAATCTCAAAGCAGCCTACGTTTTCTACTACAAAATGTATATCATTCAAGCTTAAAAAGGAAACTATTATCAGAAAAGGTGTTTTTTTCAGACTGAACATCAACACTCCTGAATTCCTACACCACGTAAATTCAAATGCATACCTAATAGAATACCAGTCCCATAAGGCTAAAATACTGTGCCAGATAAATGTAGAAACATCATAAATTAATTTTTAATTCGGGAAAAAAAAAGATTATTTTAGTGGTGAACAAGATGGAAAACTTTTCTATTTATTTAAGAGCATAATGAAGAAGATGAATTGTATAACAAAAATAATTCAGTGAATCAATGTATGCAAAAATAGTGAAATAAAGATTTTTATTCAGATTTACACTCAGTTATAAAGGCATCTCATTTCAACAAGCTATACAAAAGTTCATAAGTAAATATTTTATCTCTAATGTAGATAGTTCAATGTGTTCTGACTCTATAAATATCTTATACTAATTTTATGAAAAAGTCACAGTCTTTATCATTCCATTTCCATTTTGTTTTATATTTCAAGACATACTAGAGCCATATCTACGAAAAAATATCACACTATCTATAGTCCAGACGATTCCAGCTAGATGCATCTACTTAAAATTAATGCCATTAACGCCACTACAAAATGTCCACAAAAACCCACAATTAGAGAAATATTATTTTTAAATATATACAACAGAAAATGTGCAAATACTGTAAACCAATAATTCAGTGATTTCCAAGTATATAGAACATGTTTGGAGATTCTACTGCAAACTGGGCCTGTTTACATAATGCTAGAATTTGTGATTTACAGAAACATCACCCACAATGAAGAAATACCTCAGTACTAGCTAGTCTTCAGGTTTCTGATTTGCCCTTAATTGGTACAAATACACCCCATTCACCTTTCCCAAACATATGCACATATTCAAATAAACACACGCACGCACACACACACACACACACACACACACACACACACACACACACACACACACACACACACACACACACACACACACACATATGTACTCACAAACACACACACACCATAATTCCTGTTGCAGAGTTTCCTGACTTCAGTCTGTTCCCGCTCGCATTGAACAGCCAGCCCTTCCCTTCTGATGAATATATATTTGTTCAGTTTGTGAATAAAGCCTTTCAGTTCATGTTCAGAATAATGTCTTACTGCCGTTCCTGCTCACAGAGTATTTCAACAGCCAGGCCAGGTAGCCCTGATGGAGCTGACATCATCGCGCACGTGTTGACGTCAGCTCACAAAGTGCGAAAAATTTAAAAAAAAAGAAAAAAATTGGAAATGAAGGGGTGCCACATGGTAATCATGGCATCCCATTATTTGGACCCCCAAAACTCAGTAAAAAACATGTAATTCGGTATGGTTGGGAGGTATGTCAACAATGTTTTTAGACTTATCGAAAGCATTGAACATGGGATCACATCAGCATTTACTCTCTGAACTTACTTTGTTGGACTGTCTCAGTACTCCCTGACATACTTCTTTAGCTATCTGTCTGAAAGAAAACAAGCAGTAAAATGAAACCAGGATTATTTCCCATTTCAACTTGCCACCGTAGGAGTTCCACAAGGCTCAAATCCTCAGGCCCTCCTCTTTAACATCTTTATAAATAAACTCCATACTGCCACACAACACGCAAGCATTGTCCAATGAACTGATGATTCAGCATTAATATGTGCAGCCCCATCTCTTTCCAAACTCCAGGAATTTACAAAAATTTCTTTTAGAAACCTGGCTAAGAAACTCATGCCTGCTCCTTAATGCTAACAAAACAAAAGGAATGCTCTTCACCTCATAACAATATAACAACCAATAGCAGTCTTTCCTAATTATACCAGCTCACAAAACTAAAATAGAAATAGTTGCACACAGGAACCTCCTTGGAGTTTTCATTGATGAAAATGTCAGATCTGACTACCATATTTTACAAACCACAAAAAAACAGCAATCAGAAACTTGGGCCTTCTCTATAGAGCATAACAATACCTTACAGGCAAAGCATGACAAACAGCCTCAGCCAACTTACTCTAGCCATACTTTATGCATCACCTATCTTAACTAACCTAAGCACCACTCTTGAATCCAAACTAACCTCTTGCTATAATAAAATTGTTAAATTTGCCACTGTCAACACAAAAACCCACCTCTGTCAAGCCCTAAGACAACTTAACTGTCTTGAACTAAGCAATGTCCTAAAACATTCACAATTAGTATCTTTATATAAACTTATTTACTGTCCAGGTAAATGCCTCACACTAAAAATATCTTACCATCTTACTCCCCTTCAAGGGGCCTCTGCCCTGCCAAAAAGTTCTAATTAAAAACAATTAAGTCTAGTAACTCATCCGGAGATGCACTTTACACTTGATGTCTCACAAATATGGAACACTATCCCACAACACATCAAACTCTTTGACAATCTTGCACACTTTAAAAGCCTGATCGAACTACGGCTGAATAAATCCTGAATATGCTCATGGTCAGCACCGGGGTGATTCTCCAATATCCCAGCATTTCCTCTACATTACTTCCCCATCTTAAACTACTCCCTTTCCAATCATACACACATCTTTCTCTGTCCCTTTCCTCATTTCACCTGAATCTTTTCTAACTTCTTACCTTCTCTACCACACTCTAAACTGTAGCCTGTACCTCCTTGTAATGCTTATTTAGATACACCCTGTGCTACAACAATGTTCTCCCATCTAAAGTAGAAATCCATTTATTTCCTGCAATAATTTAAAGCTACCAGAAGTAGTGCATACACACACACACAAATATATATATATATACTCCTCAAAACCGCCCATGCATGATGTACTGTGGTGCACAGGAAATAAATACAAAACTGCACCAATCTCCAGCACCATTGTTTAGCCATTAAATAGGCTAAAATAACTAAAGATAAATACACAACACTAAGGAAAATGCCATAGCTTTCTTTTAATGGCAGACATGTTCCGCCACACCCAACAAACCAAGGTGTGTGTGTGTGTGTGTGTGTGTGTGTGTGTGTGTGTGTGTGTGTGTGTGTGTATATATATATATATATATATATATATATATATATATATATATATATATATATATATATATGTAAATATTTTACTGTATATACCTGTTTTGTAACTATGTTTATTCTTTTCTGTGAAAGATAACTGTTATTTTTTGGAGAACTGTCTAAATTCACTTGTTAATATAAATGTACTGTGATGGGGATTGTTTTCCTTGAGCCTCCACTGAAAATGGGCTTTGCCCAGTCAGACTTTCCCAGTCAGCAATGACAAATAAATAACTAAATATTGTGATGCAAGCATATATGTGTCAAAGAGAATTAGTGGACCCAAAATGGAAATGTGATGAAGCAGGGCAGGGAGCTATGCAGACCCTACTCCTGTTAACAGGAAAATGGCACATTGGGTAGGGCAGAGCAGCAAGTATGTGACCACTGTGACTAATAATGGGGACGTCAAACATGGGAGTGGTATACAGTCATGACTGCAAATAATGGAAACATAGCAGGAATACGGAAGAATGGAGGAATGAAGTACAATCACTGTTTCTGATAGCAGCAGCATATTAACATGAGAGCAGAAGGGTAGAGGGGGATAAAGTCACCACAAATGTTAATAGTGACATTTAAGAAATGGAAAGAGGAGGGCAGTGGACATAGGATTGCCAATGCTAAAAGGAACATACAACATAAAGAAGGAAGGCAGAAGGATACATGAGCACTATTGTTGCTAATAGCAACAATAACATGAGTAGAAATGACAGGAAGTGTACAGTGATTGTCTGCTACTGCTGTAACTAGTGACATGAGAAGTGGATGACAGCAGGTAACTGATCCCTTCTACTAATGGAAATGTGGGTAAATGAGGGTCTACAGCTGCTACTGCTACCAGTGAGGAGGATTCAGCCAGAATGTACAGTCAGCGTTGCAGCTACTTATATGTATGACATGAATGGGCAGTTAATCTGTGTGCACAGCTCTGCAGACAGGTAAATGTCAACACATTAAGCTATTAAAACAAAAAAAAAAACATAATGTGCTCTACAACGTAACAGACATTCATTAATAGATGAAAACTGAATAACACAAAAATTATATCCAACAGTTTGTAATAGAATAATTAATTGTACATAAAACACAGACAAATACCAACACAAATGCATATTGTAAAGGTCTGGGACTGGTACAGAGCAGGGAATTAAAACTTGTCTAGTCTACATGGTATAAAAATTATCTCTCTCTCTCTGTCTCTCTCTCACGTGCACACACACGCACACCCATACACACAGCTGACATAGAATACAAAATCTTTCCTGCATACTTAATTGCATTCTGAGTGCCAATGTTTGCTACAGTGATATTGTGTTTTATTTCTTACCAGACTAGCTTTTGGAAAACTGTGTGAATTCAGAACATTCACTGAATGCTTTCTACGTTACCTCCCAGTCAGAGCATGTATTGACTTTTATAGGTGTTTTTATATATATATATATATATATATATATATATATATATATATATATATATATATATATATATATATATATATATATATATATATATATATATATATATATGTATGTATGTATGTATATATATTTATATTTATATATATATATATATATATGTATGTATGTATGTATGTATATATAGTTTAATTCTGACCATCTTCATTCATTACCATCAACTTCTCATCACAGATTAATGCATCATTACCAACACATCTCTTTATCTCATATGATCAGTTATATACACATATGTATGGACACACAAACACAAATGCACATACACTTCTTCGTGCATTCACTATGATAAGCATCAAATGAAACAACTAAGAATTTACAATATTTGTCTTAATTTTAAATTAAAAAGATATTCACAGTGGTTTACATTGTGTAATGTCCTATAAATTAACTATATTTTAGTAAAACTTGTCTCTCATTCTTCGTCTTCTGAAAAAATGGCACCTCTACATGTACAAGTCAAAACTGTCAACTTCTGAATTATCTTGTACTTAAAAAAATATTCTTATACTATTAATACCACCACTTTACAAAAACGTACCTAATGCCAAAAATCAACCAGGCAAATTGAAACATTCTGCAGAGTTGATAAGAACATAAATGGCATTTTCAAAATGGCCCACAACTCATCCAGTAATATTTACTTGTCATTATGAGAATGTTTATTGGCCTGAAGATTTAAGTACTACTATATTCTACTTAATGAACCAAAAGTACAGGAAACATATATGTATTACAATAGCAATACTTCAGCAATGTTAAATGTATTTTCTGAAAATACCTACTTTTATAATAATGTTTACTCCAGAGGCAAATCCAATTGCTTCACTCATGCTTAAATTGAAGGGGAAAGTAAAATGACTGCAGTCTAGTTTAGGCATATATACATAAAGTAATTAAAATCATTGAAATTAATTAGTTATAATATATATATGCATGCATTTATGTATGTTAACCAGGTTAGCCCCGCTATGTTATGGTCTATTTACAAGTAACACTGCAAAACAGATGCTTTATAAAACATTAAACATTGGCATAGCACAACAAAACATTGGAAAATCAACACTGAAGTATACAGTAAGATAAAAAGATACAATAATCTGTAGAGCTGAATATGAACTTAGGCACACGGGGTGGATATATCAGTATAGTTAACTGTTTCTTGCTCTGAACTGTAAAGAGAAGAATACAGCCATTACACAGTGCACTCACGTTATTCCTTTTCCATTCTGGATACATTAATACAGTAGTGTCACAAGAATCTGTCCTCAGTCCGGTCCCCTCCTGTTCTACTTGTTTGTCAGTGATCTAATATCCAACTTCACACAACTTAATATACTAATGTATGCAGATAACATTCTTCTTCTGGAATGCAGTAATAGTATTGTAACCATATAACACAAGCTACAGGATAGCGTCCCAAAATCATGCTGTTGGGCATTAAACAACATGCTACTAATTAATCCAGTAAAATCTAATATCATGCTGTTTGAGTACCCACAAAAATTATCAGCACATCCTTCTATAAACATTTATGATTACCATAGGAAACAATGTACCTATTGTGACTGAACAAAAGTACCTGGGATTAATACTAGAGCTCTACCTATCTTTTAGTAAGCATACAGACAACATTAACAAAATTTCTCACCTACAAAAGCTATATTACTAGATATCAAACCTCCTGTCTCTATCTACACATCATGCCCTTGCCAGAAAAATCCTTATCCCCAAAATTGAAAATGAATGTCCCATATGACCTCAAACTCTAGCACAAATATACATTAAATTCAGACTGCTATAAATAAAATCTGCAGATTTGTCTTTCTTGATGATCTACAGCCTCATCAATGCCAGTTCTCACAGCACTTCAACTAGCTTCCCATTAATGAAAGAGTCACCCTACTGTTCAGTGCTGAGATCTTTAGAATAATAGAAATGGGGCAGTCCCCCAATATTGAGATCCAAACTGCAAATCAAACAACAAAATTATATCCCAAGAGATGACCAAGAAGAAGCTATAATTTTGAGGACTTTCACGATAGATGTACACTGAGTAACTGCTTAATTTCAGCTCTCCCAGTGTAAAAACATAAACTCAGAAGCAGTAAATTTGTCTTTTGGGGTAAATTTCAGTAACAGGCTAGAAATTGCACTGACTGGATGAAAGGAAAAAAAAGAAAGAAATTCAGAGAACCTGAAAGAAAATAGATCACAAAAGATGAGAAAACACTGGCTGGGAAGAATCATGCAGCTGTTCAGCAAAAAGCAGTTCAAACTCTAGCTTAACGTGCAAGATATAGGGAATGAATGGATTAAGGCCCATGTTTTGATTTAATATAACACATTTTAAAGGGGGAAGCAAATGAATAATAGAACACTGAATATAATGAATACTGAATAGTGTTTCCTTCTAGCACAAAAATGTGTACAATGCAGTATGGGTAGTGGAAAGCAACTGTGTATCTGGTTCTTCTGTTTCTATAGTGACAATCTGATAAAGGGACAATAAAAATAGAATACTTTTTTCTTTCAATATCTAAGAGATAATGTTTTCTGAAAGCATTCAAGTTGTTTTCTTCATTTGGGAGAGGAATAAAGACACATAAAAAACAGACAACAGACAGCATTTAGTGGAAGTAGAAGCACAGGCTGTATCATGCATTCATCCTAGCATGGATAACCTTAATTATAGGTTAATTCAAGTGTGTGAGTGTGGCTATCAATCTGGGACAATTGTTCCTATTCAGATGGTTAAACTTAATTATTTGAAGATGGAAATAGTTTTATGTGTTAGTATTAAGTCAATAGGTTTTGGGGTATTCTGGAGGTATGTTTGTTTTTTTTTTGTTTTTTTTTTGTTTTTTGAGGGCTTTCATTAAAACAAGAAGTTTTGCAAGATGTGGCATAGGTTCAAATGGATATGTCAAGAAACAACTGTATAAAAGAGACACTGTCAAACATTGGTGTATGCATGTAACACAACAGCTGAAACTATACATTAAAAAAGCTGTTAAACATAACAGGTGGGAATAATAACTTCTTATCATAATGGCACTTTCCATTTTCTTTAAATGTGAATGGTCTCACAGACATATATAAAAAGAAAGAGTAGTGAACTATATTAAAAATTCAAAGTGCAAATGGCTATGCCACAAGAGACACATTTGGAAAGAACTAAGCATGTGAATTTGATAAAGGAAGGATTTCAGGATGGTTATTCTGCAGAATATCTGGGACAAAGAAAAAGGAGAGTACTTAGAGTAATTGTACGAAGAGCTCCAATAGTGATAGAAGAGGAAAAAAACATAATAATGATAGATTTCTAGTAATAAGGGGCTACTTACAGATATGGATATCAAGATACAAGCAGTGAAAATGTTTTTAGTCCCTTTAGTTTTATACACGTCAGGCATACTTTTAGCAATCAAAGAAGAAGTTGTGGATAGTAATTATTTTTTTATTTTATTTTTAGTTTTACATTTGATTACCGGGAAAGTCTTACTGGAGGGAATGTCCATTTTCAGCAGAGGCCCAGGGAGAAAAGCTCCATATAGAACAAAAGATTATAAATAAAACTGCTGTAAGTAAAGTAAAGAGTTTGAAGTTTTTTTTTAGTCTGGGGCAGAGCAAGAGCAGAGCCATTTAGTGGTAAGGTGGGTTTTTAGTGTTTGTTTAAATTTAGTTAATGTAGTGTTAGATGTGATGTTACTAGGTAGAAAATTCCAAATCTTAGCAATATAATTAGAGTAGGTGGAATTATTAAGAGTTGAAGGATTTTATCTGGGAGAGGAAGAGGGCAAGAGTCAAGTGGGATACATTTATCCTTCCAATAGAACAAGGTGGTTTGGAATTATTTGATTTGAAGGCGTATTTCAGGGTTACACAGTTAAGGCTCCTATGCACAACACAAGCAGAAAGCTATAACTCTTAGTGGAAAGAGATGATGATAAAACTGGGGAAAGCTCAAGAAACAAGGAGCGACTGGGATTTTGGATTCAGATCCTTAATGAGAATAACAATAACCACACAGAATATTATATATACATAAAGTGGCAGAACCATATTCTAAGAACTAAGCCAACACAAGAGTGGAAAAAAGAGATTTTACTGGCAGGGATGACTGCAGTTACAAGTACAGAGAATGGGCAAGACAGGGCTGGAATTTACTGGAGAAAGCTTGCAAAGGAACCAAGGTACTGGGAGCAAATAATTAAAGAAGGAAAGGTAATAGAATGAGAAGAGGCGAATAATTCATTTGGACTGCAGGCTAGAGATTGCATTCCATATCAAGGACTGATATCAGAGTATAGTAAAGGAAAAAGAAATGGGGGGATCCTAAGTGAAAGACCAGAGCTGGTAGAGTTTTTAGTAGAATTTGGAAGAGAAGCTTCTGTTAAAAGAGGAATAATTAGTAGGGCATATAAAATATTGCATGATAACTACAGGAATCAATCAGAGGAGACTAGAAAAGATTGGGAAGATAAACTGGATAAGCAATTAACAAAGAAACAATGTAAGGATATATGTATGGTTCCCAAATATGCAACAAAGCCTAAAAGATTTCAGATTTTTACTTTGAAGTATTTGCATTTTTATAAAAATAGTTAGATTCCAAATAATTTTTCCTCGGGTAGACTGCAAATATTGGAAGTGTAATGGGGAAGGAAGAGGCAATTGGGAATATATTGTTTGGGAGTGTAATGAGTTGGCAAACTTTAAAAATTCCTTGCAAACTACTCTAACAGAAATACTGGTGAGCAAATTGGTATAACTAAGGAAATTATTTTTTCAGCTATGGTACAGCATCGGAATTGCCTAGATATAGTAAGGCCTTACTGAGTTTAATTCTGGAGGCTGCCAAAAAAACAATTACTAGAAAATGAAAAAGTCTAAACCAGCTCTACTAGAAGTAGCAAATATAGTAATAGAGATAAAACAAGTGGAAGTGGGATCTTTAGAAAAGGGTAGAAGCAAATTACATAGAAAAAATGGGAATTGTGGTAACAATACATGCTGAATAATGTTTTGGGGGAGGAATGAGGGTTAAGGGATGGTATGAATTTGAGTAGCTATGTAATGTTTGATTGACAGTGACAATATAAAAGATAATATGTGATGTACAATATTTGCAGCTGAAAATATGTCAATATGGTTTGTTTACATTTATATAAATGTATGATTGCCTATGTCATAAGTGATAATTTAATAAAGATGCTTCTTGTTTAAAAAAAAAAGAAGAAACTATAACTTTCTTCAGGCTCTGCTATAAAATTTCAACAGGGGAAAGGGCATTTTCTGAGCATGGACCTAGCCATTTGCCCTAGACTTCCTCCTGGGGGCAGAACAAAACACCCTAGACCTGTTTAAAACCAAATTTAAAGAACGTCTAGTGAAAGACTTAGAATACTTATGCTATAAAGAGAAGGGTAGTTTCTATGTCTCATGCATTAGTCAGTCATTACCATTCTTATGTTACTCTAGTACAGCACTGTTGAATGCATACCTAACTATAAACATTGCAAGTACCTTGCTGTTTTATTAGCACATGGTAAAAAATATTGTACACTGCATATATTTCTTATTCAAGTTTTCATTTGCTTATTTCCTTATTATAATTTGTACTGTGTACTGTCTTTTGCTTGTGCTCTTCTGGCTCAGGTCATTCCTGAAAAGGGTCTGCCAACCATTTAATGTACCTAGTAAGTAAATAACTAAATAAATAAATAAAATCTGCTAGCAGCAGACCTATGAAGTACATATCTGTCAAAGACAAAAATCACAAAGTTACAAATCAGCATATGTAAGAATAGAAAGGCCAGCAGTTATACTCAAGATGTGCTAGAAGTAAATAGAAATTATTTTGAATGGAAGGACTTGTCAGAGTTATAGGTTGGAAAATATTTAGGAAATAGAAGTTAGGCGTGTAATTGTTATGGTATGTTCATTTCAAAGATAACAATAGGATTCAGTAAGTGTACTTGATTAGCTTGTGTGATCATTATTACAGGGCTGTACACATCTACAAAGTCAGGCAGACCTTATCTAAAAGTTTTGTGGTGACTGTTAAGAATGCTGGAATGTATACATTTGTACTCTGAGAATCTAGCGCATATATATATATATATATATATATATATATATATATATATATATATATATATATGCTATCAGATATCAGTTTATTGATTAACTGTACATACAGACTGTATTTCCATATATAAATACATATACATCTGCCAACTTTTTAAAAAAAGGTTAAGGGTGCACCCCTGTTTCAAACAGTATTACAGCAAATATATATTTCCCAAGCTAACATTTACTATTATATTCTAGACACAGAAAATACTATTAGTTTTAAGAAGGTCGATTTTTTCAGTGATACAGTAAGCTGTCATGATACAAAACGTTATGTAGAGTATCAAAAACAGAGCAAAGTCAAAAGAAGATATTAGAATGAACTAAATATGGCAGTAAACATTCAAGATGAACACTGGACATGAAATTTCCTTCTTTGAAAACAGCTTGGTACCATAGATTCATAGGTGCTTACTACGCTAATGACTACAAGAGCCTTTTTAAGCCTAGACATGCATCTCCAAGATCTGGCAATTCCAGGTACCCTTGATAAGTCTAAGCAGGACCTTGGGAGATGAAACATTCATAAGCAGTGGACTGGAAGATGAACACTTTACAGGATGCCTGTGTCCATTAGAGTCATAAGTGCCAAACCAGGGATGAATTTCCTGTTCCCCATCCAAGTGGCCAAGTTACATTTGAATTGGGCTTGGGAGGAGCACTGTTTCACATGGATAGGGAGCCTGTTGCAGAGAAGGGGTAGTCTCTGGGATACATGCTTGTCTCTCCTGTAGTTCCTATTTATATCACAGGCAAAGTTTAAATCTTTAGAATTGATAACTCTGGTGCTGTTAGTTTAGGAATATGCAGGAGGTCCATCAGGGTGGGTTCTGACAATAATACCTTATATGCCAGACATAGATCTCCCTTCAACAGCCTGTAGAATACAGAATACGGGAATAGGGCCCTGAAGTTGTCTGCATAGAACATGTTACTTACGCCCTGTATTATTTTAGTGAGGAACTTATGTGGATGTTCCAATTGTTGGAAATGCCTGCTTAGGTATATACTAAAGGGAGCATTGCACTCACCGATAGGACTGATGAATGCTGAATACACTAGAACAGTGACCTCCTTGGACCCAGATGCCATACCTTTGTTTGTGAGTTGCACAACATAGAATGATTTCCTCAGTACTGAAGACACATGATGGTCAAAAGCTAGATTACTGTCTATGTGTGTCCCTAAGTCCTTAACTACTGGAATCAACTCTTAGGGGTGTGTTGTCAATATGATAGTTACCGGGGGGGGGGTGATTTCCTGAAGGATACTACTACACATTTCTTGTCATTTAGTTTTACTCCATGGCACTGACACCAGTTATTTGTCTGTGTCAGCCCTTCCTGGAGAAAATTTGTGTCAGTGAGGGATTCTATGACGGCTTCCAATTTGTAATCATCTACTAATTTAGTCAACCAGAGGCCTTCGTCATTGGCCTTGACATCAGGGAAGTAAATGTCAAAAAGGAGCAGTCCCAGGCTCAATCCCTGAAGGACTTTGCTTGTAATTGGCCTCTTTGTAGAGGTGGACTCCCCAGTTGTAACTTCCTGGGTTATGTCTGTGAGCCAGCTGGCTATAAACTGGGTGATAAAGGTTTATAACCCAAGGGGGCTAGGTCAAGTTTGGGAGCATGGACCATTTTGTCCTCATCCATTGCTTTGGTGACCTTCTCAAAGAAGTTCACCAGGATGAGTAGCCATGACCTGCCTTTGATGAAATCAAATTGGGTTGGATCCAGTGTTGGAGGTTTCCTATGTCATCACTGATCATTTTCATGATAATTCTTCCCATGGCTTTGCATTGAGATTAGTGAAACTTATGGGTTTGTAGTTTCCAGGGTCTGTAGACAGCCCACCTGTGTGCAGAGGTATAACTGTTGCTGTTCTCCATTCATGAGGCACAAAGCCTGTTTGAAGGCTACAGTTAAATAGCAATTCCAGAGGTCCTGATAGGCAATGTTTCATGCTATTTAGGAACATTGAGGGTCTGTTCCCTAGTGATAGTAAGGGGAGTTATATTCAATGATATTTCCATAGTGGAGATTGATGGGGAAAGAGTAGTAAAGTTAAAGCTGAATTTCGGCCAGTAGATTTGCTATACCTTCTGGTTCAGTATAGGAGGCTCCTTTAACAATGAGCTCAGCACACAATTGGGATACCATAGGTTTGGAACTATTTTAGGGATCTTTTGGTTGTAAAGGTAATAATTCTGATAGTTTCTGAGGAGATGCAAATAATTCAATGCCTGTCTTACTTGAATTTACAAGCTTATTTTTGCAGACCCAGTTATATAGTTTGTTAAAACTGAGATATGACAGAAAACTGTATGGCTCCATTTGCAAAATGTCATCAGGGTAGAGAACTAACATGAGTGAAGGCATGTCAAATACAAGGTCATTAATAAGGAGAGAGAAATGGTGGGTACTAATACAGATGTCTGTGGACCCCTGTTGTTAAAGGTTCCCATCTTGAATAAGACTGAATTGGAATAGACCTGGAAAGACGTATCTTCTATGCAAATTGTACATTTTCAGCCAGATTAGTGCACTTTTACAAAAGTTTAGATAATTCAGTTTATTTAGTAGGAGAGAATGATCAACAGTATCAAATGCCAAGGTCATATCAATAAAAATGCTGATGTAAATTGATTTTCATTCATAATTTTGTAAATTTATTTAGTTACTTTGTGCAATGCAGTGACTGAACTGAATGTCTTACAGAAACCATGTTGCCCATCAAATAATAGTCCACAGTCAGTCATGTGGTTAAATATTTATTAAGGAGATTTTCAAATATTGTTGTTAAGCAGCAATATCTGCAATTTATCTATAATCTTTAGTTGAGTACCTTAATTATGTAGTAATAATCTGTCCTGAAATGTGAGCTTGCTGTAAACAATACTGTACTGTTGTATCACAATTGCTTGTATGACATTTGCACTCTAGCAGATGCTTATTGAGGTCTTATGGACAGGTTCAATGCAAGGAGAGTGGTAACAAGCCAACTCTGGACTGGTCAGTTAAGTAACCTTTGAGATGTCTGAGACATTACACCAGTTGATGTCTTATAGTGACACCCCTCTGCCAGTACCTAGTGAAAACTATTTCTTGTTAAGTATAACAACCAGTTAAAGTCCTGTATGATTTCACTGTGCTCAGTCTGTAGATATCAAATTCAGTAAGATAGTTCTAGAAACATTCAAATTTGGATGTGATAATAACTGCTCCAGACAGGGGAAACATTACTGTAGGTTAATGAAGGTGTCTTGTAACTGGCTAAGTAAAGATAATATCGCTGGATCAGAGCAAAGAAGAGTACAGCCACCTAGAAAATATATTGGATTATCTTGTAGGCAGGGGGTTCCATGTGTCATTAGCAAAGATTGTGAATAGGAAGAATCCTACTACAGACACTTGTACCATACCATCTGTGGTAGTTCTGGGGTCTGAAGTGTTACCATTCCGTTTGCTATGAAACACTCAATTAAGTAGCTCTTGAATCATGCATCAACTTTTGGTCAGACTCCAACAGATTCCAAATTCTGCATGAGTAGAAAACAATCAACATTGTCAAATGTTCTGGACAGATATAGATAAGAAGTACATGTAACCATTGAAGTGTTTCTTTCAGTACTCTGTACAGCTGATAACTGTAGTGCCCAGTCATGTGCCAATATAAAAACATGCAGAGTACCCAATATAATATCTTAATGGTTTGAGTAAGTAAGTAGTTGTGTATGCACTAGTTTTTCAAGATAGCTTGCAAGTGAAATGTAAATAGGTAATGGGTCTGCAATGGGCAAAGGCAAAAACCATACATTAACCCATGTTTTTGTACTGGATGAATATTAGCAGACTTGCAAAACAATGGAAATGTTTTCAAATTGGCTTCAGATGATGATACTAAAACCTTTCCATTATGTATTTTATTTGTCAGCTACTTCTGTGCTATTGCTTTTGTCCACAGTAAATGACAATTGATTCTTAATGGCTAGGTTTCATTACGGATTCTTTAGAAACCACGTCAGTCACATTGACATCTCTATTTAGTTATGGTGATATTTGCACCAGTAATGAATATATCCTGCTGTTTAATTACATGATTTCTGAGTTTTGAGTTTTGCTAAAGAAATTCTTGCCTGGAAGAATCTAGATTTGAGAGGTTTAGACTTCAGTGCTTGTGTTCACACAGACCGCACACAGTGCAAGAACAGACACAGAAAAAGGCATTGTTGGATGAAGACAAGTTAGAGCAAGTAGTCGAAACATGTGCACCTGGTCCTGCTTGGTATCTAGATCCACAAGGTACTGGTCCATAATGTCAGTATCACAGGGCCATGGAGTCCATGAAATTTTAAGTGCTGATGGAGACACAGTGCCTCCAAGGGCAGTGATGTGCACTACCAAGATTCGTAATGGCAATAAGAGCTTCTTGCATATACACACTAACAAATGGTATGGCAACCTCTAACATTTTTCCATGGTTCAGTAACATGAATATGAGTCTTTAGCTACATTTAACATTGATAATAGTGCCCCATGTCATGCTTTTTATATATTTCTAAATCACTCCACCATCTTGACCTATGTCATTTGCGTACCTTGCACTGTTCATTTTAATAACATTAATCACTACCATCTGCTTATAGAGGCATTAGCATATACCATGGGCAACTCAGCTACTTGGCATGCACTGCTCGCTCATCTCTGAACTGCCCATGCTCTTCACATGGCCAATCATCACACAAAATCACTTGCCACAATGTAGCTATGTTTTTCTGAATCCCAGCCATTCACTTATTAATATTTTAAGTACTTCTTTCTGACTGAGCATCTGCACTTTATTTAGTATCTATTTTAGCTAGTACTATAAAGAAATATAATAATGAGTTATTTACTCCTTGGTGTTTACATTCTTTTATCAGTGTTCACTTGTATCAGGTAAAATTTCTACTAAAAAATATGTAACATAAGACTCAGATGCAGCAAGTTCCATATCTTATGCCAGTTTGGTCCACTAAAACAACTAAAGCCAAACCTTTCAATTAAGTACCAACATATTTGTGTTGAAAATCAAGTATTGGTTTTATAGATACAAAATAGTTCAGTCCTGGAACCAACAGATGTTTAAAGAATTTGTTTCAGCTTTTACATTTATTAAACAAAAAGACAAACATCTCATGCTGGAACATGTGATGTAGAACCTTAAAGATCTTTGATAAGATAGATGTTGCTGTATTTCCATATCTTTCATTTGTTCCATTTGCATACTGCTTGGCTTTTCACACAGATGGTAAGTAAAGCTGGGCTTGCCAGGCCTCTCATGAAACAGAAGCGACATCATTTTCTAGCTGCATTTATACTGATAAGAGTATCAAGTTTTCATATACAAATCCCACTTACTGTGAAAACCACCACATCCTGTGTCACTCTCTGCTAAAGTACTATTCCTAGTTTGTTTGTGTCTTTCAGCTTTTCCTGGTTAGGGGTCGCCACAGCGGAACTCCGGTCCGCTAATGATTGGCAGTGGATTTTTACATACCGGGTTACCAGCCCTGACGTACAACCTTCAACGAAGGCACGCCCCATTCACATATGCCTCCACACAGAAGATGCTCTAGCTGAGAATCGAACGAGACAACGTCTTGCTATGAGGTGACAACGCTACCACAGCACCACCACCGCTATCATTTTTAATTATTAAACCATGCTTTTCCAAACACCCTCTAAATTACTGGTCAAGTGCTGAGTAATAGTCACCTTGATTTGAAACTAAACAGTTTGTATCTTTAAATACTATAGGAGGTGTCCAACTTCAAAACAGGAGTCAATTCAAGGTCACATCAATAGAAATAAATCAAGGCACTGATCAAGAAGAGAAAGAGCAAAAAGATATTCAGTTCAAGAAGCGCAGTTCATTCAGTTTCATCAGAGTCATATCCATGACCATGCATGATGAAACCAGACTGTGTGAAGCGCTAGTCTCTTGACTGATAAAATTGTTTTCTTTCATCTCTTAACACAACTGGCCTACTTCTTTGTTTGGCATGCATTGTGTGTCGAAGTTGACTGATCTTTAAATACTAACTAATAGTTGAAGAAATAGCATTTGTCTGTATTTATACATTGCCATTACAAACATAAACGTGTGCACATGCACATAGATACGTCTGTGGATGTGCGCACACAATTTTTGACTCACTAAAATAATATACAAAGAGATTGTGTTATTTATTTGTCATATTGCATAGGCAATCCAACACAACACAGTATAAGTTCATTACAATAAGAAGCCTGGCTGACCTAATTGATTCCATCCTTAACAAAAGTGAAAAAGTGCCCCTTAACGAAATCAGGGAATAGCTATAAATTGTAATATATGCTTATATTTTAGAGCAGATGACGAAAATCTGTATCAATGCAGTGTGATCCGTGTGTGTGCCTGTGCGTGCGTGCATGTGCATGTGTGTGTGCATGCATGTGTGCATGTGTGTGCGTACAAGCAAACTTGTGTAAGTGTTGGTGTATATGTAAGTGTGGATGTGTCTGTGTCTGTGTGCCTGCCTGTGTGATATACTTGCTGCAAAGATTTACTTAGCTTTTTCAATTTTATTTTTATTTGCATTCCAACTTTTCGTTCTTATATTCATGTTGTTTCAATTGACAACAAGAAACATGCATAAATGTATACATAAGAACATGGAAGAGACTTCTAGTTTGCCCTGCCTTACAAAAACCTGATAGACTCTGTCTCCTGTAAATGCATCAATGGCAATTTTAAAAGAATCAAGTGATGAAGAATTCATAATGTTTGTTGATATGCCATTTCAAATTGAAGCCACGTCAACTGTATACCAGTACAGTCTACTTATTGGTCCAATTGCATGCACAAAGTTCACGGAGCACTTTTTCAGTGCCCATTTGTTTGGTGTGCTCAGACCCAGCCATTCAAACAAATATCTAACAAATAAGTCTTTAAGATGTATTATGTTTGAGTCCTGTTATCTAGTATAATCTGCACAAGTCTAATTATTTCATTCATTATTCATACTTCAAATTCTATTTCTTACATCATCTCCTTTGAACTCAGTCCAAGCAACTGATGTGATTCTTTAAATATGATTTCCATAAAGCAGCACTGTATTGTAAAGATGGTCTAATTACAGAATTAAACAAGTCAAAGATAATAATAGATAATGCTTAAACATCTCAGCTTGTGCCAATACTAGAGTTGTGAAATTTAAACTGCAATTTCTAATTGATAAGGATTATTAAGTCTTTGTATTTGCCTCCTGTTTAGTAACCATTTTTAAATTCATTTTAGTAAACCTCAGTCAACACATAGATAATTTAATCTTTTTAATAGGATATCATTATTTATGCTAACAAATACCTTAGACTCTTGCATTCCTGTGCCAATATCTAAAGAGATCTCTGTGCGAGAGAACAGCAAATTTCAGGTTGCAGAACTGTCAAGACCAAAAAAAATGCTACCGTGCTGTTGACACTGTGATGCTGAGTATACTTGTTTGTTTTGTCTTTAATGAAGAATAAGGATTTTTATTATTTTTTTACCTGCTGTATTTAAAATACTTTCAAGGAGTAGGTAGATAGAGCAACAGATAGATAGATGTATGTTTACCTTTGAATTTTTGAGCATACCAAGCTCGAGTTGCAAAATCTAAAGGCAAGCATACAGAGACCCAGAATGTAGGCAGCCAACATACATCAAATCTCAACACTTCCCTTCTGCATGGACCAAAGAAACTAGTGTTAACATGGGTCCTACAGGAGGGAGAGGTCCATTAGCACCTGAGACACAGGTCTCAGTGTTCTGGATTTCTGTGATATTTATTCATACATTTATCAACCTGAAAGTCTGCATTTGTCGGTATTCATGTGGATATGCCAAAGGATACCAAGTGGGCCACTACTGCCTTAGGCAGGTGTACCTGTGTCTGCTACAGAGCCCTATATGTAATGTCACTGTATGCATTGCGGGATGTCCTTCAGTTCATGCAGAGGTTGCATTTTATCATTCAGGGTACTCAGCACAGTCAGCATCTCTGACACAGCATGGATAGTGGTCATCTATTCCAGGATGACTGACCTGCACATCTACTGAATGATGCCAGTGGTGACAAGCAGATCAGGGAATGTCCTGCAGTCAAAGCAATGATGGTTACCTGCATAACTGTCCCCTGTGGTGTGTTCATGCACCTCAGAGGCAGTGCTGCTTGCTGGTGTCATCTGTGGTGGTGACTCCTGTGTAGATTTGCTGCGACTAGCAAGAAAAAGGTGCCCAGTTTTACAGGGATATTGGAGATTTATTTATTTATCTTTGTTCACTGGGAAAGTTCAACTGGGCAAAGCCCATTTTAAATGGAGACGCAGTAAGAGAAGTTCCATCACAGTACATTTACATTAACAAGTGAATTTAGACAGTGCTCGGAAAAACAAGAGTTACATTTTGCAGCAAAAAGCATAGTTACAAGGTAGGTATATACAGTAAATTTACATCAAAATGTTTAAGTGTACAGTTCTGGTAGCTCTAAATTCTTGCAGGTACTAAATGGATTTACACCCTAGAAGGAAAAACATTGTTGTAGCATGTGGTGCATCTAGGCAAGCACTGCAATGAGGTTCAGACATTTTAGAGTATAGCTAGAGTTTAGATTGTGTTAGAGGAGATAAGTAGCTACAAAAGATTTAGATGAAATGAAAAAAGGGAGAGAGAAAGAGATGTATATGAGGGAGTAGGTTAAGATGGGGAAGAAAGATGGAGGAAATGCTGGTATATTGGAGAGTCAACCTGTTGCTCAGCAGGAGCATGACAAGGATTTATTCAGATGTAGTCATAGCAGGATTTTAAAGTGTGGTGGTTTGTCAGCAAGTTTGATGTATTCTCGGTTTGTGGTGCATATTTTTGAGAAGTAGCAGGTGTAAAGTGAGCCATTAGACTTAGTTGTTTTCATTAAGAACTTTTCGGCAAAGCAGAGGTCCCATGAAGGGAGTAAGGCAGTAGGACTTTTTTTTTTATCTGGGTAGTAAATAAGTTTATATGCAGATATTAATTGTGAATGTTTTAGGACATTGCTTAGTTTGAGACAGTTAAGTTGTTCTCAGTGCTTGACAATGGTGGGATCTATGTGCTGAGTTAGCAGCAAATGTATCAGTTTCACGATAGCAAGAGGCTAGTTTGCGTTCAAGAGTGGTATTTAGGTTAGTTAGGATAGGTGATCCATAAAGGCAGGCTGGGAGTAAGTAGGATGAGGCCAATGTTTGCCATGCTTTGTCTGTAAGGTATTTGTTAGGCTCTAGAGAGGGAGCCCAATAATCTGATTGGACTTTTTTATGGTTTGTAAGACATGGTAGTCATCCTGAGATTTTTGTCAGTGACAACTCTTAAGACGTTTACTGCGGGTAACTATTTCTCTTTAGTGTTGTTTTTTGAAGCAATTAGGAAAGACTGCTATTGGTTGTTTTGTTGAAATGAAGAGCATTAATTTTGTTTTGTTAGTGTTAAGGAGCAGGCATGAGTTTTTAGCCAGGTTTCTATACAGGTAAAAGAAGTTTGGGTAAATTACAGGAGTTTGAAGGGTGTTGCGGCTGCACATATTAATGCTGAATCATCAGCATATTGGACAATGCTTGCATTTTATGGAGTTTACTTATAAAGATGTTAAAGAAGAGTGCTCCAAGGACTGAACCTTGTGGGACTTCTATGGCAACAGGTTGAAATGAACAATAATATTGGTTCTGTTTTATTGCTTGTTTTCTTTCAGACAGATAGCTAAAAAAACATGTAAGGGAGTATTGAGAAAGTCCAACAGAAGGAAGCTTAGAGTTAATGCTGATGTGATAGTGTGTCAAATGCTTTAGATAAGTCTAAAAACACTGCTGACACACGTTTGCCATTATTTCTAAGTTGATTTATATAGTGTTAGTAAAATGCAGTAGGATAGCAATTATACTACAATGGGGTCTGAGACTATGATATATTTTGGGAAGTAGGTTATTGGAGCAGAAGTATTGCAAGAATTGTGTATGACTACACTTTTCAAGGATTTTTGAAAATGGGGAGAGGATAGCTATGGGTCTGTGCTTGTTAAAGTCAGTTGATGTGCTCCCTTTGTGTAATGGAATAATATAGGAATGTCTCCAGATGACAGGAACATATTGTTCAGATATGGACCTATTTACCAATATAGAGTTTCATTCTGCCCCACCATTATCATCTCATCTGTGGGGGATGAGTGACTACTCTCCAGTTTCAGCATCCCTGACAGTCTCACTTTGTCATCAGACTGTGCCAAGTGCATGATGAAATCATCATTAAGCACAGATGACCTACTGATATCAGGCATGTGCCAACCTTTGGTGTTAGGCATTTCACCATTGGAGCCTATGAAAGCATAAAGATAACCTACCTACCAGCATGATGGCATAGAGAGATAAAACCCCGACTGTAAGAGAGGTGATCTGATTAGTGGGTCAGGTGCTTGACAGATTAGGCAGGGAGGATGGGTGTGCCTACCTGGGGAGAGGGAGAGTGGTGATGATGTGTCTCTAGTAGAGCACTGGTAGAGGTCAGAGGTCAGAGACAAGACCTCAGGCTGATGGGTGGGAAAATGAGTGATGACATAGTCTTCCTATGTATTGAGAGAGCAGAATGCAATCTGAGGTAGCTTTGCATTGTCTCCCACCCTGTCATGAAGTTAACATGTAGAGTAGGGACTAACAGCCTGAAAAAAATACCAGCCCTGTGGGAGAATGTTACCACACCTGGATGCTCAACTCCCTTCTCCAGGCCAAGCAAAGTGAATAATCTGTTAAGAGCCCTCAAACCTGGAAAAATGAAGAAGTGAGTAGGGCAGTGGGAGTGAGACTTGATAGTCAAGGAAGTGCTGACCAAAAAAGATAACATACTTGTGTTAGTGTTGGAACATATGTGTCATTCAAACCAGAATGTGGCACATGTACTGCTAAACAATGATTACCTGCATAGCCTATGTACACTTACATACCTGTGGTACAAGTTGTCATAGTTGCAGTCCAGAGGCACCTGAAGAACAGCTATGAAATGTGCTGAATACCCCATTCACAATAGTTGGTCATGGTACAGCTGCAAAGGAACATACTAGTAATAACCTGGTACATCTCCTAGAGTCACATAGGCACTTGTCACCAGCCCATCTCATAAATCCAAGACACCACCAGGTATGAGGATTCTCTCATCTGGCCTGGACAGGGTTACCAGGAATCCCTCTACTTATATGAGCTGCCACTCTGTTGGTGGTGTATACCCTGCAGTGGAGCTATCCCTGGCAATATCCTATCCCCTGATCTTAGGTCTTAGCATCCAGTATCATATCAGTGACCTTGCAATTCAGTTGAACTACAGTCCTACAACATCCACCCACTGGATTGGTGTCCTGCACCACTCCCTTCCACATTTAGTCCTAGAAAGCCATGTCTGCTTTCCTTCTCAAGGATGTACATGCCACGTGTGAATAGGGGCTGCAATAGCATCTCTGTCTCAAGTGCAGTGAACTTTCAAAGTCATTGGTGTTCTCTCGGTCCCATGAAAACATGTATACATGTTTGGATTATACATGTGAATCAGAGTGTCTGTATGCATGATTGTGCTTGGATGACAACATTTTCAGCACTGTCACCCTACCTTCATTTGATTAGCACCATCCTATCTACTAATTTGCTGTCACCATTCACATACTATGCCATTCTGACAGCAGCAATGGATTTGTTACCACTGCCCACTGTCTTGCAGCACTATGCTGATAGCACATGGTGTGAAATATGTACAGAAGGTCAAATATACCTCATAGCATGTCTTGTGGACTTTGCATATTTGGCACAGCACAGAAGAACAGTAGCCTATAAAAGTCCTTATGTTCTGCTCCCTGTCAAGGTGATCCCCTAACAACAGAACAATTACCTGCCATGACTTCCTGCTCTGTTCGTTGTCAGGGTAAGCCCCCTCCCCCCATGGCAGGTCAGTAACCTAGCATTCCCTTGTGCTCTTTTGTCTGTTAGAATGGGCTGCCACAACCAGACAGTCACTTGTTATTCTCTTGTGCTATTTTACCCTACTTATTGCACTGCTCGGCATCTGTTCATGTTGTTCTGATGCACCCTTGTGTGTTTCCTACAATTCAGAGGTCCGTTACAGTTGCATTGTCTGCTGTCAGTATACCTATATGGCAGTATAAACTGTTATCCACTGTATTCCAGTTTCTAAGTTTCTTGTCATAATGTGATCTCCCACAGTATGGAGACTGTCCTTTCTTCCTTGATAAAACTGTTCTCGTCTCCCAAGAAACATTTGTTCCATCATTCACTCATCCCGCTTTAAAGAAAAACTCAAACTTCATCTATTCAACTACAAAATATGTCCTTGTCAGGTCCCTACCTAAGCTCCCCATAACCATACTATATACCGCTTCAGTCACTCCACATACAGCTAAGTACTCCACTATTGTGGATACTTATTAAACTCTACAATCAATACTGTTGGACTTAACTCTTTTTGTAAATATGTAAATATATTTTTTAGTCTGTAAAAATATTGATATGTATATATCATGTGTTTGCATTTCTGCTTTGTCTCTCTAACATACTTGTATAACTGAGTTTGACCATATTTTTGACTCACATGTTTGATTCTCTGTAAACTGTTTGTGTTTTTTTGGAGCTTTTCTCCTCGGGTCTCCACTGAAAATGGGCCACAAGCCCAGCTGGACCAGCCCAGTTAACAAATGTCAATAAATAAATAAATACATTGTAACACAAAGAATATGCTAATGAGGTTATTTAGCATGGTTGTTTCTTAATCACTGCTATAATGTGATGTGTTATCATAGGTTCATAGGTAGGTACTAAGCTATCGGCCCAAGGGCCTAAGTAAGCCTAGCCAACAAGGTTCTCTGGCTTACACCACCCAAGAAGTTATTTTCCTGTGCCCCTGTTGAGCAGAGCCACTGAAGTGATCCCCGGGGTGTATTTCCTATTTCCCATCCACTTAGCAAGATTTTTCTTGAAGACCGCTAATGAGGAACTTTGCTTGACATAGATGGGTAGCTTGTTCCAGAGTATAGGAAGTCTCTGGGACAAGAATCTATCCCTCCAGCATGTCCTGTTTATTGTGGTGACAAGGTTTAGGTCCCTAGAGCATGTAGCTCAGAGGGATTGGGATTTCTTTAGGTGTAGCATGTCCAACAGCTCTGGGTTTGACATAGCTTTACATGTTAGGCAGAGATCACCTCTGAGTAGGCGATATGCTACAGAGTAAAGCTGGAGTTTTTTGAGACAGTCAGTGTAAGGCATCTGTTTGAGGCCAGTAATCCTCTTTGTGAGGTACTTTTGTGGCCTTTCCAGCTGCTGCAGATGTCTTGTGAGGTACATTCCAAAAGGGGCGTTGTACTTTATAATGGGTCTAATGAGTGTCGAGTAGAGGGGAACAATGACCTCTTTTTTCCTAGATGAAAACCCTTTTGTGATGAGGTGTGCCACATAGAAGGATTTCCTGACTACTGTGGTGATGTCATTATCAAAGAAGAGACTTCTGTCCACCTGGGTCCCCAGGTCTCTTATCACACATTCGGTGTTAAGTAGACTGCTGCCTATGTGGTAGCTCATGGGTACAGAGTTTTTACCAAAGGGGATGACAATGCACTTTTTGGCACTGAGCTTGAGGCCATGGCTCTGACACCAGGCATCTGTCTCAGTGAGGCCCTTCTGTAGGATGTCCACATCATTTGGGGACTCAACTATGGCTCCTAGTTTGCTGTCATCTGCGAACTTCGTTAGCCAAAGACCTTCTATGTTAGCCTGTACTTCAGAGAAGTAGATACCAAACAGGAGAGGTCCCAGGACTGAACCCTGTGGTATAGCACACACACACACACACACACACACACACACACACACACACACACACACACACACACACACACACACACAGCCACAATCAACACTACCATGTTCATCCTTCCCCACACTCAGTCAGGGAGATTATTTTTACAATGCGGTGATGAAAGGACTCAGCAAAACTTACAGTGCCACTAATTCACACTAGTGATCCAGCAAAACTCACAGTGCCACTAATACACACTAGTGATCCCTCCCATCACACAGTGGTGCTGTTCAATAATAAACATCATGTTGTTTACATAACGTGGCTGTGCACATGAGGCTATTATTTTTTTTCCCAGTTCTAACCTGCAGAATGGACATATCCTCTTCAGATGCTGGTTTCAGCAGGGGGTGCTCCCACCTAATTCAGCCAAGAGAAGTATTATGCTGGAATTATAGAGAGCACCTGCTGGTATAGTATAATAGACCCATATATAAAACTGATACCTGAGACCAGCCATACCTCTCAACCTCTTAGCACAAGAATCAGGAACAAAGCCAAAAATAATGTGGAGAAAGCTCAGAAATAGGGACAGATCTGGAAAAACTGGTCTAATAAACTTACATAGTTGATAGAATAACAAGTTTTGCATTAACAAGCATTTTCTGAAACATATAAAGTCCGAAACTCAAATGTCTGTCATTACTTAGTGACTCTAATCCTCAATGATTTGACATAAAACCAAACATATTACAAGGAACAGACAAAAAATATGAGGCAAAAATCTGGACATTCTGCGAAAATCTGGAAATTTGAGAGCTATATTGCCAGCAGTGCTGGCATGGGTACAGTGACCTGTGGAGTCACCACCCCAACCTGCTCCAGCAGTGGGAGACAGAGGTTAGTGTGACAGAGAGAGCAAGACAGAGAGAGGGACATAGAAGACAGATAATAAACACTGTGTATATGGTTTTGTACTGCATTTTCTGAGTATTGTCTTTTGCTGTCCTTGTGTCTGTTGGCTGGGATATTTTGTGCTGACTGTTGTCTGTTTACAGTGTTTACAGTTTAAATTTTACAGTATCAGAGGAGACAGCAGTAAATCATGAGGCCTTCCTACAGAGAAGTCACAAGCCCTCTAGGCAGCAGTGAAGGTGTAGTCTATGGGCATGTATTGTTGAAAATACATATGGGATTATCATACATATGCACACTAATGTGTTGTATTTTTTTCACTTTCTCATTTTGTTCCCACTCTTTCTTAAAAGTTAAGCTGTTGGGCAAGATGTGGTGTGGAAGTGGCCACCTGATCCTGCACCAGACAATAAGCCTGCTTCTAGGTCATCAGCTGTCACCAGTCCTGCCTCTATGCAGAAGAATAAAGGTCACTATGTGGAACGTGACCTGTATGTCCTACTGAGGACCCCAATGGCCACTTCTTGAGATGGGGTTGGAAACTCATCTTATGGGTTCATAGGTTGGTACTAGGCTATCAGCCCTAGGGCCTATACAAGCCTAGCCATAACAATTCCCTGGATATTTCTTCCCACAATATTTACTTCCCTGGACTCCTGTCTAGCAGAGCAACTGACATGATCCCTGGGGTGAATTTCCTATCTCCCATCCAATCGTCAAGGTTCTGTTTAGCGCCAAGGAGGTGCTCTGCTTGACATGCATGGGCACTCTATTCCAGAGTATGGGGAGTCTCTGGGTCAGGAACCTATCCCTCCAGCATGTTTTGTTCATTGCAATGACAAGGTTTAGATCCCTGGAGCATGTGGCTCTGAGGGATTGGGATTTCTTTAAGTGGAGCATGTCCAGCAGCTCAGGGTTTGACATGACCTTGTATGTTAAGCAGAGATCGCCTCTGAGTAGACAATATGCCACAGAGTATAGCTGAAGGTTTTTAGACAGTCAGTATAGGGCATCTGCTTTAGGCCTGTGATTCTTTTAGTGAGGTATTTCTGCGGCCTTTCCAGCTGTTGCAGATGTCTTATGAGGTACATACCAAATGGGGCGTTGTACTCAATAATGAGTCTAATGAGGGATGAGTACAGTGGGACAATAACCTCCTTTTTTCTCAATGAAAAGCCCTTAGTGCTGAGGTGTGCCACATAGAAGGATTTTCTAACTGTTGTGGCGATGTGGTTATCAAAGGTGAGACCACTGTCCATCTGTGTCCATAAGTCTCTCATCACACTTTCGGTGTTTAGTGTACTGCCACCTGTGTGGTAATTCATGGGTACATGGTTTTTCCCAAAGGGGATAACTATACATTTCATGGCATTAAGCTTAAGCCTATGACTCTGGCACCAAGCATCTGTTTCTGTGAGGCCCTTTTGTAGAATATCAACATCATTTGGGGATTCAATAATGGCTCCCAGTTTGCAGCCATCTGCAAACTTTGTTAGCCAGAGTCCCTTAGTGTTGGCCTGTACTTCAGAGAAGTAGATGCCAAAACAGAGAGGTCCCAGGACTGAACCCTGAGGTATTCCACATGTCACTTGTCTGGAGATGTATTTGGAGTCGGCTATTTTTACAGTCTGGGTTCTGTCAGTAAGCTAGTTGGCAACCCATTGAGTGACATAGGGATTTATGCCCAGCTTAGTAAGTTTATCTATGATTCCAGAGTAGGGGATGGTGTCAAAGCCTTGGCGTGGTCCAGATAGGCTGTGTGGACTGCCTTACCCTTGTACACAGCTCTGGAGACTGATTCAAAGAAGTCAATCAGGTTCAGGAGACAAGATCGGCCCTTCACAAATCCAAACTGGTTGGGCTCCAATGTTTGAAGGTTGCCATTGTCTTTGTTTATAAGTTCCACGATAATGAGTTCCATGCCCTTGGTTATCAGGCTTGTCAGACTGATGGGATGGTAGTTCCTGGGATCCAAGGTGGATCCACCCTTGTGGAGTGGGATAACTGTAGCTGTGTGCCACTCAGTGGGCATGAAGGCTGAGGTGGGGCTATGATTAAACATGACACTAAGGTGAGGTAACAGTTAATTTTGTAGTTCATGTAGTACACAGCCCGGGATGTCATCAGGTCCCATGGATGCTGTATTCTTAGCTTTGGAGAATACGGTTTCTACCTGTGTGGCCATGAGTACCGGAATTTGGAAATCTTCTGGTATTGAGATGGACCCTTTAGGGGGTAAAAGGGGGATGAGGTTTGCACTAAATCGATCTGCCAGGATATTAGCAATATCCTTGGGATCAGTATATTTAATACCATTCTGTTGTAGCTCAGAGCAGATCTGAGCATTGCCATTTAGATTCTTGACATAACTATAGAATGCCTTGTGGTTGTCTTTGGAATTTTTGGCAATTTTATTTTCGTAACTAGCTTTTGAGGATTTTTATGAGGGATCTCAGCTTCTTACTGAGGCTGGTAAGAGAGTTTTTTGCATCCTGGGATTTTCCTCTTTATTGCAGCAGTTTCTTTCTTCTGTTGTATATTTTGTTTATGGCAGGGGACCACCAGATTGGTTTTCTTTTTTTGGAGGAGCGCATCTTGGTTCTATTTGGGATGGCACAGTTCATGCACGAGTGGATGTGCTCGTACAGTGCCTTAGTGTAGGATTCAGCAGTGGAACTTTCAGCTCCCATCTGCATGGGTGTCATGAAGTTTGTCACTTCTGACTTGAATAGCATGAAGTTGGCTTTGGAGAAGTTTTTTTATGGAGGTTTCCTTACTGTGGGGTGGGGGTGGGATGTGGATGTCAAGAGTGATTTGCTTATGGCCAGACCTGACCAATGATGGGGTGACCACTGGTGTGGAGCATCTATCTCCCATGTTGGTAATGACCAGGTCTGGGATATTGGAGCCCCTGGTGGGACAATGGATTAGTTGATCCAGAGCATTGGAATTTATGAATCCCAAGAACCGTGGGAAAAGGTGTTGGTACCCAAGTAGTTGATTCCCCTGGGTTCCCCAGAGGCAGATGGGGCAGATGCCATAACCAAGGAAGGCTGGCAGCTGGACACCTGCATTGGGATCTTAAGCATTTCCTGGTGTGACTGATAGAGTTGCATGGCTAGCAGGCCCCATCCACTGGACCACTGAAGATGGGCTGACCACATTGCCAGCCAGAGAGGTGACATATCTGGATGGGTTCTCATCTTGGGCAGGTTATGCAGGCCTTCCATACCTAACCCAATCCTCCATCATGGTGTTTCCTTTCCTTGTGTGACACTCCCCATACTCTGTATGTGGTCCAATCTCCTCCATCTCCAGATCTCACCCTCTGTCTGCTTCTCGCCACTGTTTTCCCCTTTTGAGTCCCTGCCACCTCTGTCTGTCTCTGTATGCATTTTATGTTTGTTTCTCTGCCCCTACTACCTTCCCTGTACCCTTCTTCCTCCCTGCATATTCTCCTTGCCACTCTCCTATTTATCGTTCTTCATAATAAATGAAAAATGGGTACATTTCCCTCAAAAAATGTCTCCCACAAATCTTCCCTTCACATTACCTTTGTATGTGTCTTCCTCCGATTGATTTTGTCCCATTTCTAAATATCCTATCTTACCCTTTCCTCCCCATTTATGTCATAAATTGAGCAGGCAAGTTGCTGTGCTGGCCTGCTATGGCCTGCCACCAGTGCCTGTACCACAGCTATGAGGCAGCTGATCACACATGTGAACAATCATAATATTGGGGCATGCCCCCTTATTGTGTCTCATACGATGCTTGCCATTAACTTGGTTTAGTCATTTATTGTGCAGTCTTTTCCTTAACAAGGCACTTGCTGGATATCATACACACCTAATCAGTAAAATAGCTGGCAGATGGCAATACAGAGCTGAGTAAATTATGAAGTCGAATTAAAAAACATTAATGCAGTTAATATAAAATGCAAAATACAGTGGTAAGATGTTGAACAGAATACATTTTTGAACTACTGTTCATGTTACTGTATATGGATATGGATATCAATGACTGTGTGTCATTGTTTGTTTGTTTGTTTATTCATTTTTGATTACCAGAGTAGTGCACTGATAGCAATGGACCATTCACACACACAGCCTGGGTGAATAGGATCCCATAAGAAATGAATAAAGCATATTTTCATATATAAGGATATGCAAAACAACATATACATAATTATAGATTCAAAAATATGCTACAATATTTAGTTCAAGAAGCAGTTACAATGTCAAAGCGTGGATGGAAAAATGGAATTATACTTAACAGAGCATTGTGGATAAGCTGTAGCCATAACGACTGAAATGGCTTATGCTACAGGAAAGCAAGCATATCATTATATAGAAAGGTATGAGTACATTAGAAGAAGCAAGTGAGAACAGTTGCAGGAAAGGATACCATGGGGAGAAGCCAAACAAATGGTAAGAGGCATGCAGATAGAAGAGGAGTAGAATGGAGACAAAGTGTGAAAGATGCAAAGAGAAGAGGGAGGTAGGATAAATGAGAGGTAATAAGTGAAGGAATGACAAGATGAGATAAAGGAAGGATGCAACAGAGATAAGGAGTGTGACATAGCCAACTGCACGCCTCATCAGATTGCAACTAATCAAAAAAAATTGCATTGAAATAAGCCTTGCAAAACTTCCTAATGAGCACTAATGTCCTGCAATGAGGTTAAGTTCTATTTTCTCTTCAATCAGCAGCATGGCTAAGGTGTGATTCACACCCTTGAGATATATATATATATATATATATATATATATATATATATATATATATATATATATGTGTGTGTGTGTGTGTGTGTGTGTGTGTGTGTGTGTGTCTATGTCGTGGTCATGATAATAAATAGGAGAAATCAGAACAAGCTGAATACTGAAAACAGTGAAGCAGCTCAACAGCTTAAAAAATCTGAGAGGTGTGGTTCATACCTCTTAATTGTACAGATTTTCAGAGAATGTCCAGAGTTTTGCCTCATATTTCTGGCCCGTTTTTCATAAAAGTCTGTTTTTTTGCCAAATTATGGCAAATCATTAAAGACTGAAGTTATAAAATAATGACAGACATTGAGTTTTAGACTTCATACCTTTCAGAAAATGTATGCTAATTTCTAACTTTCTAAGTTTGTAAGAGCAATAATTAAAAATCGTCCATATTTTTGAGCTTTTGTCCCACTTTTTTTCATGGCTTTGTCCAGATTTCTCACTCTAAGAGGTTGAGAGGTATGGTGTGGTTGAGGAGAAGGGAAACCTTAATGAGGAAGCCAAAGCTATAATCAGAGGTCCCACAGCCAAGTGGAACAGGGTGTCAGGCACACTTTGTGACAGATGAATGTCAAAGGTGTGCTAAATAGTGATGCAAATAGTGCTTCTAAATGGGACAAAATCCTGGGCAATGAAGGCAGAGCAACTGAAGTGATGGATATGAAGTGCCTGTACGCTGTCAGACAGATGAAGAAATTAAAACATCAGAGATGAAGCCAAAGTAGCCCCAGCTGCAGACAAACTCAATGAAGGCATATCCTGGTAAAGTCACAAGTGCACGAAAGTAACAGATGATCTGGTAAAATAGAGGTAGGAGAGACAAAAGGAAGAAAAGAGGGCACGAGGATGTCCATCCAAAAGATAGATGGATCACATGAGAGAAGATATGTAACAAGAGTGATGGCTGAACCATTAGAGAAGGTATGTAACAGACATGACGACTGAAGAAAATAGTTGAGTCACACTGAATAGAGAGAGGTTCATGCAACTCCACCGACCCAGTGAAAAAAAGTGACTGATGATATTCATATAGATATTGATATATATTATAGCAATAACCAACAACTGGGTGTGGTATACTAAAGATTTACCCATGGTTGGTGTTTTAATCACAAGGGCAAAGCCCAAGTGATTAAACAAAGGCAACCATGGGTAAATCTTCAATATATTACACCCAGGAGGTGGTTACTGCTATTATACAATGACATTATTTAAGAAAAAAATGACTTACTTTTCTTAAATAATGTCTTTGTATAATGGTGCCATGGTGTTCTTCCACAGTATCCTCAAGATAGGAGAATACAGATCACAGACTGTGTGCTGTGGCAGGGCTAGCCACTCGACTCTGTAAAAAATATGGCTCTAGGTGATTCAGTCATGTTGACTAAAGTCACCAAAATGGCCATGGGTAGTTACCAGTGATAAATGGGTTGAGGACCTGGTCTACTCTGACCTATGCCAGGAACCCTTGCTAATGGTGAGAGGGGTATATCCTATTGGCCAGTGTGTGCCTGCCATAAAGCCCAGCAGCCCTGGGTCAATAAGCTACTGGCCAGCCTGTGTCTAGTTGCCCAGCCTGAGTCACCTGAGATAGCTCTGTTGAATGAAAGCTGGACGTAAAACCAACCAACCTGCCAAACATGAACCGAGAATTGCTAGACTTAATATAGGTTCACTGACAGGATGCAGCTTGGAAATGGATAACATGATGATAAGGAGGAGGTTGGACATCCTATGTATCCAAGAGACAAGATGGAGGGGCAGTGCAGCAAAGTGACTTAGCTTGGGATCCAGATTCTACTACTCAGGAGGAGGACAGGCTAGAAATGGTGTAGGAACTGTGGTGAGAGAGATGCTTCAGAAGGTAGTGAGGGATTTCATCAGAATTAGTGACAGACTCATGACAATCAGTCTCCAGCCTAATGACAGGGCAGTATTCATAATCTCAGCCTATGTCCCACAGCAGGGTTGTGATAGTGAGGAAAAGAGTGCATTCAGAAAGCAGTTCCAGGACCTACAAGATAAAGCAGGACAACATGAATTGGTGTTGATAATGGGTGACTTGAATGCACATATTGGGACAGACAGAACAGGGTATGAGGACTGCCTGGGTCCACATGGGTGGGGCAACAGGAATAAATAAGGAGAAGCCATTCTAGACTTCTCTCTGGCAAATGGCTTGATAGTAGCTAACACTTGGTTCAGAAAGAGAGACAGTCACAAGATCACATACAAGAGTAGCCAACATGCAACTCAGGTAGACTTCTTCCTAGTAAGGAAAAGGCACTGGGGTAGAATCCATGATTGCAAGGTCATCCCCAGTGAAACAGTCAGCCCACAGCATAAACCACTAGTTGCAACAATCAGCTGCAAGCAGTGGAAAGACAAGGCTCTAAAGTCAACAGAGACCAAGCTGAAGACCTGGAAGTTGAATGGAGAGCGCAACAGTTCAAGGAATTACTCAGGGCTCAAACACCCCAAGAAGAGGAGGAAATAGGCAGAGTTGAACAAGAATAGCAGTGTCTAAAAACAGCATGCATTAGGACTACAAAAAAGATATGTGTTTGAGCCAGATATGGAAATAAGGTACATAAGGAAAGCTGATGGTGAAATGCAGAAGTCCAGGAAGTCATCAAAAGAAAGAAGGAGGGCAGGAAGAAGTGGGAAATAGAAAAGACTGACTAGGCTAGGAAGGACTACAGGTTGGCTAACAAAAAAGCTAAGAAAGAAGTTACAATAGCAAAGAATAGGACATTGGAGGCACTCTACCAACTTCTGGAAAGTGACTCAGTAAGGGGCACAAAGAAACTATAGCAGGTTGCAAGGCAAAGACAGAAAGATAAAGAAGATTGTCAGACACCCTTCATAAGGGATGCCAGCAACAACCTGCTCACCAGTCCACAAGACATCAAAGGCAGATGGAAGGAGTATTTCCAGCAGCTTCTGAATGAAGAAATCCCCACTGAAGCTGTACTGCCCAAGAAACAGCCTACAATGAGAGAAGAAGAGGAGCCCATCCTAGAAAAAGTAAGAACAGCACTAAGGAAAATGAAGTCAGGGAAAGTGCAGGCTTAAATGAGGTTACAGCAGATATGATAAAGATACTGGGTGAGGTAGGGGAGAAATGGCTCCTGAGGTACTAATAGCAGTGTGCAGAGAAAGGTGTATCCCAGATGACTGAAGAATCAGCATACTCGTGCCAGTGTACAAGAACAAAGGGGGCATTCACAACTGTGGGCAGTACAGAGGCATCAAACTCCTATCACACTGCATGAAAGTTCTGGAGAGGGTGACTGATAAATAGATACACAGAGTAGCACAATGTAAGATGGGAGATAAGCAGTTTGGATTCAGATCAGGATGCAGCACAATTGACCCAGTGTTTGCAGTGAGACAGATACTTGAGAAGAAGCTAAAAGTGAGGAGAGAGTCCAAATGGGCATTCCTAGGTTTGAAGAAAGCATATGACAAGGTCTCAAGAAAGCTGATCTGGGTAGTACTGTGGTGGTTTGAAGTCCCAGAAACATTGGTACAATTAGTGCAGACTATGTACAAAGACCCAGTGACTCAAGTACGAATAGTGTTCGGCTTCACAGAGAGGTTCCCAAGGGGAGTGGGTGTACACCAGGGTTCAGCTCTTAGCCCACTGCTGTTCATACTGGGGATGGACTACATTAACAAACAGGTCAGATGGGACAGATCAACAAAGTTGCTGTGTGGAGTTGATGTGGCAGCACAGGCAGACTCAGAGCAAGAACTTCAGCAAAGGACAGGGGAATGGAATGCAAAACTGAAGGCACATGGGATGAAACTAAGCACAGATAAGATGGTAGTAATGGCAGCAAATTGGGGAAATCAGAAGAAGCTGAGAATAGAGATAGAAGGAAAGACAGTGGAACAGGTAAACAGCTTCAAGTATCTAGGAGGGGTGGATGAGGAGAAGGGAAGTCTGAATGAACAGGTCAAAGCTAGAATCAGAAGGGCTGCAGCCAAATGACACAGATTGTCAGGTGTAGTCTACGACAGAAGAATGCCAAAGAAGCTGAAAAGTAATGTGTACAAGAAAGTGGTACAACCAGTACTACTGTATGGTATAGAAACCTGGGCAGTAAAGGTAGAATAGCTGAAGAAGCTAGAGGTAATGGAAATGAAGTGCCTGAGAAGGGTGGTAGGATGCACACTGTGGGATAGATGAAGAAATGAGGACATAAGAGCAGAAGCCAAAGTAGCTCCAATTGCAGAAAAGATCAAAGAGAACAGATTACAGTGATTTGGACATGTGCAGAAAAGCAGAAGACAATCTAGTGAGGAAGATTTGGGACAGACAGGAAGAAGGTAAGAGGAAGGAAGGACATCCAGAAGAGAGGTGGATGGATTGTGTGAAAGAAGATCTGTGACAGTCAGGCATGAGTGTTGAAGAAGGCAGGAGTGTGGCACTGAATCCAGAGAGCTGGCAACAGTTAACACGATACCTCGACCCCATGTAGGAAAAATGGGAAAAAGAGGCTGATGATGGTGTTCTCCTGCTTTCTTTCCATATCCTGTGGCTTTTTTGATGTACTACTCATGCATATGGGACTTATATTCCCACACTTACGCGGTACATCAGTGCTTTGGAAAGGAAGCAATGAAGAAAGGAAGACTTCCATTTTTTTTTGTTTGTTTTGTTTTTTTTTTTTTTGTTTTTTTTAATAAAAAAAATAAAGTTCGAAATCTAGACAATTCAAACGTATGAGACAAACATGGCAGAAATACAAGGATAGTTAGGTATATTTCTTTAGTTTTGTATAACATACCTGATTTTCCTTGTATTTTCTCTGTCTTGTCTCTCTCGTACTTCCAAACTGTCTGGATTTCAAAGTTTATTTATTTATTTTAGAAGAAAGTCCGGACGATCAGACTTTTTTCTATTGATATATGGCTCGATTTACAATGGGCACACTGGTTGGGCTGAGCAATCAGAGTGCACATTTTTGAATGTAAATGACCTGTCATTGTATATATATATATATATATATATATATATATATATATATATATATATATATATATATATATATATATATATATATATAAAATTAGGCACACAATATCCAGCACCACAATTGAATTCCAGAAATATATTCCACAATGTATAGAATAGTTAACAACTCTTTTGTTATTCACCATAAACCAGTTTACAATGTTACCCGCAGCTTTATCAGTATGAATAATACATCAGAAATTAGTGACCACTATATAAAATAAATGGAGTCAGGTCATATGACCAACGTAAATAAAATTTAAAGAGACATGTACAAAACATTTGGCAAAGGCTTTATACAACATGACTGTCTTTATAGAAATAGTAAACTTCTAGCTTCAGAAAAAGATTTTTTTCAAGCAGGAATTTCATTTCAATGCAAACAATGCCCTTAAATGTTCACAGATAGCATCTTAACAAGTACTTTAGTCCTGTTCATTCAGTCCAATGGGAAATAATGCTCCATTTAAAACTATCTATCTGTGTTCTTTAGTTGTAAGCAACCTAATTAAATACAAATTGGATGCATTTGTCCCTGGTATACCACTATCTATTCTAATCAAGGGAATTTAGCAGAAGGACGTGTTAATAAATGTTTGTAAAGTGCACTCATTTTCATTTACATGTGATGTCACTTAAATGTAGAGCTATGTTTTCTTTAAACAAGCTAGAATTGTGCTTTATATGAAAGGACCCACGTGTACTGTGCCAAGTAAATAATCCATCTAGGATTGCAGTTTATGCAATTTCATGTGTCAGATCAGTTTTTAGATGTGAAAAAATCTGCCTGTACAATATGTGTGGCGTAACTACATTCTTCACAGATCCCACTAGTGCTGGCAGGAGTACAGGCGCATCAGATTTCATACATGGAAGGCATTTACTTTTAATATTTTGCAAATATTTGGCTATCTACTAATGTATTTTGAAAGCTATTTTCTAAAATAATACTTATTTATCTTAGGCAGATGTGTGATACTGAGGAAGTCTATGATAATATGGCAGATGATGTGAGCCACAGATTTATATAATGCAGTTATGATACATGCCTGATAGGTGAAATCCAACAAAGGATTAAAAAAATATATATGCCAATAACAGATGCATTGCATTCACAGGTTAATGACAGCCAAGATGCCACATATTCCGATATTTCTATACGTATTTTAACTATTTATATATATTCAGATATTTCTATACATCTTTTAACTATTTATATATATTTACACTATAAAAAACTACTACAGAAACTAAAACCTACTACACTTGCTGTAGATAACTTACCCAGTGAATACCTCAAAATTGCAGCGAAATCTATAGCCTTCCCAGTATCAATCCTTATAAATAGATCCATTCTCGTAAACAAGGTCACCCAACTGTGGAAAATTTCCTATCTAAACCCACTTCATAAAAGGGGGCCTTCCACAGAACTGACAAACTATTGGCCAGTTGCTATTCTTTCACCACTTTCTAAGCTACTCGAAAGATGTATTCCTCTCCAGATCATGAAATTCTTACTAACAAATAATCTTCTCGCAAACACTCGGCATGGGTTTCGCCCATCACATAGTACCACTACGGCTATCTTATCCTTCACTAATACCGTAAACCATCAACAGGAATAACAACTACTTTGTATCTGCCATCTTTCTAGACTTATCAAAAGCTTTTGATATGGTCTCCCATTCCAAACTAATAGATGTACTAACTGAACTATCCTTCTCACCATCTGCCACAACATGGTTTCATAACAATTTAACTGCCCATCAGCAATCTGTTCTGTGGCAGGGTGACCTATCTCCACACCTTCCTTTATCCATTGGTGTCCCCCAAGGATCTATCTTGGGACCCCTCCTCTGCTTCCTCTTTACTAATAATCTACACACAGCTACTCCACGTGGTTCTATAATACAGTATGCAGATGATTCAACACTTACCTGTGCTGCCACTTCTCTATCAACTCTTCATTCTCACACACAGGAATCTTTAACTTCTGTTGAAACATGGTTAGCCAATGCCCATCTAATCCTGAACCCAAACAAAACTAAATTATTACTCTTCCAATCTAACAAGACATCTATCTCATGCCCACCATGTAACAAAATAGCCAAAGACAATACTGTGATCTCCCTGACAACCCGTACAAAGCTTCTTGGAGTGAAAATAGACAATACCCTAAAATTTGACTTGCATGTCTCCCTAACTATAAAAAAGTCCATAAGAAACTTGGAAGTCTATATAAGCATAAAAGGTTCCTGACCACAAATGCCAGAATTAAATTACCACAAACCTATCTGCTCTCCACTCTACTATATGCCTCTCCAATTTTAACTAATGTAAGGAAAACTGACTTATCTAAGCTAGAAGCATGTTATAATAAAATTGCTAAGTTTGCATCTGACTGCCCATATAGAACACATCATTGTACAGCTTTAAGGATACGAGACTGGCTTGAGCTTCCCAACATTATTCTTTACAACCAACTCTCTCTAACTCACAAAATTGTAACACAACCAACTAAAACCCCTGCACTACAAAAATCTCATCTTTCCTTACAGTTACAACAGACCACTTTGCTCTGACAACAAGAACTTACTCACTGTCTCTAAGGCCAATAACACTGCAGGAGAATCTTTATTTTCCAGCTATGTATCTCGTACATGGAATTCCCTTCCTAACTCCATTCTCTCAATCTCATCCACTAACCACTTTAAGCCATCACTTAAAGCTTATCTAAAAATAAGTGTCTATGTTCCTGTACTGACCCCTCATGAGTGCTCTGATACATCACAGTATACCAAAAACATATCCAACTTCTCCCACAGTGTTTAATCCTTGGTTCCTACCAACCTCTCTTAACCTTATATCTTGACATAAATCATACCTACAAGTAGTACTAGCTATGTTCAAAGCCTAGGTTTTGTTGTCAAGATGTAACAAATTTGTATGTTCTTATGTATACTACATTTTGTTTACTTTATACTTTTTGATTATTATAATGTGTGCATGAAAATTTACTGTTACTCATGGAGCTTTTCTACCCGGGCCTCTGCTGAAAAAGGACCTGTGTCCAGTCAGACTTTCCTGGTAAACAAATGTTAACTAAATAAATAAATAAATAAAATTTATGTAAATAATGTTAAGTATGTTTGTGATGCTATTACATGGCATTGGTCAGTCTTACTAACAAACCCTACACTGTCCAGCATTATGTCAGCAGAATGCAGATTTAGTTTCAGAAGAGGAAATAATATGGAGCAGGTATTACTCTAGCCAGTTGTTATTTTTGTTTTATTACATTCTTTTATCTGAGGTGTACACAGTCAATACATTTGTTTTTAATTGCTGGAAACAGGAGCCAGCTGCAGATAATAACTAGCACTGCTGTCACTTGCTCAAGTTAATAAGTCATTATACTGGCTTTGTAGAACTAGTATGGATTTCTGTGAAACTTGCTGCAATGCTTCACCATAGATATTTTAAAACACTCAGATATCTGAGAAGTGCACAGTCCATAAAGTAGCCATAATTGATGGATATGGAAGTTGTCTGTAATAAAAATGGCTGTGTGGGTGTGTATGCGTGTGTGTGTGTGTGTGTGTGTGTGTGTGTGTGTGTGTGTGTTTTGCAGTGTGACTAAAAGTAGAAAGTTTGCCATAATTGTTTTTAGTTTCCATCACAATCAAACATCAGCACTGCACATGATAAGTTGCTGCTTGTAGCAGTAGTCTGAACAGGATAGGTATGACAGCAACTTATCAATGGCACAGTGCAGTAGCAAGTGACACAGCTATCTCATAGCTCTTGGTGCTCTGGTTGAGTTTTTGGCTGTAATTCTTTCTGTGTAGAGTTTGAATGCACACTCTGTCTCTGTATGGGTTTTATTCGGATGCTCTAGTTTCTTCCTCCAGACTCATAGCTGAATAATGTATACCTGTTACCATTTGTGCTTTTACTTTCATGTAATGCCAGACGGGTACACAGAAGGTAACTATCTTTTTTGGGGGATAAGGAGGCAGACACTGTTTTTAAACAGGATTTATATATGCCTTCAAGCATTTGTAACCTTGAAGTGTGGTTGACCAGGATTATTGATAACTGCAAGCTGGCTACTGTTATGTTCTCATCCACTGATACTAAACTGTTCCAAAAAGGATTGGAATATGTATACACCAGGCATACTGAAAATTGTCTCAAGCTAAATGCTGTGCAGTGTAGTAGCATTGAGCAAAAAAGCTGTCATGGTACTGTTTTTGAAATGGATACAGTCATAAGAGACCTGGTCAAGCCGTGGTGGTACAGGGGTAGCATTGTTGCCTCACAGCAAGACGTTCTCCATTTCGATTCTCAACTGGAGTGCCTTCTGTGTGGAGTCTGCATGTTCTCCTCACGGTCGAGTGGCCTCCAAAAGACATGCGTGAATGGGAGTGCCTTCGCTGAAGGTTGGGTGTTGGGCTGGCAACTCGGCACCATAAAAATCTACTGCCAATCATTAGCAGACCAGAGTTCTGGTGTGGTGACCCCTAACCAGGAGAAGCCGAAAAGGCAAACGACAACAACAGTCATAAGAGACATGGATACTTATCTCCCTCTCTCATTTGTCCATCATGTTTTCACCATAATCAGGAAATCCTTTTATCTGGCCCAGTTAATTTCCAATGGAATATCTTCAAGTTCCAAAGCAGTCATCTTGCCACCTTATCAGATGCATCATCAATATAATCCCCCCTTTGGAATGTACAAATGCAAGCATATTGCTCAACTGGAAATGTCTCAACAGTTTTAACCAAATAAAAAAAAAAAATCTAACACCACACATACTGTCACTCTCGGTGGATCCCAAAACAGAAAACCCCCAAGGCAACCAAACACACTTCCGAGGACTCTCATCACAGGGAGTCCATTGTAAGATACACTGATGACCCTCTAACCAGGCTGAACAAGGAGTAGATAACTGTTAGTTGCTTATCCAGAGCCAGGATCTGCCAAATCAGACATACACTCAAGTCATTACACCACAGGTGCCAGTATGATTCCATCTTAGTCCATGTAGGTGTAAATGACCTGAGATGTACCTCCTTGGACTATATGAAGAGCGACATTAGGGAGCTTTCAGACTGTATCTCAGGCCAGTATGAGCCTAGCATTGAGCAGCATATTACCATCACCAAGGATGATGCTACAATATGAGCAAAAATGATTGATTTCAACAAACTGGCTGTCTTTCTGTTGTCATTAGAAGGGGATCCAATATTTGTCAGCTTGTAAGGACATGGTTAAAATGCCATGCTGCTTTGAAAAGATGGCCTGTACCTGTCTTTTGAATATTAGCTAAAATTGTATCCATCCATTGAGCCTTTTTTAGGCAATGCCAAATTGACAAACCTATAAATTTAGCAAAATCAACACAACTGAACCTCAAGGTTAAACTGCTCATTGCCAGGAGTCTAAATAAAAAAAAATTCACTCCCTCCAAGCCCTCCTCACACTTGAGAACATACTAGACATCTGTGCAGTTACCAATACATGGTTTAAAGTGTCAGAGAGTACCCCAGCAGTGCAAGGTTTCCAGTGCTTTCAGACGAGTAGCTGCATAGACAAGGGATAATGGTGGAGGTTAATAACAGGCTTACTGGTTACCGGTAAAACTGTTCAAAACTACAAATGTAAACACAGTCTATCAAATGTTGCTGTATTAAACAATGCATATAATTTAATACAATCAGGAGGTTGATTTCTGTGAAACTTGCTGCAATGCTTCACCATAGATATTTTAACACACTCAGATATCTGAGAAGTGCACAGTCCATAAAGTAGCCATAATTGATGGACATGGAAGTTGTCTGTAATAAAAATGGCTGTGTGCGTGATTGTGCGTGTGTGCGTGTGTGTGTGTGTGTTTTGCAGTGTGACTAAAAGTAGAAAGTTTGCCATAATTGTTTTTTGTTTCCATCGCAATCAAACATCAGCACTGCACATAATAAGTTGCTGCTTGTAGCAGTAGTCTGAACAGGATAGGTGTGACAGCAACTAATCAATGGCACAGTGCAGTAGCAAGTGGCACAGCTATCTCATAGCTCTTGGTGCTCTGGTTGAGTTTTTGGCTGTAATTCTTTCTGTGTAGAGTTTGAATGCACACTCTGTCTCTGTATGGGTTTTATTCGGATGCTCTAGTTTCTTCCTCCAGATTCAAAGCTGAATAATGTATACCTGTTACCATTTGTGCTTTTACTTTCATGTAATGCCAGACGGGTACACAGAAGGTAACTATCTTTTTTGGGGGATAGGGAGGCAGACACTGTTTTTAAACAGGATTTATATATGCCTTCAAGCATTTGTAACCTTGAAGTGTGGTTGACCAGGATTACTGATAACTGCAAGCTGGCTACTGTTATGTTCTCATCCACTGATACTAAACTGTTCCAAAAAGGATTGGAATATGTATACACCAGGCATACTGAAAATTGTCTCAAGCTAAATGCTGTGCAGTGTAGTAGCATTGAGCAAAAAAGCTGTCATGGTACTGTTTTTGAAATGGATACAGTCATAAGAGACCTGGTCAAGCCGTGGTGGTACAGGGGTAGCATTGTTGCCTCACAGCAAGACGTTCTCCATTTCGATTCTTGACTGGAGTGCCTTCTGTGTGGAGTCTGCATGTCCTCCTCGCGGTCGAGTGGCCTCCAAAAGACATGCGTGAATGGGCGTGCCTTCGCTGAAGGTTGGGTGTTGGGCTGGCAACTCGGCACCATAAAAATCTACTGCCAATCATTAGCAGACCAGAGTTCTGCTGTGGTGACCCCTAACCAGGTGAAGCCAAAAAGGCAAACAACAACAACAGTCATAAGAGACTTGGATACTTATCTCCCTCTCTCATTTGTCCATCATGTTTTCACCATAATCAGGAAATCCTTTTATCTGGCCCAGTTAATTTCCAATGGAATATCTTCAAGTTCCAAAGCAGTCATCTTGCCACCTTATCAGATGCATCATCAATATAATCCCCCCTTTGGAATGTACAAATGCAAGCATATTGCTCAACTGGAAATGTCTCAACAGTTTTAACCAAAAAATAAATCTAACACCACACATACTGTCACTCTCGGTGGATCCCAAAACAGAAAGCCCCCAAGGCAACCAAACACACTTCCGAGGACTCTCATCACGGGGAGTCCATTGTAAGATACACTGATGCCCCTCTAACCAGGCTGAACAAGGAGTAGATAACTGTTAGTTGCTTATCCAGAGCCAGGATCTGCCAAATCACACATACACTCAAGTCATTACACCACAGGTGCCAGTATGATTCCATCTTAGTCCATGTAGGTGTAAATGACCTGAGATGTACCTCCTTGGACTATATGAAGAGCGACATTAGGGAGCTTTCAGACTGTGTCTCAGGCCGATATGAGCCTAGCATTGAGCAGCATATTACCATCACCAAGGATGATGCTACAATATGAGCAAAAATGATTGATTTCAACAAACTGGCTGTCTTTCTGTTGTCATTAGAAGGGGATACGATATTTGTCAGCTTGTAAGGACATGGTTAAAACGCCATGCTGCTTTGAAAAGATGGCCTGTACCTGTCTTTTGAATATTAGCTAAAATTTTATCCATCCATTGAGCCTTTTTTAGGCAATGCCAAATTGACAAACCTATAAATTTAGCAAAATCAACTCAACTGAACCTCAAGGTTAAACTGCTCATTGCCAGGAGTCTAAATAAAAAAAACTTCACTCCCTCCAAGCCCTCCTCACACTTGAGAACATACTAGACATCTGTGCAGTTACCAATACATGGTTTAAAGTGTCAGAGAGTACCCCAGCAGTGCAAGGTTTCCAGTGCTTTCAGATGAGTAGCTGCATAGACAAGGGATAATGGTGGAGGTTAATAACAGGCTTACTGGTTACCGGAAAAACTGTTCAAAACTACAAATGTAAACACAGTCTATCAAATGTTGCTGTATTAAACAATGCATATAATTTAATACAATCAGGAGGTTGAATCAAAGAATGCATGCATTTATGCATGGTCCTAAAATGAGAAGATGACACTAGAATGAATACCATCACAGACATAGTGTCTACATCACTCCTCTTAGCAATAAGCTTTCAAAATTAGAGAAGAGGCCTACAAAGTTCATAGCAGAGGGCCCAAATAAATAATACCTCGGTTTTAACATATAAATATGTATTTCCTTGTACTAAAATTAAAACAACAGTCATATAATTCAGTTGTCTGCGTAAATAATGCTTACAGTGGAAAATTCAATATGTAATGTAAACTGTTTTCTCTCTGAAAAAGAAGACAGAATTCCATAGACTTTAAAGCTGTTTTACAAAATCATTAAAGAGTGTCTGTATCTACTAAGTGTCTGTTATAGCAGAGCTATTAAGGACAGTAAAGGTGTAGTCTAGAATTAACTTTCCATACTTGGGTTAATTGTTAGTAAACAGAAAGATAACATATAGAGCTTGATTTGTATCCCTTGGCTTCATTATATTTTACATTTGTTAAATTATTAGTCAAAGTTATAGCCACACAAACAGCTACGGTAATTACTTCCCATGCAATTTAATGATAGGTTCATAGTTTCAAAAGTGTTTACTAACCTAACTATCACTAGGGTCTTTATAAGCCTAGCTGCACAACCCAATTGTGTCCTTTTGTATCTTGGGTGTTGATATTAGGTGGGGAGTAGGAGGGCTATGTTAGTTAGGACACTGCTGAGGATTTTAAGGAGAGGGTATGTTAGTTTGGACATAACTTACTGTCTGCCTCTATCAGAGACATGGGAACCAGACATGGGGTGAATTTCTAATTTCCTATCCATCACCTTGCTGAGCAGGGATTGCTTCTGAAACAGTGATGCAAAATACACTGAATTCCATGTTGTTTGCCATGATAATTTGACTTTAATAAGAACACTATACTTTTACATCAAAAGCAGCCATTTGCTTATGCATGGAGAATGGCTACCCTGTGTTTTGCCCCTTATGATGTGATAATGACATAGGAGCAAGAAACATATAATGGCTCAGATATGGATGCTTGGATTGATGTTGATGCTCCAGGAATCTCTTCATTGATTAGTTTAGTATCATCTGTTTTGATAAGTGTTCTCCTGCTGCACTTAATAAGAAGAAAGTGGATTGATGCTTAGCCAGTGTGGAGCGATGGCTCAGCCACTGAAATAACCACTGAAACTGAAATGCTCCATCAAGAGTAGAGCAGCTGAGAGTTATGTTCTAAATTTTGGAATTGTTGATCACTTACTTGAAGCATATATTTATACACTGTTGTTGTTTGTCTTTTCCCGGTAAGGGGTCGTCACAGCGGTACTCTGGTCCGCTAATGATTGGCAGTAGATTTTTATGAAATGCCGAGGTGCCAGCTTGATGCTCAACCTTCAACAAAGGCATGCCCATTTACGCACACATGTCTTTCAAACACTACCCAACCACGGGGAGGACATGCAGACTCCACACAGAAGGCACTTCCAAGCCCAGCTGAGAATCAAACAGGAGAACCTCTTGCTGTGAGGTAACAACACTACCGCTGTACCACCGTGGCATCATACACTAATATGTGAAATAATTTAAGCAATTACAACAGACCAAGTCCACTAAATGCAGCACAGTAAAGTAAATAAAGTTTGTTAGACAGATGAGAATACAGTTATGAGCTGCTAAGGAACTTCATCCTGAACTGCATGACTTTGATTTTGCCTTCCATTCTCACATTATAAGCCATTTTTGAGTGGATACCGAATGCCAGACTTTCTGTGGTTAACAGTGCATTTTTCATCATGCAGTGCTGTTTGCTATGGTCTTGTGTCTCTTTGACCTAAGAGTGTGAATGTTTCTTTATCAAAATCTTACAAAACTTCCGACATGCCAAAAAATCACAGATTATGTTGCGAAATACATTTTCTTCATATAAACAGTTTCAATATATAAAAAATATTTCCTCTCCTGGGGAAGAAAAGGAGAAGGGAGGATGCTGATCAGAAACTTCCTTGCCCTTCCTGCATCAGAAATTAACCCCTTCTCAGATATATTGCAGGAGTACAATAAGAAGGCTTCAGTGACAATTTCTGCATTTTTGCCAAGAATGAGCTTGCAAATGGAGAAAAATATTTTTATATATGACAATCGTTTTACATCAAAACACACTCATTCTGCTTTCTGTATCAATCTGGAGTAATGCTAATATTTAGTAATGTAGGCATTGGATGTGAGAATGGCATTGGCTTACAAGTAAGACATGTACCTTTGATGTCCAGTGACAATATATTACATGACTTGCAGATCAGCCAAGTGTGTCAGTGAGCTGAAATAGCCATTCTGGATACATATTAGACCAAGAGAGATGGCAGATGAAAAGGTTAGCAATGAATTCTCTTTATCACCACAACCTCTTCAACTGCATCTTGTGGCATTTCTTCTGGAAACTGTCAGTACAGATGGGAGAAGGCTTGCTTAGGTCAGGTAATAATGGATAGGGTTAGCAGAAAATAATCCAGTAGCACTTTTTTGTATGCAGAAGAACCTGATCCTGTTTGGGCTACATCAGGCCCATAATTATTTTTTAATTGCAAAGTTAGATAAGATTTACCTGGGCATTAACACGTGTATAGGAAAATCCTTAAAATACCACTCAGGTGTTGGGCATTCAAATGAAGAAATTAATTTTTAACAAAATGATGAGTCATAAAACAATAAAGATTCTGAGTTTTGGGATAACTCAATAACCCGTTTCCTGGATATTTAGCACTTACTTAATACACATTATTTTCAGGCTGGAAACCACAGAGTAATATATCCAATTTATAGTTTAGCAATAAAAGCTAATATTTGTGCAGGCTAATGTATGTATGGACAAAGGTCAGTGGCTTCAACTCTAACAGATGTATAAACAGGATACATCATCTATGCTCTGCAGTATGAAAACTGCAAACTTAAAATGTATAATGAAGAAATCTGACAACGGAAACAGAAATTTCAAAATGCTGATGTGCTTCAGTTACTGAAAGATAAAGAAATACATTGTACATTCTTTTACTGAGTCAGAGGGACTTCACTAAAAAAATAAGGAACAGCTGTCATATTTCCTGTTGCAAAAGCTCACATGAAGAAAACCAAAAGAGTCAATTAAGGTCCTGTAATTCAGAAAAAGCAACCCTGGTTCTAGCTAAAAAAAAAAAAAAAAAAAACGTTCATTTTCTGCATGACATTTATTACATATTTTTTAATGAGCTATCTGGTAACTGTTCTTTTGAAGATTTTAAGGATCTATGAAGATCCACTAAAAATGTTCCTGAAAACTTTTTCAGAAAAATGGCATACTGAAAATCATTCTCATCTGAAACTACTTTCTGATCCTGAATTCACTGTGATTGTAGCTCTAACTTGCTAGAGAAATGCAATCCATGTGTACTCATGAACAAGCTCCACTGCAGAAAATTATACGGAATGTATATTCCCACATGTGAGTTTGCACATCTGAATTGTTCTACATTTTACATACGACTCCTACAGATATGCGATTACCTTGGTTTAATTAAGGCAGAAAATGGACATGCCTTCACCCCCACCCCCTTCCACATACACACACAAACTCAATTTGGGTGGGAAGGGTTTCATTCACAACTACCTAATTAAATAGCCTAATTCCAAGGAAGCTGATATTTCACAAGACAATATAACAGTCATTTTGGGCAACTGACTTGGGTAGTTGTCATTCAGATAACATTTTTCTGACAGTTAGGTAAGCGTTTCTTATTGAATTTACAGCCTTCTGGCATTGAGTTTATAAATGCCATCTTTCTTCAGCTACAGCAGGGATAGTGGTCTCTGCAACATACAAGTTCGGAAGAGTATGATAACAAAGGTACAAGAACATTTTACATCCTTGAAGGAGAATTGTTACTCTGGCTCATATTACAAAATTACTAAAGCTGTTTTGATGAGTACTGTATCTCAACTTGGTTACAGCTGAAGAGGCAAAGGTAGCTGAATATTTCATGATTTAATCTTGGAGGACATTGAGGGTCTAACTATGTCACAGTAACTGAACAGCTGGAGTACCTATAGGCATTTATACCTAGCTGTGATTGTGTACCAGAAGGAGATTTTCCCAACAGTTTTCCATAGACACGTTAATAAATCATATATCAATGCAAATAAATGTTCTTATACATCACTTAGTAGATCTGTGTCCTTAGTGGAGGTACTGACTGATGTAACTTACACAAAGAGGCTAAGATTGATAAGTCAGAAATACATTCTATAACTTGGCATTAGTATGCCATCCCAGGTTGTGCACTGTAATACCATCAGTGGCCTTTCTAAGAAATTCATGGAAGTCATAACTCCAACACTATTACATTCTATAGCCAAGCATACCTGGCATAAATCAAGCAGTACTGTAAAAATTAGTACTGCATGATGGAAAACAAATGAGCATATTACCAAGACATGGGAGCCTTGCCAATATTTGTTAAACAGAAGAGTCACAAAGCACTGACAAAGCTGCAGACCTTGTACTTCAGTGTACTGATCTCTGCTGTGGCCTCATACTCTGAGACTCCTTTCCTATTCCCAGTATATATATGTATTATTCATTAGTGGAACGGGTTCAGATTGATCCAAGTAATTTCACAGACATTTCAAAACATTGCATCAGATATGGTTGAAGTTACAGACTGTTGGACTGTTGAACTGTTTGAGCTGAGATTGTGGTGCAGTGTGATTTGGGGAATTTGCCCTTTTCTCCACTGCAGTGCGATTTTGAAGTTGGTACATATAATACGTGTGGGGTGGGGTGGATGCTGGGTGGTGCTTGCTTCCCTGTCAAAATACAATTTTGGGTCTTATTGTTGTTTTTGACATTCTGTGACTAAGATCATATGGTCTTGACCATATGTGGTTCGTTGATTTGGAACATTGAGGAAACAACATGGACCTGGGTCCAGACACATCCCTGAGAACTTCCTTCTCTTCTGGTCCTCTGAGTGTCTCAGTACACCTTCAAAGGATCCACTGCATGCCACCAGGATAAGCCCAGCCTTTTACACTGTAGCAAACTGACAATAGACATCTAGCATGCCTAATTAATTATGTATGTAATTCACTGCCGAGGTGATGAGGTAAACTTATCACACCTCAACAGTTCAGTACTAAACTGCACAGATGTCTCTTTAATTAAACAGGTATTCTAGCATGTAAACTTGTACTAGGATTCTTTGTTTGTTTGCCTGTTTGTTATTCACCTTACACTCAGACATACAAGCCTGAAAGGTATTTCTTTCAAATCCCATGGTGTATAACCAAATAAAAAAAATCCAGGCTGATCAAGATTTAGCACTTTCATCCACTTAATAGTTCTGCACTTCATTAAAATCGGCCATACATAGTAAATGAACCATTTCCATACAACTGTAAAAAAACTTATGATTCTACAATATGTTACATGACAATAGCCAAAGCACTGTTACACAGTAGTGAAAAAATATCTAAAACATTAACTACCAAAATTTAGGAACATAACGAGGAACATTACTGACATAGTATATTGTTTTACATTTCCCGGCTCCTGATTGTTTTCTTTTATTTTTTTTAGACTCCCTCCTGCTGGGGCTTTCTCATACCAAAAAACCCTCAAAAACTCTGGCCTGCTATAAACTCAATCCTTCACCCAGGAAAATCTACTACACCAACCCCAAACATCCACAACAATTCTGATAGCATAGCTACCATTTTAACAAACATTTTACTGAATCTATAATTGCCCTTTCCAAGCAGCAAACCCCTACTATGGATACCAAACCAGTCAAGTCTACAACTAGCAATGCCGCATTCTCTTTCTCCCAAATTCCTACAGCCACTATAAAAAAAAACTAATCCAGAAACTAAAACCTACTACACTTGCCATAGTTAACTTACCCAGTGAATACCTCAGAACTGCAGCTGAATCTATAGCCTTCCCAGTATCAATCCTTATAAATAGATCCTTTTTCAAAAACAAGGTTCCTCAACTGTGGAAAATTTCCCATGCAATCCCACTTCATAAAGGGGGACCTTCTACAGAACTGAACAACTATAGTCCAATTGCTATTCTTTCACTTCTTTCTAAGCTACTCGAAAGGTGTATTCATATCCAGGTCATGAAATTCTTACTAGCAAATAAGCTTCTCTCAAACACTCAGTATGAGTTTTGCCCATCATATAGTACCACTACTGCTCTCTTATCTTTCACCAATACTGTAAACAATCACAGGAATGACAACAACTTTGTATCTGCCATCTTTCTAGACCTATCAAAAGCTTTTGATATGGTCTCCCATTCCAAACCAATAGATGTACTAACTGAACTATCCTTCTCACCATCTGCCACAGCTTGGTTTAATAACTATTTATCTGACAATCAACAATCTGTTCTATGGGTAGGTGACCTATCTCCAGGACTTCCTTTAGCCACTACTGTCCTCCAAGGATCTATCTTGGACCCTCTCCTTTTCTCCCTCTTTACTAATAATTTACACACAGCTACTCCACATGGTTCTATAATACAGTATGCAGATGATTCAACACTTATCTGTGCTGCCAGTTCTCTATCATCTCTTCATTCTCAACCACAGGAATCTTTCACTTCTGTTGAAATATGGTTAGCCAATGCCCATCTAATCCAGAACCCAAACAAACTAAATTATTGCTCTTCCAACCTAATAAGACATCTATCTCATGCCCACCATTTAACATAATAGCCAAATACAATACTGTCATCTCCCCGACAACCCATACAAAGCTTCTTGGAGTGGAAATAGACAATAACCTAAAATTTGACTTACATGTCTAACAATAAAAACTCTATAAGAAACTTGGTAGTCTGTATAGTCATAAAAGGTTCTTGACCAAAATGGCCAAAATTACATTAGCACAAACCCATCTGCTCTCCACTCTACTATATGCCTCTCCAATTTTAACTAATCTTAGGAAAACTGACCTATCTAAGCTAGAAGCATGTTATAATAAAATTGCTAAGTTTGCATCTGACTGCCCATATATAACACATCACTGTACAGCTTTACGGATACTAGACTGGCTTGAACTTCCCAAAATTATTCTTTACAACCATCTCTCTCTAACTCACAAAATTATAACACAGCCAACCAGAATCCCTGCACTACAAAATCTCATCCTTCCTTACAGTTTTAGCAGACCACTTCACTATAACAATAAGAACACACAAACTTAGATAACGCTTCCCATTCCATCCGGCCTGCTACCATCTCCCTTATTCCCAACTGAAATACCACTTTCTATCCATAGCTTGTAATATTTATTTCACTGGAGAACACATCCTTCTTTCTAACTGCTATAACAGTCTAATATGGTCGGATACCCCTAGCGCAGCACAAAGAATAAAGTGTAGGAAATTATATTGTTTGACTTTCTCACCTGCATTTTATTTTACTGTGGAGATAGATTTTGTAGCTCACATTACTTGGTTTTGCAATTTTCAAGGTCCGGTTTTACCCGCTTCATTCGTCCTCTGCTCCACTCCGGGCTCACTTCACTCCCCTACCTTACCCCCATTCCCACCCACCCCAGATCAATTACATTTATTTTTTACTTAACCACTCCCCTGTTTCAATTACCCAATAAACTCCTTCCACTTACTGCACTTAGAAAAAACCCTCCCACTTCTTCCACACACACATACACTCTCACTATCACATGGCCCCTACTATCCACACAACATATTACCTATCATGCTTGCTTTCAATTTCAGCCTTCAGCATACTTCTTTACTTTCTGGCACAATCCACCTCTAGACATACTACCTTACACCTAACACCATATACCTCCTGCACACAAACCCTTCCTTTGAACCTAAATAAGCTAAATTACTCAGACATCTCTCCCTCTCTACTTGTATCTCATATCATAACCTCTACCAAAATAAAACTAATACCTCATACCCCTAGAACAAAAATACACCTATTATGTCTCCATAACACCATCCCTAATCAACAGCAAACATACTTTATCACCCAAATCTCTCTGTTATTAGCACTAAGTGGTGATATCCCACCAAATTCAGGTCCAACCCACCCCTCGTCATGCACCACTAACACAATTGATGAGACACTTCATTTCATAACAACACTCACAGTATTTGCAACAAAGTAACTGAATGTCATGCCTGGCTAACTATCCACACCCCTAACATTGTGGCAGTAACTGAGACTTGGCTAAAGCCACATATTACTGACACTGAAATTCTCCCTCCTGGATATAACATTATTCATTCCAATAGACTTCATAAAAAGGGAGGTAGAGTAGCAATAATCTATCAAAACTCCATACAGATAACAACCCATCCATAAACTACTCCCACTTTTGGGAACCTAGAGCTCCTACTTACATCCCTACAGTTAAATAACAATAAACAAATTTGCATTGCTGTAATTTATATCCCACCAGGCCAAAACACCCACACACTTGAAGACTTCCTATCCTGGATAAATTCAAATATATATCATGAAACTGTAATTCATGGCAACACTAATATAAACTGGTTAAATTTAGTCACCCCCTCACCAACACATAGTTTAAACATGCATAGTTTCACACAACCCATCTCCACACCGACCCATGGACTAGCAACAAAATCTAAAGCCACCCTAGATTGGATACTAGTATCGAACCCCCAAAACTATGCAAACTCAGGCACCCTACCTAATACTCTAAGTGATCACCGCCCAGCCTATACCCATAGGACGCATCCCCAAATTACCAAGACACATACTTATAGAACTTCTAGAAATCTTGCCCACTTTATCCAAAACCTATTCTTAACCATTTTAAAAGATCAGAATTGGAATCTATTAAAAACACTCCCCGTAGACAAGGCTGTAAATTTATTCAACAAAGTTTTCTTAGATATTCTCAACAGCTTAGCTCCAATGCGAACTAAATGAACCAAAATCAGCCATGCCCCCTGGTTAACAAAACAAACTAAACAAACTCTCATTCTTAGAAACAAGCTTTGGAAAATATGGTTAAAAGATAGAACTAAACAAAATGAACTGAATTTCAAGCAAATTCATAATAAAGCAAAAAGGTTAGTGATACAGGACAATAAAATACTTATTTTCCTCTAAGCTATCAACCTCTAGCAATAATCCTAAAATGTTTTGGAAGTCAGTCTTTACTCTACTCAGCCTTGGCAGCTTACAAAATCCCTCCCCTGCACCAGAAAAAAAACTCCACAACAAATCGCCCAAGACTTTAACACCCACTTCATCACTACCATTCAAAACCTACTCAAACACCCTCCAGCTGACATATGCTCTAATCACCAGAGTGCTGCCCACTCTCTATCACCCAATAACACCCACCCCAAAAGTAATCATACTAATACTTTTTCAGTACAAAACTTTTCGCTTCAACCTGTACCCACCTCTGTAATCTTAAAATTATTAAACAAACTAAAACCTTGCTCACTTTCTGCTTACAACCTTCCCCCGAATATCTGCAGCTTGCAGCGAGTGCAACTGATTATCCAGTTAGCATTCTTATAAATCAGTCCATTACAGAATCCCACGTCCCCCTTTTATGGAAAAAATCCATCATTTCCCCACTTCATAAAGGTGGAAACTCTCATGATCTCTCCAACTACCGTCCTATCTCTATACTCTCTCCTCTATCAAAAATATTAGAAAAATGTGTCCATACACAAATCTTGAAACATCTGTCTGACAATGCCATTTTATCCCCCAAACAACACAGTTTCCCCCCAGGCCATAGCACAATTACTGCCCTACTCTCTGTTTTAGACACTGTAAACAAAGCCATTGATGCCGGTCATCCTACCTCAGTTATACTATTGGACCTTTCTAAGGCTTTTGACACAGTGTCACATACAAAGCTGCTATATCAACTATCAAACTTAGGATGCTCCCTTGAATCCCTTAACTGGTTTACCTCTTACCTACAAAATAGAGAACAATCTGTTAGGTGGAAAACTTCTCAATCCAATTACCAAAAGAACAACATATGGGTCCCACAAGGATCCATTCTAGCACCATTACTGTTTAATATTTTTATAAACGATTTACATAAAACTACCCATATCCAAAACATTATCCAGTATGCAGATGATTCAACACTAGTATCCACCTCCAACAATTTTACAGATCTCCTCACAAATACGCAAAAAGCATTCACTTCTGTCGAATCATGGCTCATGAATTCTCAACTAATGCTAAACCCTAAAAAAACAAAACTATTACTTTTCTCTATGGTCATTCCTGATTTTGACTTTAAAATCTTTGCTAAAGATGGTACTGAAATAGAAATAGTAAAAACTGCCAAATTACTAGGAGTAACAATAGACAACAAACTCAGTTATAAACCCCATATCCTAAATGCTATACAAAAACACATTTTAAATTAGGCAAGCTATACCGCCATAAACTTTACCTTGACAACAATACCAAAACTAAACTAGCCAGCACATTACTCATCCCCTCTCTTCTATATGGTAGTGCAATTTTTACCAACCTACATACATCCCTTACAAATAAACTACAATCATGCTACAATAAAATAGCCAAATTTGCCAATGGAACATCATATTGCTCACACCACTGCCAAGCTATCAATAATCTTAATTGGCAAGAATTTTCTCACCACCACCAGTATACCCAACTTGCCATAGTGCACAAGCTAATGTACAAACCCAATGACTGCCCTGCAGTCAACTCAATCCTACAAACGTATATTCCTACCAGAACTCTAAGATCCTCCAACAAATACCTACTAACCATAACTAAACCCAACAAAAAAGCAGGGAAATGTCTGTATTACCATATCATTGCAAAGTTATGGAACAACCTACCATCTCACATAACTCAAACTGACAAGGCTAAAACCTTCAAAACACCCTTAAAATCACACTACCTAAATAATCCATCATGTACGTGCCAAACAGACAAACCACCCTAAATACTTATTTACTTACTTTTGACTACTAACTTCTAACTACTAACTTCAAACTCCATAAATGTGCAAAATAAAACAAATGTCCACTCTGTTTTTTTCAAATGTACATTCTCTGTATAAACCTTATGAAATTATTAACTTGTTCTAGATTTGCTTTATATACTCACTTTATTTAGAATTTAGATTTTTTTTTCCTGAATTTTTTGGCCCAATCATTGTCAAAAATGTCTATTTTATAAATGTATTAAGTGTACTGTGGAGCTTTTCTCCCCGGGCCTCCACTGAAAATGGGTTCTCTGACCCAGTGGACTTTCCCAGATAAAAAATGTCAATAAATAAATACAATTACCATCTCCAAGGTCAACAACACTGTAGGAGAATCTTTGTTTTCCAGCTATATATCTCGTATATGGAACTCCCTTCTTAACTCCATTCTGTCAGTCTCGTCCACTAACAAATTTAAGCCATCACTTAAAGCTTATCTAAAAAATAAGTGGCTATATTCCTGTACTAACCCCTCGTGAATGCTCTGATACATCACAGTATACGCCAACCATATCCAACTTCTTCTCCTGTGTTTAATCTTTTATTCCATGTGGCCTGCCTTAACCTTATATCTTGACATGTCATAGTTTACAAATAGTACTAGCTAAGTTCAAAGCTTAGGTTTTGTCATTATGTAACAAATTTGCATTTTCTTATGTATAAAACATTTTATTTACTTTATACTTTATTGATTATTGCAATTTGTGCATTAAAATTTACTGTTACTCATGGAGCTTTTCTCCCCAGGCCTCCACCGAAAAAAGACCTATGTCCAGTTGGACTTTCCCAGTAAACAAATGTTAAATAAATAAATACTAAGCCATAAAATATCAGCCAAAATAATAGTAACCACAGGACAAAAGTCAAACAAGCATAACATTAATCCACTTCATTAAAATGATAAATCAAATAGACAAGTCTTCCAGGCATGTTTAAAGCCACCCTGGATGAATATATTCTCAGAGCCACTGAGATAGCAAATTCCACGGGTAAGGACCATGAAAGCAGAATGATCAGAAATCAACAATGTTGTGCACAGTTTATCTGCACATTGAAGCCAATGGCAAAAACCTTAAAGAGTGGATTAACTGTTAACAAAGAATCATCGTTACAAGGTCCTTCAAATGCAGACAGACAAACAATTGCTCCTACAACACTTTTAGTGGGAATATCTAAAGTTAACCATAAGGACAATGACAAACAAACAAACAAGCAAACTCATTCTGGAGATTCAACATGCCCGCCAATTAAATTTGGAAACCGCAAACTTAGAAGATCAGCTGACAAGAGATTTTTCTTTTCAGTGGAACATTGAACATCGAATCGTGGAAACAGACATTAAGGCTTTTCAGAAAAACTTGCAGAAGGTGCATAGTTTACAACCTGACACCTGTTTTATTAAAAGAGTGTATGGCTGTAAAAAGGATATCTTTAGACTTTACAGATTACCAAATGGATTGGACTACAACACTGACTGTTGCCAGGAGTTAATGCAGATGTTTGATAGAGATGGATTTGAACTAATGCAGTTTTTAATAAGACTTACTGATTTACAGATGAGTACTATTATGGATGAATTGCATGTATTAAATAAAATATTGGATGATTTGTTATTTTATATGAACAAGGCACTTATGATCAAATATTTAAAAAGTGGATAAGCAATGTAAATATATTAAGATTAAGAAACAAAATGTTGCTAAGGGATGCTGATGAGTATATTAACAACAAAGCATACCTTTTACCACCTCATTCACATAATGGTACTCATTCTAAAAGTAAAACTGCTTCAAATAACACTGGAGATAATGGGACTAAAAGGGACCTGGATATAGAACAATATAGTAATTATTTAGAAACAGCAAATAATGAAAATCAGATAAATTAATTAGATGTACAAGAAGAAAGGACATGGGATTTGAGTGACCCTTTAGAATTTCATCCTCTTCTTTGCATATCTGAGAGGCTAATGAATCATTCCATAGAAATGAGGGAAGGATTCAGCTGAAATTACAATCAATTCAATCCATACACGAAACAGAGGGAGGAAAAAACAACAATGGGAAGAGGGAGAGAAAGGGGCAGAATGAATTATTACCTACAACACAAAACATCAAATTCTCAGTACAGTGACATTTTATTGAGCCTGTTGTATGACGCTGTACAATTAATGCTGCAGTTCAGTTTCTGAGTAGTCATGCCTGTCTACAGCTGCTCGTGCCAAGGGTTTACATATAAGATTGCATTCTTCCTGTTTGTGTTACTGAGTCCTTTCATGAGACATGACTCCTAAGTGCAAGCTGATTTGTTAGGCCCTATTTCAGGAGAAACTGATGTATCATGGGGACCATAGTTTACACTTAGGGATGAGTTTCTTATATGTAAATGTGTGTTTTGTATGCCTCATCTGCATAATGCATACTGCACACTCAGGTAAGCTGATGAAAACAGTCTGATATCTCCAATACTGCACACTCAGGTAAACTGATGAAAACAGTCTGATAGCTCCAATACTGCACACTCAGGTAAGCTGATGAAAACAGTCTGATAGCTCCAGTACTACACACTCAGATAAACTGATAAAAACAGTCTGATATCTCCAATACTGCACACTCAGGTAAACTAATGAAAACAGTCTGATATGTCTTATACTGCACACTTGGTTAAACTGATGAAAACAGTCTGATATCTCCAATACTGCACACTCAGGTAAACTGATGAAAACAGTATATCTCCAATATGTTTTTTAGTGTAAGCTAATAATACTTGTGTATTCATTTGAGCATAATTCTTCATGTGTTATATTGCCTAGAATGAATGTGCTTAAGTGACAGTGGACTGTTTAATTTGCTTAAGTATTTAACCTTCAGTCCTGAGATCCTAGCCAGTTAGTGACCACAGCACAGTCCTGCATCACCTGGCAGTCCATGGCTAGATGATAACGATGAAGACATGTAGCTTTTACTTTTTTACTCCCAGTCCCTTACCCAATATGCAGATGGCATTATCTCCAGCCTTTGAAGAATTACTCTTCAGGTTGCCTTCTTACTGGGTCTATATTAGAACACCGAAGTCTTAAAACTTTGAATGTTCTAATATCGACCTCTATTCAGTGAATGCTTAAAATATCGAATGTGCAGAACAGCAAATTTTTTCCCAGGGAAAAAATTTGCTGTTCCGAAAGACATACACACAACACAAGCACACCAAAAAAACAGCAATCCACACACATACACTTAAAAATCCTACATCTAACCCTACACTAAACTGTACATACACTACTATCTATCCACTTACCTTAACCCAAACCCTAACCCTAAGGTCCATCACTATCTCACACTCACCTCACCCACGCCCTAACCCTAACTCACCAACCCCACCCTAACGTCCGTCACAATTGCACACTTACCTGACCCGTGCCCTAACCCTAACTCACCTAACAAACACCTCAACCCTCACATCCACACAATCGCACACTTACCTGAACCCGACCCGTAACTTTCCACCACAGTGCTGAAAATAGTGAAGCGACAGAAACGGCCAACCGAATTCCTTCCCTCGGAAAAAATTTGGTGTTCTGCAGCTTCGCTATTTTCAGCGTTCACTGAATAGGGGTCAATATTAGAACATTCGATGTTTCAAGACTTCGATGTTCTAATATGGACCCTTCTTACTACATGATAAGCCTGTTCCCATATAATGGGCCTACCGTGCACTTAATATTCATTTAAGTTCATCACTGTTCACACTGCATGCTGTCAAAATGATACAGAAGTTTTTATCTAACTAGCTAATAATATAAATTGCTATGTTAACCCTTTACCCTGTTGCCGTAAAATACAAACCATTTTCTTTTCTATTAGAATCAATAATGATGATACTAATGTGTTATCTATTGGATACATTATTTTTACAGTTTATTATTGTAAAATGTCCCACTGATACCCACCAGGAATGCATTATGGCTATCATTCCCAAGTCAATGCTCATGTTCTAGTGTTAAGAGAGAGAGATACAAGGTATACTAAGTGCATATTTATTCACCGTTTAGTATTTACAGAGTGTATTAATAAGGAATAATTGCAACATGGTTCTCTGGATGAGTTTCTTTATATCCTCATTTCCAAGATCGCTTTTCCCTACTGCAGAATCTGTGATATTGCCAGTTCACTGCTGCCTCTGTGCTGTATCCAGCTTGTGGGACTGCTGCACATGTTTGAAAATTAAATTTGTGTCTGTGACTGGCTGAAGTGCTCAACGTATCCATGGCATTTCTTAGATTAAGTTTCCTGAGTGCTTATCCATCCCATTCAAGTGTGGATCATCTGAATTAATGTCAAGAGATGTAAGTGTATAATCTTTCTCAGTTCAGTCCAGCCAAGATGGATTTGTTCAAACTTGTTAGGCTGAGACTGAAAACCAACTGAGCAAATTATGAGTTTCATTTCATGAGGTGATAAAGATCCCCAGATTTCCTATGAAGACATCTGTACTTCCTGCACACCCAGATCAGCAGACTTTAGAGGAATCCCTTCTGTCAGCTGCCCATCCAATTATTTAGTCTCAACCAAACAAGCTTTAATGATCTGGCCTTCAAAGGATGAAAGAGCATCTCTTATCCACATATTAAGTTACAGGACAAGTAGTCACTGGATATTAGAGCATGTAGCTGGAAGCCAATAAATCACATCGAAACAACTGAAAAAAACACGCATATTGAAAGCCCTGGTGACTCAATCACCAGAAAGTACAACACACACCAAAGAAACATTCATAATAACACACACACCCCCTGACTATATATTCTAACTCCAAGGTCGCACTACAGTGGGGAACAGGGCATATACCTGCCAGTGCTGTTTTTCGGTCAAATGACTTTTCGGTCATATGGGTTTTCGGTCAAATGAACTTTCGGTCATTTGGTCTCAGTCAAACATATGAACTTTCGGTCATATGTAGTGAACCCATATATGTGTGTGTGTGTGTGTATATATATATATATATATATATATATATATATATATATATGTGTATATATATATATATATATATATATATATATATATATATATATATATATATATATATTTCTCACCTTGTCGGTCATCTGCATTGTCGGTGATTTCGATATATATATATATATATATATATATATATATATATATATATATATATATATATATATATATATATATGTATATATATATATATATATATATATATATATATATATATAAATCATATAAATATAAAGAAAAATAGTCATTTTTATGTAATATTATTTCCCCCGTCTCCATATTTACATGATCTCCAATTTGACAAACAAACAGTGAAAGAGTGCAGGACTTGGGTTCACTGCCAGCACTCTGATGGTCAAGTATGTTTCTGTGTGTGTGTGTGTGTGTGTGTGTGTGTGTGTGTGTGTGTGTGTGTGTGTGTGTGTGTGTGTGTGTGTGTGTGAGTGTGTGTGTGTCCCTCACTCAGGGATTAGCTCACTCATCTTTGGTGCAGAAAGGCTGTGTATTCTATTTCCACACCAGGTAACAGACAGCGGACAGTGGAGTGCAGCATAAGGGAGGGTACTGCACACCTGACTGTGTGTCATCCTTCAAATGAGAAGTTAAACCAAGGTCCTGTCTGCTTGAATTGGTGGTAACTCGGGTGAATATAAAAGATTCCATGGCATCTATTGAAAAGAGTAGGGGAGGTTTCCCAATGCCCTGGCCAAATCTCCTTTAATATTATAAATATCACCTCAGGTCTCTCCTGAAAAGAGTACACTAGTCTAGTGGGATAACCTGGTCAACCAAGGATAAATAAAATAAATAAATAAAATATTGATTTTCCTTAGTGGGCTGCTCACTGACAGATCAGTGGTTATTATAGTATGATTCTGATTCATACAGAAGAGAAGTACAGGCCTTCCAGCAGTTGGTGTAGACTGCTGTCGCATAAAGGAAAGGGTTAAAATATGTGTGACTAATGAGATAGCTGTGCTTTAACACAGCTGAAGGACAGCTGCAGTATTGAAACAGATAAGCTTTCCTGAAATTAGCCTTTCCAAACTATCAAAATATGGATTTTCTCCTCTTACCACAGCAAAGATATTGTTCCATTACATCCCACTGCACCTTGTATCCTATAACTGTAATGCCAAGTGCCATGGTTACACACTTTCTAGCACACCTGCATAGCAGCAGAAACTTTCCACATTATCTCTTTCCAATAAATCAGCACAGTTTACAATAAGAATCCACTCTCTTTTACAATCAGGCTCTTCCTGCTTTCTCAATGCTCTAAACAATGTTTAAGAAAGTTTTTAATATTTGGAAAACACTTTGAAATCTGACTTAAAAATCATTACTCTTCAATCTTAAATGATTCCTGTCGTTTCATTCCAGTTCCAGTAGGTGAATTAGAAATAATACTTTCTGCCAGGGTGTTGGTCACAGGAAGGATCTATTGAACTTACATTTTATAAAAACATCACCTCAAAGAAACAAAGCAGGATGGCTATTCTTATGGAAATGGTGAGCAAACGGCGGAAACAGATAAGGAAACAAAACGAACTAGAATAGGAGCAGGAATACAGGCTACAGGAAAGGAAACGGAAACAGAAGCTTAGCATTGCAAGTATTCCTGAGCAAACTGAGCAAAACAAAAAAAGGGATATCAGTTAGCCTCAGAGGACAAGCTTAGTACTTTATTGTAATTAAACTGCAATAGAAAAATAAAGTAGAACGCAGCATTGTAAAGGAACAGCATCTGTAAAATTAAAGTCCGGCCATTCATTTTGCATAAGCTAGTTAAACACAGTAATTAGTGATCTGGAGTTCCCTGCATGTTGTTATAAACTCCTTTGAACACTTTAGTACATTGCCTTAGTATCCTCATGTAGGTAGGAAAAGTGAATGATCTATGTACCTAGGCTTATTTTTGTATGCTGGTCAGGAGCTCTTCACAGTTTAATATTTTCCTCACAGAATTTTTATTTTATCTGTTCACCAGGTAAACTCACGTAGGCACAAATACTTCTTTTCAAGGACAATGTGGAGGCACTGTCTTATTAAATTACTTGCTCAAAGTGTTACAGTAAGTAAATGGAGAGTGGGGGATTCATACTGAAAACAACAGGATATAACTTGTTAGCAGCTCATAACTTTAATACTCTTCCATAAGCTGTGGGGCACATCTAAAATGAGAAAGGACATATCTCAAAACTACTTTACTTAAAACTCCAACCCCTAGCCCTACACCTTAACTCCCTGATTGCTTCATAAGCCTGAATCTTACCGTCTGCTCCCTAAACATGAACCCCACTTCCTATTCCCTAAACTTAAAACTCCACTTCTTCTTCATACTAGTAGACACTTGCTTGAATAAGCAAGTGCTCAAACTCCAGATAGCCCAATCTCTTCTTTGTACATAGGCCCTCCCAACACCTGGCGCTATACAACTGTACAGCCCTTCCCTAACAAACTCTAACCCTAAAATTCTCACCCAGTTCCAAAACTGAGTCCCCCCTGCCTTACCTTAAATCTTCACTCCCCCTCCCTAATTAACGTTTTACCCATTTCAGGGGCCTGCTTCACTTCCTTACACTTTATGTAATGCAAATGTTAGAAATATGAGACTGCAGAAATACTAAAGAAAAGAAAATGGTTACTTTATAATTGTTAATAGGCATTAAATATTCATGTTTCGGAATGCCGGTGCTGACCACCCATAAAACAATAAACTGACCATCAGCAAAACATTGTACTTCATGCAATATTGTGAAAGGAGAAACTCAGTTCCAAACACAGAGAATGAGATCTGCCATTATTATTAGCAATTTTGTTCAAAAAATGTAGCAGCATAACATAAATCATGATAAACAGATAAATAAGGATGGCTACCTTCCTGGTACACCAAAGTGCACAGTAGGCACCTATGCAATTGCCCAGTTGCCTCTTCTTTTCTCTTCCCCACTTTCCACCACCTGCCAACTGTTGCATGAAACCCCCTGCACTAGTATCACTGAGAATGTTACTACTTCGTGTAGTATAACATGTTTTGATAGCTACAACTCTATAAAAAAATTGTTCTCCTTTTTCAGGCCTGAACTGGGTCTCCATTACCCAGGTTTCCACTTATGTCCTATCATCTATATATGTCTTTTATATTCAGGAATCTCTTTCCAAATCCCCATTCAGTATTTTGCACACCAAAATCATGTTTTAAATTTGGACATTATAACTTAAGGGTTTATGATCTTGGTGTGTTTCAAACTCACTATATATTTCAGCTTTTTAGTTACTCATTTCTGCACCAGCTTCATAATACTGATGTCCCTTTTCAGCCTTTTTAGAAATTAATGAAGTTTTTTAAAGTGGTTTCTCACCAGGGTCAGGTATAGTGACAGGATCAACTTGTCCTTCATTAACTTAATTCCTGTTGCCATGCATCCCAACATCCTGTTGGCTCTGATCATTTCTATGCCCTCTACTGCAGTGCAGCACCTCACCTGTTTTTGTACATTGAACTCCAAACCTGCACTTTTTGAACTCTTCCAGTAGTTTGCTGATGTAATCTTAAAGTCCTCTTCACTTTGTATCCAGCTTGGAACTTAACATAATGTTATCTGCTAGCGGGGATAAGCTTCCACTATCTATAAAATGCTCCCAAGACATGTGTCTCTAATAGCCTCTGACAACCCAAGTCCAGCTGTTGGCCTTTATGTGTGGCTTAGTTTCTAAGCCTGGTGAAACCATTTGTACTGACAGGAGAAAGGGCAAAGGTGACTGATGCTTTAAAACCAGTTGTTTCTGGCAGGTGAGGCTCGTCAGCCCATTTAGCAGAAGGTAAACTCTGATTTAAAACCTCTGCTACCTTGCAGCAATACCTAGTCATTGTGAAGGCTTCAGTTGTAGACCCTGAGGAAAAATCTGGATATGGTGTCCCTAAGGCAGTTTGAGGCTGTACTCGACCTCACTCTGGCAGCTCCTGCAATGGCACTGATGCCAGGTTGTACTGGCCTTGCCTTTTCCCCTTGGATTACATCAATGACACGGAGAAGGGAATCTGCTGCTGGGCATCAGCTGTTTCTTCAAAATCCACTTGCCCAGGTCTGTGCCCTGGAGAGGACACCCTAGCTTCACTTTGTGAGTGGTGACTCAACACAGGAAGCAGCAGTTACTGGTAATAAGCCAATAGACTCAATTAGCAGGGATTGTGGTATCAGGAGTTGCTTCCAATGGTGGAAGAGATCCTGTGATCTCACTGCGCAGCTAACATCCACCTTAAGTTGGGTAGCCCCCAGCAAAAGAGTTGCTGCCTCGCTCAATCCACTTGCTCTACTGGGTGTGTGGGGCTTAGGAAACTCCCAATATGTGGATCATTAACCATGCACTTGGAAAAACAAAAAAGCAACAAAATAAAACAACCTTCAGGCTGGGCACATGGAATGTAAGGATTACAACTCCAGGCCTTATGGAAGATTGTCAGGACATTAGTGATACTCAGAAGATAGCACTTGTTAACAACAAGCTGAGCAGATTGCAGATGGACATTGTGGCTTTCCAGAAAACAAGGCTATTGATCATTGGATTTCTCAGGGAGAATGACTTTACCTTTTTCTGGCATGGGAAGCTTCTAGAAGAGACCATGGAACATAGTGCTGGTTTCACAATCAGAAACAACCTCATTGGCTCAGTCATACCTCCAAATATGGGAAATGAGAGACTACTGAAAATTCAGCTACAAATACAAGTGCCGTGGTCAACATCTTCAGTGTCTATGCTCCTACTTTAACTTCTACCCAGGAAGGCAAGGACAAACTCTATGATGAGCTTAGTGCTACCATCAGTGAGGTCCCTTTCCATGAACCATTATTCATTCTTGGTGACATCAGTGTCAGAGTTGGCAGTGACTATCCCAGCTGGCCATCCTGCCTGGGACAGTTCAGGAAAGATGAATAAAAAAGGGCAATGTCTCCTAGAACTTTGTTCTCAATATGACCTCTGCATAACCAACACCTTCTTGGAAGTCAAGTCCTAACATAAAATTTCATGGCGATACCCAAGATCTAAACATTGGCACCAACTTGACCTTGTCTTCACCAAATGCAACAGTTTAGGTGCCCTCCTGTGTGCTTGGAGTCAGGTACAGCAGGTAGCTCAGTGATATCCAAATGATTATTAGCTCAAACTTTGCTTTAAGATTCAGCAGGCTGCAGACATTGGTTACATGTGAGGAATGTACAATGGGATTAAGCAAGCCATCAGTCCATCACAAGGGAAGATCGCCCCACTTAAGTTGGCCACAGGCAAGGTCTTGAAGGACAGAACCAAGGGGATGGAATACTGGGTAGGATGCTACTTGCAGCCAGTATGCTAGTGAGACCATAGTTGCAAACAGAGCCCTGAATGCCATCACACCTCTGTTAACTATGGCCAAACTCAAAGCTGAGCCCACCTTGAAAGAACTCAGTGATGCACTAAAAGCACTCTCTTCTGGAAAAGCCCCTGTGAAAGGTGGTGTTCCCTCAGAAAAACTTAAATGTGCCAGTGGTACCCTATTCTCAGTGCTGCATGCAATATTTTGCCAATGCTGGAGAGAAGTTAGTGTACTGCAAGATATGAGGGATGCTAACAAAGTTACTCTCAGTAAGAATAAGGGTAACAAAAGTAACTGTCCTGAAGATGCTCCATGTTCTTGCAGAAAGCGTTTATCCCAATTCTCAGTGTGGGTTCAGAGCTGAACAGTCTACTATAGACATGGTTTTCTCTTTCAGGCAACTACATGAAAAGTTCTGGGAGCAGAACAAACCTCTGTATATTGCCTTCATTGATCTGACCAAGGCATTTGACTTCATCAATAGGAAAGGTCTGTTTGCGATCCTGGCAAAGAGCAGCTGTCTTCCAAAGCTGGAAACCAGGAAGGGGACTATCAAGTACGTCAAATCCACATCCGAATCTCTCAAAATTCTCAGTGGAGTAAAGCAGGGGTGTGTACTTGCTCCAGCACTGTTTGATATATTCTTTAAAGTTTGTTGAAATTTGCTTTCAGAACTGCTACAGAGAGGTATTGTTCTCAAAACCAGAATGGATGGCAACCTTTACAAGCTGTCGAGGCTTAGATTGAGGACCAGAATTTTTAGGAAGCATCTAAGGGAGTTCCTGTTTGCTGATGATGCAGTTATTGTGGCTCACACTCAGCAAGAAAGGAGAGCAGAAGATAAGAGAGACCTCAGAAAGATCCATGCCCATGATACCAGACTGACATCTGCCTACTGCTGCTCAGAATGTGGAAAGGACTGCTACTCCTGCCTACTGCTGCTCAGAATGTGGAAAGGACTGCCACCCCTGGACTGGATTTCACAACCACAGAAGACACGTATTTTCTTATCCCTGGACTTAGTGCCATGTTGCCTTGTCTTTCCTTAGTACATGTATGCCTTTCAGTACTTCTTATTTGAGAATCTTTCTATCCGTCTAGTCTCAATCAGTTCATATAGGGTCGTCCCAGCAAAAAAGTGCTCCTATGCCCTCAATTATGGAAACCAAATATGTTTGTTCACTACCTGCACATGGTATCCAGTGTTTATAAATGGATTCTGCCCCACCACAATCATATGCTCCTCACCTGAGAAAAACTTTTCAGGTTTCCACCTCTTTCTTTTCACTGATAACTAAAAAAAAAACATTGTCTTTCTTTGAATCTCCTTCTGCTGCGTTCTTCATAGCTAATGTTATGGGTTTGATAATGGTACCTGCCTCTTTTCTTGTTTTGTCAAATGGGTTCTGTTGTCTCGCTACCACCACCACAAACACATACTTTCATCACATGCTTTGATTAAAAAAATTCTAAAATGTATAAAGAGGTCACTGATGTCACACAAAAATATTCCTGGCAGTATGGCAAAAAGCATTATCTTGTAAATTCATGCCTCTCAACTGTACAGGTTTTCACAGAATGTCCATATTTTAGCCTCATATTTTTGGTACATTTTTCATAAAATTGTGGTTTTCTAGCAAATCATTGTCAAATTATTGATGATTTAAGTCAGAAAATAATGACAGACATTTGCGTTTCAGACTTCATATCCTTCAGAAAAGTCATGCTAATGCAAAACCTGTTATTCTACCTACTTTCTAAGCTTGTAACAGCAATATTTAAAAATTGTCCCTATTTTTGGGCCTTTGTCCCCCATTTTTATGGCTTTGTCCAGATTTCTTGCTCTAAGAGGTTAAGAAGTAAGCTTCTAATACTTTCATAAATGATTTTCATTAGAGCTCTGTAATAATTGTGTGTCTCATTGAGGAACAAGCAAATGTTCATCTCTTTGGCTAAAGGTAATTTAACATAGGATTCCACTGTACATAAAACAATTTGCATCAAAACAGCTGAGAAATGGCAGTTGCTGCAAACACAACTTGCCAGAAGTAACAGTTATGCTGAAAATGCAGAGAACAGAATTCAAATATTTAAAAAGTTACAAACCTCTTGCTTCCAGTTTGCTTCCAGACAAGGTTTATAAATGCATTGTCATTCATGCATTTCTGCAAGCTGCAACCATTGCCCTGCATGATTCTTTTCCATTTATAGTATACAGGTTTCATTATTACAGAGAATTGCAGTTAAAACCTATACTTGCAGCACACATTTATGTAAATATGACATTACCAAAATGTACTACTCACATCCTTATTTAAAGTACAGTGGTGCTAACTTCACACCTAGAATAAATTGGTTGACTTTTTCAACATATTTCACTTTTAACAACAGTGCAATAAAAATAACCATTAGAAAGGATATTTTGCATTACTAACTGTAATGCAAATAGACCTGCGGTGGTGGTGCTGCGGTAGCGCTGTCGCCTCACAGTAAGACGCTGTCTGGTTCGATTCTCAGATAGAGCGTCTTCTGCGTGGAGACATGCATGAATGGGCGTACCTTCGTTGAAGGTTGAAAATCAGGGCTTGTAACTCGGCACGTAAAAATCAATTTCCAATCATTAGCTGACCGGAGTTCTGCTGTGTTGACTCCTAACCGGGAAAAGCCGAAAGAAACAACAACTGTAATACAAATAACTTAAAAATAAGTTTTCTACTTCAGCTTAATATTGCTGTGTGACATTGTAGGGTAACTGAGTCAGGTGGCTTAAAACCGATGACATTATTCCCCACTCTGTGCTCAGCTCATATATTCCAGAGTTGGAGACCAGAAACTAAGTACTTGAACAGTGACACAGTCCTTTTCAAATTAAAAACACTTTGTCCAGTAGGTTTGTTGCTATATCACCTAGCATAAGTGACCATAGATCAAACTCACTAGTTTTGGAAAGTGTACAACTGATACAATTAAAAATGAAACTAGGTTGAGTACACATACAATATCATTCAAGCCAAACAGTCATTAATAGAATTATTTTAGGCATTTGTTCCTGACCACCAGTGTATTCATAACTGGTTGCTTCAGCTTAGACTGGAAACCACACCAGGGATAGTTCAACTAGACCAATATACTCTTTCAGGGGATTCCTGAAGTGGTATTCATAGTGCTGGGGAAATTTGGCCAGGGCACCAGGGAACGTCCCCTACTCTTTTCAAAAAGTGCCATGAGATCTTTTATATCCACCTGAGCTACCACCAAACAACTCTGGCAAATGGAACTTTGGTTTAACATCTCATCAGAAGGAAGGATAGATTATACTTTTGCAAAATTGTACTTAATTCATAGGTTCATAGGTTCATAGGTTGGCACTAGGCTATCGGCCCTAGGGTCTATACAAGCCTAGCCATAAGAATTCACTGGCTATTTCTTCCCACACTATTTACTTCCCTGGACCCTTGTCTAGCAGGGTGACTGACATGATCCCTGGGGTGAATTTTCTTTCTCCTATATAATCATCAAGGTTCCTTTTGAAGAGGGCCAAAGAGGCGCTCTGATTGACATGTATGGGCAGTCTATTCCAGAGTCTGGGGAGTCTCTGGGTCAGGAACCTATCACTCCAGCATGTTTTGTTTATTGTGATGACAAGGTTTAGATCCCTTGAGTGTGTGGCTCTGAGGGTTTGGGGTTTCTTTAAGTACACTTAACAGCTCTGGGTTTGACATAGCCTTGTATGTTAAGCAGAGATCGCCTCTGAGTAGACGATATGTGACAGAATATAGCTGGAGTTTTTTAAGGCAGTCAGCATAGGGCATCTGCTTTAGGCCTGTGATTCTTTTAGTGAGGTATTTCTGTGGCCTTTCCAGTTGTTGCAGATGTCTTGAGAGGTACATACCAAATGGGGCATTGTATTCCATAATGGGTCTAATGAGGAATGAAGACAGTGGGACAATGACCTCCTTTTTTCTGGATGAAAAGCCCTTAGTGATGAGGTGTGCCACATAGAAGGATTTTCTGACTGTTGTGGTGATGTGGTTATCGAAGGTGAGACCACTGTCCACCTGTGTCCCTAAGTCTCTTATCACACATTCGGTGTTTAGTGTACTGCCATCTATGTGGTAATTTATGAGTACATGTTTTTTCCCAAATGGGATAACTATACATTTCTTGGCATTGAGCTTGAGCCCATGGCTCTGGCACCAAACATCTGTTTCTGTAAGACCCTTTTGTAGAGTATCCACATCATTTGGGGATTCAATAATGGCTCCCAGTTTGTAGTCATCTGCAAACTTTCTTAGCCAGAGTCCCTTAATGTTGGCCTGTACTTCAGAGAAGTAGATGCCAAACAAGAGCAATCCCAGGACTGAACCCTGAGGTACTCCACTTGTAACTTGTCAGGAGATGGATTTGGAGTCGGCTACTTTTACAGTGTGGGTTCTGTTAGTGAGCCAGTTGGCAACCCATCGAGTGACATAGGGATTAATGCCCAGCTTAGTAAGTTTATCTATGATTCCAGAGTGGGGGATGGTGTCAAAGACCTTGGCGAAGTCCAAATAGGCTGTGTGGACCACCTTACCCTCATCCACAGCTTTGGAGACTGATTCAAGGAAGTCAATCAGGTTCAGGAGACAAGATTGGCCCTTCACGAACCCAAACTGGGTGGGGTCCAGTGTTTGAAGGTTGCCAATGTCTTTGTTTATAAGTTCCATGGCCTTGCAGATCAGGCTCATCAGACTGATGGGGTGGTAGTTCCTGGGATCCAAGGTGGATCCCCCTTGTGGAGTGGGATAACTGTAGCTGTGCGCCACTCAGTGGGCACAAAGCCTGAGGTGAGGCTATGATTAAACATGACACTTAGGTGAGGTGCCAGTTCATTTTGTAGTTCATGTAGTACACAGCCCAGAATGTAATCTGGTCCCATGGATGCTGTATTCTTAGCTTTGGAGAGTGCATTTTTTAACTCTGTGGCTGTTATTACCGGAATTTGGCAATGTTCTGGTATTGAGATGGGCTGTTTAGGGGGTGAATATCCTTGGGATCAGTATATTTAATGCCATTCTGTTGTAGCTCAGAGCAGATCTGAGCATTGCCATTTGGATTCTTGACATAGTTATAGAATGCCTTGTGGTTGTCTTTGGAATCTTTGGCAATTTTATTTTCGTAACTAGCTTTGTTATTTGTTATTATTATTATATTATTAATTTACACAATGGATTGATGCTACCACTAAATGTAAACTGTCCAGATTGTGTTTCACCTGCCTCTTCTAATCCATTGATCTAATAGCTTTTAATGATTACTGAAGTACAGCTGCCATTTCTTCAGCTGAGCCATGATATGTACCTGGTGATATCATTAATTATTCAGGATAAACATGCATTTGGTATCACAGATTGGCATGTTTTGCCTTAAACAGCTTCTCAGTACTTTGTTAAAATTATCTGAAAAATATCAAGAAGCCTAGACATGGTTTAAATGCACTAGCTCACAAAATGGCTTCCTAAAGTATACCATCAGAAATTATTCTAAAATAGTAACAAGCAAAACAAAAGCTGATTTTAAGAATAAAAGGATAATGTCACTATCTGACATACCAAAGACCTCTGGAAAGAGGGGACCAACCCTGCTGGTAGATACAGTAAGAATTGTGAAACTGTTAAATCATCACAGAATGCAGATGATGGATTAGCCCACCATTGTATTGTAATACTCATCTCCACTATTGAGTCCTCACCCTAAACACAGCATAGAGCTCCAGCCACCATCTTTGGTTTTATTACTGAATTCAAACTTATGGCTCAAAGAAATAGATAGCTGTGTTTCTGTAGGTTATGATGGTCTCTTTCCTAAATTGTTTTGAACACGTACACTTGTATTATTAACTCTTCACTTCAGACAAGCACAGATGTATATGGATGTTAGCCTGTGTTATTCCTCTACCTCAGCAAGGCCATAATACTAAAGCTGAATCTTACAGGCCAGTACACTTGCTTTCTCTTTTAGGCAAAATGTTGGAAATGTGGTGGTGATGCAGTAAAAATCATTATTAGACTTGTGGTGTGACATCTGACGAGCCAAGTAGCTTTAGGAAAAGCCAGTTCAGCTTTTTTGCCAATGAGGAGGGTATGCTTAGTTGTGCAGTGTTTGTTGACCTTGCCAAAACATTTGACTCTGTAAATCATGCGAGGCTTACCTAATATTTCTCTGTATTCTCTTACGCTTATAACTCTTTCCTGTTTTGCAGACAATATACATGATATATTTTTAGACAGTCAGTTAATCAACAATTGCATACAAATTTTATATTGACTGGACTTCCTCAAGGTGTAATTCTTGGTTCCCTACTATTTGTGCCTTTTTTTAATGCTCTATTTCAACTTCTACATATACAAAATGTTGTAGCATATTGAGTATTCTGATAATGCACCAAGTTTTGTTATGCACTTTTCAGAGCTAATATAGTCTAGTATAGTCTAGTTTCAAGCTAAAGCATATGCAGCATCCAGTATGAGAAAGCATCAGAAAATGGTGGCAGTTTTAAAGGTTGTAAAACACTCTGTGATGCTGCACAAGAAAGTAGACTGAACTGTTTAATAGTTTGTTTTTTTAAGTTGTAAGTCTATATTTAGCTTCTGGCACATTCTTTGAGGCACCATTAATTATGTTATAGTGTTCAAAACTGCAAAACATTGTGCACTCCTAAAGTTTTTTTTCTGTGACTAGTAGCACACTGGGGTGACTGAAGCTCCATGTAATTCAAAGAATTATGACTGAGTTACCAATCACAACTATTTGTCAGTACGTGTACAGGATTCAAAAAATTTACCTCTCAAATGCATTAACAAACTGGCTATGACTGACAACTCTGTTATAATTCTTTACATCGGGTACATATGTAGTTACTAGGCTTGCAGTTCAAGAAACTATTAATGAGCCTAGCCCAAATTCTAATTTCCCCAAAGCAGTGGCTGGTGAAGTGACTTGTTCAAGGCACTGAAGGCTGAGGCAGCCAAACCCTGTATCACAGGAAGTAGTTTGTTAACAAATCACAGCCTTAAAATCCAGTTTGTGAAATACCAGCTAAAACTTCAAATGGGGTGAAAGGCTTTGAACCCTGCACACTTGCTACAGGAAAACTCAGCATTAACCCACTGTGCTAACTGATTATGTATATATGATTTAGTAATATGAGCATGTAATCAAATATATAATTGTCAGCATCCAAATTCAAGGAAAATCTAGCCCAATTTTGCCTTTGATAAAGTTATTTGGGTCTGCAGATTAATCTTAATAGTACTAAGATTGTTTTTTTTTAATTATCACTTACTTAGCATGCTCAAGAATAAGTGGGGATTCCTGTACCTGCTGGTAGCAGTACTAAGGCTGGGAAATATTACACACACTCACACACACACACACACACACACACACACACACACACACACACACACACACACACACACACACACACACACACAAACCTGCAAGTTTGCTTAGGCTGGGTTCTTATTTTTTCTATTCATAATCACAATTGCATCTCCAAAACGTATTCTCAACTGATAACCATCTAGTGTGTTACTAACTTACTAGAAAGGTGAATCAAGCACTAAGCAAGGCCGCACTTATTGATACATTGAAATATACTCGGCCAGGGTTAGCAGTTACCTCTGCCAAAAAAAAAGTAATACGATTTGCCAGTTTGTGACTGCAGCACCTGATGAGAACATAAATGTACTGCTTTCTAAAACTGGATTGCTAACCATTCACTTAACTCAAATGCTTTTAGTTGGTGTTCTAATTTTCACATTAATAAATGTGGACTTTTTTAGAGACCTTTGCATTGGACACACAAAAAACAGACTACCAACAAAAATGTTAACATCAAGTGACACTCTCATCGGTTTTGGTGGTGTCTCAACAATATTTGGTTTGCACCTCCAGACCACTTTTTGTTTCTGGACCCACATTTTAGAATTTATTTCCATACTCGGTTATGGAGCAACCTGTTTTAATGCAATTTAAGGAAAAATGTGTCTCCTTGTTTTAAAGGGAAGCAATGTAGTTGTACTGATGCAGTTACTTAGACCATTTAAACTGTCCTCATTAGATTTATTGTCATGTGTAGTATGAATAACAGAGCTACATACATTTTTTTTATGTACATGCAGCTAACAATGATTGTGTTAGCTGCATGTAGTTTACTTGCTTGTATTTTATTGTTATAGTTTTATTTCTTTATTTTGAATTGCAACTAGGTCAGAACCTGAAAAAAGCCCCAGCTGTTCAGCTGACCTAATTATCAATAAATGAGCAATCACTTCAACGCTCCATCCTAGGAACACCGACTAAGAGGTTACTTAACTCCTTGCCTGATACTAAATTTGGTGAAAAGGATGGCAGCAGCATATCTGAAGACATCGAAGGACAGCACAGAGTGCTGAGTGAGATGTTCACAGTAGTTTTCACAGGGGAAAGAGCAAGTAGCATACAGATACAGGTATGCCAAAGGAGGGATGGACACAATAATTAAGTTGGAGAGAGAAACAGAAAAAGCAAATAAGGATTTCAAATGACTTAAAGGAATATAGGGCACAAGTAACATAAAAGCTGACTCTCCCACATGATAAAACATTTAGACAAGTTAGGATAATAAGAAGGCTTTGGTAATCAAATCGGTCTTTCCAATCCTAACTTATGGGGTCTAATCTGTAAGCCAGTTGGCTTCCAATGCATTGCACAGGGGTTTTGCCTAATTCCATGAGTTTATTAACAATGCCTGAGTGGAGTATTGTGTCAAATATACCTTAGCCAGGTCAATGTAGACAGTATGCTTTGTTTTAGCCTTATCCATTGCTCTGGTGACCTTCTTAAAGAAGTCCACCAAGTTTAGTAGGCATGACCTACCCTTGACAAAACCAAAATGGATTAGGTCCATTGTCTGAAGGTTTCCTGTGTCATTGTTAATCATTTCCATGGTAATGCTTTCCATGCTTTGCAGATGAAACTAATCACACTAATGGGTCCATAGTTTCCAGGATCCATTGATGGTCCACCCTTGTTCAAAGGGATAACCATTGCAGTCCTCCATTCATGTGGCACAAAGCCTGTTTGGAGGCTTTGATTGAAAAGTGTTTCCAGTGGTCCTGACATTTCAGACTGTTTAGGAGGCATCCTGAGATATTATTGGGGCCCATCGAGGATGTGTTTTTGGCCTTAGAAAGCACTTTTAGGACCTGCTCCTTATTGATAGTTAGTGAGATTACATTTAATGGTATTCCCTGGGGGCCAGTTGGGGGGGTGAAATTGAAGCTGGATTTGTCAGCCAGTAGATTTGCTATATATTCCAGCTCAATGAATGTGGCTTCAGGTTTTGGACATTGCTAAAGAAGGCTTTATGAATGTTCCTGGCCTGGGAACCCATCTTGACCTCAAAATTGGCTTTGTTGGGCTTAATTTGCCCTCTTAGCTGTCTATTCAGCTTGATGAGATAATTTTTATCTTTTTGGGTATTGCACTTCCTAAGTTTATCTATGACTTTTTTATTGCACAACTTGTTTAATAATTTATTCTATCAGGGTGGCTTGTTTTTTTAGTTTAATTTGGGCTTACTTATGCTTTGACCATATCCCCCATGCTGACAAATACTGTATCTCCCTAGAACATCACCAGGAACCAAGCCTATTATTAAAATCAATCATCTTCTGTTCGCATTGCGGCATCATCTTTGGTGAAGGTGGAATGCTGCTCTTTGCTAGCCATATACCAGTCTGTGACACATAATCCAAGGGGTTCATAATGTCTCTCTTCATATTGTCTATGGAGGTACATCTCAGGCCATTTACACTGACATGGACTTTGACTGAATAATACTGGTACCCATGGTGCAATGACTTGAGTGCATGCATGACTTGACAGATCATAGCTCTTTCTAGGTAACTGACCATTACTTTCTCCTTGTTCAGCTTCTTGAGATGGACATCAGTATGTTGCACAATGAAGTCTCCTATTACTAGAGTCCTGGGTAATGTGTTGGCTTGCTTTTTGGGTTTAATAGATGAGGCTCCACTTGGTATGGCTGTATGTATAGTTTTGGGTATTTTTTATAGAGTGCTTTTGGGTTTGCCGAGGAAGATTTTTACAAGTGGAGTGTCTGGGAAACCTTTGGGGTTTGGGACAATTCCATTTAAGCACCTCAACGTATGTTAGTCAATGTGTGGGGTACATACTATGTGTGACAGGTGTAGCGTGTGTGTTTTTTGACAGCCTGGTTATTATTATGAGTGCCAGTATGTGAGAGTTTTACCTCCAGTGACAATGCATATGTACATCTATCACATACTGTAGCTATTTCTTTAAGAATTAAAATGTTGTCAGTGAATATGAAACAATTACTACATTGTCTCAGGATGCCCACAGCTACCAAAACTGGGTGTGGAAAAATTGGAAACATGCATATTCCATTATGACAGTTAATTTATTAGTGGAGCTACAAGCAGGCTATCACCTACTGCCTCAACAGAAAATCCTCACCCCCTCCCCCTTTATGTAAAAACCGAAAAGAGCTTGCTGGACTGTAAAATACAGTAATTTATCCAACAACTACCAAAATAATGAATTCAGGGCAAATAAATCAGCAGACCAGACAATGAGTGACAAGATTTTTTTAAACTAAGCCCAAGGAAAGACATTAATTAATTCAAGATATCAACAGCAGTGTACTTTAAACAGATTATAGAAGTATGATTATTCAATAAAAGTATTTAGCTTTGACGGGATACAAGACAAATACATCTGAGGCACAGGTAAGAAATCCAAGCATTATTGTGCTCTGTGGAAATGAGCCAAGAGTTATGAAAATGTGCCAAATTTAAGCAGGCTCTAAAAGTGAGGTAAGGTGACTAATAAGCCCTCTGGTCAACAAACCAACTACACTCAGGGCTTTCTAGTGTGTTTCCCAACTTGGATAGACCCAGCTGACTTACTGCCAAAGTATGGAAAATCCTCAGTCCTCTTTATGTAAAAACACAGAAAAGAGCTTCCTGAATTGCTGGAGACTAATGGAATGTATGCATTAGGAAAAGTAGGAAAAAAGGAAGAAGAGGAAACAGTCCCCTTCAGCATGGAAAAAGTCTATGACATGTTGAGGTGAGAGTTCCTTTGGGAAGTCATAGAAAGAATGAGTAAGGACAATTGTGTTAGATGCATCAAAATGATAAATAAAAAACAGAGATGCAAATAATGATATATGGAGGGGTATCAGAGATGATGCAGGTAGGAAGAGTAACAAGGTAAGGATACCCACTATCACTAGATCTGTTCACTCTGCTGGCTCAATTAACTGTTTCCTGTAGTCCTGTGGTGCAAGGTTTGATTCCCTCAGATTCCATTGCTTAACTGTGTGGCAGTGAGCAAGTTACTTAACCAGACAGTGCTCCCAGGTTGAGTCTAAAAAAGGCCCATACAGATCAGATCTACCCAAAAAAACAAATACAAAAAATAATGAATAAATATTGACATCGGGGCTGGCAATAGAAGTGAGGGAATGACTGACAGGACTGAAGAGGGAAAGATGTGTAAGCTCTCATTTTACATGGTATACTAATGCCTTTATCTGAGAATGGGGAGTAGGCCCTGGCAAATGTAATACCAGTGTTTGAAGCCTTCAAAACAGTACCAGACATTAAAAGTTAGGGATGTCAATGAGATTCTGGGGAGAGGGGAAGAAGGATCTTTACACAGTTTAGGAAAGTAAGTGCAGTAAGAATGATAGTGTTCCCAGTACTTATACGCATGCCAAGGAACCGTCTGATAGACCCTAGATATAGTGCCTTAGCAAACTTGCACAAGGAGGAAGTGGAATGGGTAGAAAAGGAAGCAGAGAAATGAATAGCAAGAGGCAAGACTGGACTGTTATAGGAAAGATGGGTGGAGATGATCGTACATCCCTGCATATGCTTTAACATTTAACATCCCTGATACATACATATAAGAAATAAAGGAAAGAGGGGATACAGGAAAAAGAACCTACATACAGATTTGGTGAGATAACTTTATGGAAACAAGATAGCAGCTCACAGTATGTTAACAGTATAGGTGAAGCCACCAAACTTTTCTTGCCTTGGGCATCTACTTATACTAATATATATAAGAGCTATTCAGTTCTTGGGAGTAGCCACCACTATTAAGAGTAGAAATAAACATTTATATAGACAGCAGTTGACAGCAGTTGTTATTTTCAGCACATAAGTAAACTAAAATGAATGAGCACTGATGAATATAGTAAAACTTTTTTTTAAATAAAATGATTTCATTTTCTTTTCGATGATTTCTTGCAGCAGTATCCTGAGTGGCTGGTCATGCCCTCCACCTCTGGAGCTGTGGGCTCCAGGCAGCCACCAAAGTTGTTCATATTATAATCTAACACTTGGGCCCTGGGCAGTTTACAAGTCATTTACAGCAATGTCACCCAAGTTGTCCCTATTATAGTCTACCACTGGTAGCAGTGAGTTTTGAATCAATATAATGATGCCATACATTTGTTGTGTTGATATTTGACTCCAGGATTTGGAGTTTGATCCTGATCTTCAGTTATTGTCTGTATTGATTTTACATGCTCTCCCCATGTTCACATGGTTTCCCTTCAGGTTCTCTACTTTACTTCCCAAAGATGTGTCGTTTGGGTTGACTGACTACTCAAGAAAAGAACTCTCCATGCATATAATCATTGTCCTTGTCTTTGTATCCTAGTTTGTATAGTACATCAGAAACAATCAATCTACTTACCAGTTTAACAATTATTAAATAAATATGTAAATGCAATCCAGCACAATAAGTTAACACACGGTTGTGTTTTGGTGTGACAGTGATAGCTTGCAAATATTTTTTTCCACTGGTAGTGAGATCAGAAGAACATCTTGGATATCTGCAGTTTAGCCAGCATCTAGCCATTAAAGAGGAAATAGTCAAATATAAAATCAATGTTTTAAGTAAAGTTGGGCTTGGTCAACGAAAAGAACAAAATATATTTTTTTCTGGTGTTACTCTACCCTGTACAAAGCACCTATAAGCAATTACCAGCCAAGTACAACAGCCACTGAAAATGCACATTTGGCTTGTGAATAATTGGAAAATGAAAATGTCCATTTACACAGTTTGTCACTTTGAAAAAGGTGGAATTTCCAATGAACTAACAGCAGTATCACAGGGTACAATAACCATCTCCCTCCTCTTGGACCAAGAATCCAGGCTAGGGAAGATTTTATTTCTACTTGGCAAGTTTTTTCTGCACATATTTTATCTGTGTTTATGTGTGTGTGCATTATATGATTGTATGGAAGTAAATGTGCATTGCTGTATTGGGGTAAATTTTATTTTTATGATAAAATAGGTGCCCAGAGCAAAGCTCACCTGATTAGTTTTTAATGAAGGTTTTTGTACTAACCTAACAACAGCACAGAGGGTTGAAGAGTCTGCATTTGATTTCTATTCAAACCCAACATTTCCATTAATATCCCATCATGATCAGGGAACTGGTGAAAGCCAAGCGCTACTGACTGTCTTTGTCTATGCTATGATGGTATGGTTATGCATTTTAACTCTACATAAGGTTTTGGACTGTTATAATTATTACCAGGGACGTAAACAATGCATAGCCCCTGATGTATAGGAGTGCCATGTCATAAAGTCTTTTAGAATGAGTCACCTGATAGTCTGAACTTTTGAGTTTTACTGAGAGTGAGAGGAAGACCACCCGAGTGAAACATACTGAGCTAGGAAGGAAAACTTTAACATTACACTGCAAAAGATTAGTATGTGGAGATGTCTTAAGTACTAACAGGCCATAAGAATCAAAATATTATAAAAAAGAGAGAGAGAACTAGAAACGTGAAACATGTAGGGTAAATGCCATAATGAATATATTAATGGACTATTATAACAACTGTCTTCTAGAAATGTAAACAGCATTTACCAGAGTAAAGTGACTATCCTGACTCTCTCGGTTTAGTCACATTCTCAAAGAAGGCACATAGAAGTCAAGCAGTTCATATTGTCCATAATATGCATATTCTGGAATGTTTTACTGTCTATGCCCACTTTTGTTGAATACTCTTTTGCAATGACAGGTTAGGCATTAACAGAAAGATGGCAAAGTGACATGTGGTTACAACTACACCATCATCCCCAAGGGGGTTCACTTCTGATCTTAAATGCTATCAGGGTAGTTTCTATGTTCTCACTGTGTCTTTGTCAGTTTTCTCTTGAGACTTTAGTCTCCACACAGAGGCATGTTATTTAGGTTGACTGGCTACTCTAAAATTGTGCTACGGAATTGTAAGAAAAATTTGGTTAACACAATTTAAAAAAAATAGTGACTTTCCAAAAGACATCCCTTAAGCAGGTGGGCTGGATGAAGCCACTGAAAGGTCTTTCTGTCACGTCAAGAGGTTTAATAAATAATGTACATATAGTATTAGTAGTCTAATATCTATGCAGTCTGTATTACAGATTGCATTCTCTAGATTTTATTTATTTATTTATTTATTTATTTATATTTGTTTATTGGGAAATTCCAACTGGACACAGGTCCTTTTTCAGTGGAGGCCCAGGGAGAAAAGCTCCACAGAACAATAAACGAACAGCAGAGTACATTAAGAACAATTGAAAATACATACAATAGCAAATAATACATACAGTAGCAAACATTAGATATATATACAATATGAAACATAGCAATGAACAGATATACCAATATCTAGCTAGAGGCTAGAAATAAAGGTAGGATGTATATAAATATAGTACTAAGCTCAGATACTGTTCTAAACTCATATACCTAAATCTTATACACAAATATTGCACTAAACGCAAGCAGATATAAAGCAGAAGCTCCACACAAAGGTAGAACAAGCTAGAAGGGCTAATGGAGTGGAAGGGGAAGATAGAGGAGTAAGAGAGGAGACTGAGTGAGTAGTATACGTGGTAGTGAATGGAAGCTAGGTGTAAGTCAGTTGGATATGTATTTGGAGTTGAGATGAGGTGAGGTAGTTAAGCATGATATAACAGGTCTGAGAGATTGCGTGAGGAGGGAAGGGGAGGGTAAAGGGTGAGCCAGAGCCTGCAGAGGAAGGAATGCAATGATCAGACGATGTGAAGTAGGGTGGCTAGGGGAGGGAAGATGAAGGGGAGGTAAAAGGAGGGGTTACTAGTCAGGATTGGTGCATGGGCATAACCAGAAACTTTTTAAGTGAGTTTTTAGTGCAGTCTTGAAGTCATTGCAAGAAGGTAGCGTGGTTATAGACAGGGGGAAATTGTTCCATAATCTGGATATGACGCAGGAGAATAGTGCTTCTGCCACTGAGTTTTTGGGTTTGGTCACTAGAAGTAGATTTTTGTTGCTGGAGGATAAAGGTCAAGTGGAGCAGTAGGGCTGGGGAAGGTTTTAAAGGGATGGTTTACTAACTTGTGGGCAAGGGAGAGTTGATTCAAGTGAAGAAGTTGAGGGAGTTCAAGCCAGTCAAGTTCTCTTAGTGAGATACAGTGGTGGCTGCGATAAGATGTACCAGTGGCAAACTTAGCAATTTTATTGTAGCAAGCCTTGAGCTTGTTTAGGTCTGTTTGTCTAAGATAGTACCATTGTGTAAAATCTTACCATGATGGTAGATGTCCTTGCCTTCACTGCTGCAGTATTCTCAACAATATGGGATTACCTGCAGTGGAAGCCCAATGTCTGGTCAGTCTTCTAAAGACTTCTGAATTTAAAAGGTATGCTGAACATCACCATACGCTCCCTGTATAATGTAGGGCATAAAACTGATGATCAGGCTTACCAAAAACAGAAGTGATTTCCCCAGGAGGAACAACAGTCCAAGGAACCCAAGCGGTAACGTGTACATCTAGGAAGGTAAATAACTAGGGGGATGGGGGAGGGAGGGAGCATATACTGCAGCAGTGAAGGCAAGGACATCTACCGTTATGGAAATATTGTTCACAACTGTACTATGTCCTTATAGTCACTGCTGCAGTATTCTTAACAATATGGGAGAATGCCAAAGCTCAAGAGGAAACTTGAGAGGAGGAGGAAAGGACAGAAGAGTCCCCTAAACAAAACATGAAGAAATGAACTAGCAAAACCAGAGCTAGCTCTAGCGATATCATTCAGCTTGTAGTGCTTGGCAAAGGTATGCACAGAAGTTGAGGTAGTTGCATCAAGAATAGAATTAGTATATAAGCCTTTAAAAAAAGCACCAGAAGAAGTCACAGCTCTAGTAAAATTAGGCTTAGTTGAAAAAGGAAGGCTCTTGTCATGAAAAATGTAACAAAAGGAAATAGTCTTAGAAATTCAAGAAGAAGTAATATGCTTGGATAAAGCAAGCCCCAATGATCTAGGATGAAAATAAACAACTGATCAGACTTTCGGATAGCCTTGGTCATATCCAAGTACATTCTAAGTTGCCTATGCATGTCCAAAGTATGCAGCACCCTCTCACTGTCAATTTGGGGAGAGGGGGAAAAAAGTAGGCAGATTAATAGACTGATTAAGAGAGAGCTCATTAACCATCATCGGCATAAAAGAAGGGTTACTGCGCAAGAACACTCTGTCCTCATGAAAAATCAAAAAAGGAGGACAAGCCATAAGGGCCTGCAACTCAGTCACCTGTCTGGCAGAAGTAAGCGCTAACAAAAGAACAGTTTTCCAGGAACAATGTTGCAAGAAAACTGAAGCAGTAGGCTCAAAAGGAGCCCAAATCAACTTCTCCAAACAAAATTAAGACCCCAGTGAGGAGGAATAGGCTTCCCGGGAGGTCTAATATTAAGGACACCTTTAAGAAATTGACTCACCTCAAATTTAGCAGCTAAAGGAGGAGAAAAAGGCAGACAAGCACAGATAGCTGATAGATGGGCTTTAATAGAAAAATAGGCCAAACCATCACTGAGCAACTCACACAAATTAGAGAAAACCATAGGAGCATCCATGTTAAGTGGTTCCAGGTTACAAGAAAGGCACCAAAAAGAAAGCCTCTTCCATTCGGATAAGTGGGGTTTCCTAGTCTTAGCTTTCCTGGCCTCCTGCAGGGCTTGCAGCACATCCTCAGAAAAAAGGTATCTATGAGGAATAAAAATCCTGTCATCCACAGTATCAGGTGAAGCAATCCCTTGTCTTGTGTGATTAGATCCACCCTGTGAGGTAACTTGTGATGATTGCCCCTGGCTAGATGCAGAAGAAGTGGGAACCAGTGCTGTCATGGCCAAAAGGGAGTCACCAACAAGATTTTGGGAGCATCCTGTTGGATTTTGAACAGGACATTCAGAATGAGAGGAAGGGGAGGGAATGCATAAAGAAACGTCCCCTTCCAAGAGAATGAGAGTTCATCCACCTTCCATACCAGAAGACCTGGGACTCTGGCACAAAACAGAGGAAGATGTCTGTTCAGAGGGGAGGCAAATAGATCCACTTGAGGAATACCTCACTGATGGATAATGTCAAGAAACACATCCCTGTGAAGCATCCATTCATGGGACTGAGTTAAGAACCTGCTCAGAGAGTCTGCCATAGGTTCTGACTGGAGGGGATATAAACTGCCTGAAAAGTCACTTGACAAGAAGATCCGATACCAGAAGTGCCAACCGGCAAAGAAGATAAGATCTCATTCCACCCTGCTTGTTGATATACCACATCACTGTGGTATTGCCTGTGAATACCTTGAGAGATTCTGGAGAAAAGAGAGACTGAAAGGTCTGAATAGCCAGCAGAAGGGTCTCATCTCTTTGACATTGATGTGTTCCTTCTGCTGATGAGGTGACCACCCCCCTGTACCTTTAAGGAGCCAAATGTCATCCCCCATCCCATGTCTGAGGCATCTGTGAACAATTCCTGAGAGGGAAGAGGAGGATGAAAAGGGATCCCTGGATTCAGAGACAACTGCTGAATCCAGCAGTGAAGTTCCTGTCTGTGACAAGGAAGAAGAGGAACTACAAATTCTAGAGGATGAGCCTGTTGAAGCCACACTGACTTCAGAAACCACTGAAACCTTCTCATATGAAGTTTGGCCAGTGGGAGCATTGGAATGATAGATGCCATGAAACCCAGAACTCTCAGAAACTCCCTGTTGGTAATAGAAGCCAGAAGAAGAAGAGTGTGAAAGAAAGAAATGAGAGTTAAGGCCTTTGGAGGGGGTAGGGATGCAAGCATTGGCACCATCTGAATCCTGCAACCCAGAAAAACATGATCCTAAGAAGGAGTCAGAGAAGACTTTTTGAAATTTACAGTGAAACCCAGGCTCTGAAGAAGGGATACTGCAAACAGAAGATTTTGCAAAAAGGTCTCTGGAGATGACACCTGAATCAACAGGTCATCCAAGTAAGAAAATATTTGGATCCCTTGAAGTCTGCAAAAGGCAATCACAGGAGCAAGGCATTTGGTGAACACCCTTGGGGCAGTAGAAAGGCCAAAGTGCAAAGCAAAGAACTGAAAATGCCAGGAAGCAACACAGAAAAGCAAAAACTTCCTGAAAAGAGGATGGATCAGAATATGGAGATTAGCAACCCTGAGATCCAGAGACACCATATAAGCCTGCGGGAGCAAAAGAGGAAATAGAATCTGAAGGGACAAAATCCAAAAGGAAGATACCTTTAGAAAAGAGTTTAGATGAGAGAGGTCTAGAATAGATCTGCAAGTGTCCTCTTTTGTGGGCACCAGAAACAGTCAGAAGTAGAACCCTTTCCCCCTTTGGCACATAGGCACCTCTTGAATAGTACTCTGAAACAAGAGATCTTGAAGAACCTCTGGTAAAAGGGGAAGATGTTCTCGAGGTGAGGAATGCAGATAAAAGGAAGACAGGATTTCCACACCATGAAGTACTCTTGATGAATGATTGGCAGAACCCAAGTGATCTGAAGCCAAACAGGAAAAGAAAGAGAAAGAGAAAGGCGAAGAGAAAGAGGAATGTGGCTGGGGGGATGGATAGTCACACAACACCTGGTTTGTCCAGAAAGGAAGGCTTCAGAGTCCCTGAAAATAGAGTAGCCTTAGCAAGAGGAGTTCATTTAGTAGAAGGGCAGGATTGCCTATGAACAAAGACAGGCTTAGCGGGGTAGCTTCTCTGAAATTTAGGCACAGGAGAAACAAACACATAGGTCCATAGGTTCATACTAGGCTATCTGCCCGAGGGCATTTACAAGCCTAGCCCATCGTTTTGTGGCTTACGCCACCCCTTTAGTATGGGGAACTATACCCATTATTTTGTGCCTCTCTGTCGAGCAGTGACACTGAGGATCTCCCATCCATTGGTCAAGATTTCTTGAAAACAAGCAGGCCAGCTCTGTGCTCTGCCTATGCGGGATTTTGTTCCACAGCATATAGGAGTCTTGGGTGTGGGATGAATATATCTCTCCAGCAGCTATTAATAGCGTGTCAAGGTTGTTTAAGTCTCCCCCCTTGTGGCTCTGATGGATCTAGATTTTTGAGGTGAAGCATATTCATCAAATCTATGTTAGGCAAAGTCACTACCTGAAAAAGCGGTGGCGACTGAATAGAGCTGGAGTTCTTTACAGATTTTGAGACCCTTTATCCTTTTGGTGAGGAACTTTGTGGCCTCTCCAGCTGCTGAAAGTGTCGGACAGATACATTCAATGGGGCATTGTACTCAATCATTGGTCTGATGAGTGATGAGTAAAGGGAGACTATGACCTCCCTTGATCTAGATGAGAATCCCTTCATGATAAGGTGGGCAATGTAGAAGGTCTTCCTAACTACTTTAGCTACATGGGTGTCGAATGACAGACTACTATCAACCTGGGTCCCCAGGTCCCTGATAACTTCTTCTGTGCTCAGTGGATTGCCACCTATTTGGTAGCTAGGGGGTTTGTTTTTTTTCGAGGGTATGACTATGCATTTTTTGGCATTTACTTTAGGGCCGTGGCTCTGGCACCAGTTATCCATTTCTGTGTGACCCTTCTGAAGGATATCTGTGTCAGATGTTTTTTCTACTATAGGGCCCAGTTTGCAGTCATCTGCAAACTTTGTCAGCCATAACTGTGTTGTGTTGTTGTGTAGAAAGTAGATGCCAAACAAGAGTGAGAGCCCACTGATTCCCCTGTGGAACACCACTTGTGACAGGCTTTGAGTCTGACATGGCGCCAGCAACTCTGACCCTGTGGGTTCTGTCACTCAGCCAGTTTATCTTGTGATGTATGGGTTGACATTTAAGCTGATGAGTTTTTCAATGATACCCGAGTGGGGTATTGTATCGAAGGCCTTAGCCAGATCGAGGTAGGCTGTATGGGCTGCCTTTCCCTCATCAATGGCTTTGTCAACCAAGTTTAAAAGGCATGATATCCAAAGTCTGCAAATTCCCTATATCTTTATTTATGAGGTCCATTATGATCCTCTCCATGGCTTTGCAGATAAGGCTTGTCAAGCTAATGGGCCGGTAATTTCCAGGGTCTGTTTTAAGATCCTGTAAGACCACCCTTATCCTTTTGGGACTTAAACAAACTAGCAGCAGCTTCTCCAAACAAACGTTTAGAATACAGAGGAGCATCCATCAACTTAGCTTTAATATCATCAGTTAGAGGTTGAAGCCTAAGACAAGAATACCTCCTCATAACTGAACCAAAAACAGCAGCCCTAGAAGAGGCATCTGCCACATCATAACTACATTTAATAGAATGACAAAAGACTTGAGAGGAAGTCCATAGCAAGGAAAGAACAGAAGTTTTACCCGTAGAGTCTGGAAAATCAGAAATAAGTTTACAGGCCTGAGAAAGAAGAGCCAGCACATGCCTAGACATATGGACCTGATAATTAATATCCCTAAAAGCTAGGGTAGCAGAAGTGTAAAACTTTTTGCCCAGCCTGTCCATAGTTCTGCTGCCTTGTCAGAAGACAATAACTTGGGGAAGGGAAGCAATTGAGATGGCTTATTAGAGACTACGAACACTACCAAGGGGTAAGCAGCAGGACATTTATATAAAAAAATAACCAATCTTCAGGAACCCAATAAAACCATCAGATTTCTTGGGAGCAGGAGGCAAGATAATCAGATGCCCAAGAGGCATTGCAGAAAGCATTCAGTAAAGCAGTCAAGACAGGAAAAATAGCCACAGGTTTAGGAGAGTCCAACTGCAACAACTCATAGTACCACTTATGGAGATCTGAGTACACTCCCACTTAAAAAATATCCATCATCCTAGAGAGTGTGTGTCCCCAAATGAGATTTCCTCCAAAGGAACACCAGGACTAATAGATTCCTCCTCCTCTGACACATAGTCCAAAGGAGAAGAATTTGAGTAGAATAAGTTAGGGATTCTTTAGCAGAATCTGACTCATCCTCAGACGAATCCTGGTGTCTAGGCCTTTTAAGAGAAGTAGAGGACCAAGGAGGAGCAGGAACTGAAACCCCATGAGGAGGCTTTAAGGACAGTAAGGCAGAAAATAGCCCCTGAATAAAAGCCTGTCACACACTTTGTGGATCCCTAGAAGCAGAAGAAACATGTTTAATTTTTTTGTTTCTTTTTTAAGGGAACATCCTGAAAAGGCTCAGATCCAGGATGACAGTTGAGAACCACAGCAGAAACTTCTTCCCCAACTAAAAACTGAGGAACTCCTCAAGGCCCCTCAGAAAAAATCAACTTTGGTTCCCTCTGAATGCCTACAAAGCCTCTCCAGACATGCTGCCAGCCAGATCTTAACCAGCCTCCAACAAGGTCGCAGCACAGAAATCCAATAACACAGCTGGGTGAGCCTCTGGGTTCATAACTACCTTGGGTGAAACACCTGGCAGAGGCTGGACAGTGGAAAATTCCGGATGTACCTTTTTCACCTTCTTCTTCCCTAATAGCTGACCCATGGGATCAGGAGTGGCCTTAGGTCAACTGGTGCCCCTAGCCAAAGGCAAAAATGCCCCCCCCCTCACACACCACCCCCCCCCCCCCCCATCTACCTACACCAAATAAATACTGGAAAAGTGCCCCTGCTAGGGCAGCGCCCTAGGCGGCCGCCTAGTTGTCCTGTGCCTAAGGCCGGCTATGCATGGGATGGGAGATTCCTTCCATAGTATCTTTAGCGAGTAGCTTAAAACGCTGGTTCTCAAGATACAAGGAAAGGGAATTAAGTTGATTGTGAAAGGTTTTTGGGACAAATGCCTGACAAATAGAACAAGATATATGGTCATGACAAGCATCTAAGCAAAAAAGACACTTATTGTGGCAGCCTCTATGGGGAATCTGTCTCTCACACTGGAATTTACCCTCCCTGGATGACATTAATCTCAAGGAACACAAAAAAACGAGAAAAAACAAAATCCCCAACAGAGCACTTGTCTTGCATAAACAGCAAACAGGTGTAGGAAGTGCATAGTTTTGTAGCACCTGTGCCGTTATCTTGAGTTGATTTAATAGTACTATGTATTCAATATCTGTTGTGCCTTTTGCTCCAGACTGACTGCGCAACTGCGCCAAAATGAACCCAGCTACTACTACTGCATCTTGTTATTGTCCACATAACTCCAAAACTGCAATTACAGTATAATGGTTATCATAGTATACCAGCCCCCTTATAACTGAGCATCCCCTCAGATAATCTACCTTTTGCCGCTTAACTGACTGTATAAATATTACTACTGTATCTTGTTACTGTCTTCATAACTGTGAAACTGCTACTAAAGTACCTTGGTCAGCACAGTTCCAAACTCCTTATACCTGCTGACCCCATCAGATTTTCAGCCAACAGTCGACTGCAATCTGCCCTTACCTTATCTGCTGCTGACCTACTTGCATTATATAACTTAAAGCAGTGCAGCATCTGCCTTATGCTCACTGACAACCCACTATTGTTACCCAACACTAAATCAGATGAAGAGAGGTGTAGATTTCTGTTTAAAGTGGAGGCAAACCTCTAAAGTCACCTGGTTGTCAGAACACATTACCAACCTCACCACCATAGTATAACCTGAACACTAAGCCCACATATGCTGAGGACATGCAAAAATCCATTCTGAAGCCCCCTAAGCCTCTTAAGTAACATACCATGGCACCTAAACCTCAACAACATATTCACGCCACACTCCGTAGGCCTCCCAGAAATGCACCATCACACGTAAACCACAGCAACATTCTCACATCTTCAATAAAAATGCTAGCAAGCACAGAATTCTAACTGTAAATAAATGAATAGCAGAGATAAACAAGCATAGAATAAATTAAATAAGTTTCATAAGTTAAAAATAGTTCATTTTCAAAGAAGTACACATACTTCACTCTCACAACTCACCCATCATCTTCTCTGCAGCACTTTCAGTTGCAACTACAAATATGGATCAGTATACCCATGCCCTTAAGGCTAAGAGGGCTTACTGCCATGGATGATGACACTCTAGTCATAGGCAATTCCATAGCTAAACACATTATCATAGTACACACCAGGCTGAGCAAGGAGAGTATGCATCTCCCTTCCCATAGCTTCCATGTATTGAATAAGACACCGTCTATCCCACAGCACCATTTAGGTAAATTCAGTCTCCTGCATCTATTAACCTACAAAATTCCAGTCAGACTCCCCTTAATGTGGTACCGCTCAGTATAGATATTTATATAAGAAGATGCCTGCCCTAAAGCCTTCCTAATTCTTTAAAACATACATGTAGTACAGAAACTTGGTTTCACTGCAGCTATAGCACTCCATCTCTAACCACATTTAATGCCTACAGCATGATCAGAACACTTAGTAAGAGTATGTGCATTTCTGATTGGGATGCATCTGGAGTTATTTGAAATATCCCCACATCACATCTAATCCAGCAGTGATCTAGAACTCCTGCATATCCTGCTAGTTATACACAAGTCCAACCATATTATCACAAGCTATAGAACCCCATCCCTGTCCCCTATAGCCCATGACACTTAGAAGAACTGAAGTCCTTGACTACCGAACTCAACACAGCCATTCTAAAAGATTTAAACTAACTGTTCATAAACTGGTAAGCATACACACAGACAGCAAATGTGGGCAATGATTCCTGGACATCAATAATGTAAACTCTCGCAACCAAACAACAACCAAACAGCATCCACCCGTACTAGGAGCTCAAATTTGATTGACCTGGTTCTTATTGTGAAGATAGGTGAAGGCTCCCAGCCAAGCCAGATAGACTTTTGTAGATAATTTTGTCATTTGTAAATATTAATATTAGCCACAGGCTTGTTCTTTTAAATGGGGAAAATGGTGTTAAACGTGGAACTGCAAAAATGTAACAACGGTGCACTCTGCTGTAACAAAGCTGATAAGTCAATTCTTTGATGTCAAAACTTGGAGCTGAGATGTCTAGATAAAGGTATTCTGCCTATTGTTTTGAGGCCAGAGTTAATGGCTAGAATTTGCATGTATAATTTATTTTATTGCTCTGGTTCCTGACCAGCTGCAAGATCAAAAGGGCTATTAACCTCTGTTAGCCTGGGAATCTGAAAGAAATTATGTAATCTGAAATGAATCAGTAGTACTGTGTTATCAATTTAAGGACAGAAAGAATCAGAGCATTTGAGCATTTGTCTTGAGAACATCCAACTCACCACTCTGCCTGTGTCTATATGTAAGTAGGATTTTAAAACTGTGTTTTCTCTTAGATATAGCTAGGAAATAGGAATATTAGACTTGTTTGCTTTTCTGTGATGTCAGAACTTTTCTACTGTATTATTTTGTGTATTTCTCTGTGATCTCTGAACTCTTGACTAGCACTGTGTAGTAAGAACTATTGTCTTGTGTTTTATTATTTATTATTAAATATTTTAAAACCTTTCAACCATGGCTGTTTTGTTTAGAGATAATTTAAGCTCTAAGAGTACATTGCATGTATATAGTGATACTGTACCAAGTCACGCCAAATAAGTCTTGACTGTTTGGTTACACTTACCATTTGGATAATAATATTGTATAGTATAATTGGACACCCTTTCATAAGGGCCTTTGAGTAGCTGATAAATATTAGCTGGGTGGTGGCAGTGATTTCTACCGTATAGTCTGGGTAAAAGGGGCGCAGCTGGAGAACCTGTGCCAGCCTTCCCAAGGAGTGTTTGTGTGGTTGTATAAACTCTTATCTCAAAGTGTGTGTGTGTCAGCTACTTGGGCAGGGACACAAAGCACTGGTTTGGCAGAGTGGCTGCTGGAGGTTTTAGCTTGCCCACTAGGCTGAGATCTGGACCCTATAGCTGTGCCAGTGGGGAGTCTTATTGGGGACCTGGAGAGAAAGGAAGAAACCAGCCCCAGACTGACTGTGATCTCTGTGTGCTCTTAAGGGAAATTGTACTTTACTGTGTGTGTATTTATTATCCTTTCCCTATATGGATGCCCCTCACTGGTGTTAGCAGTGAGAATTGAGGCTATTTGATTGCTGGGCCAGTGCACGGGCATCACATATTAATGAAGTCCACCTTAGTGTGGATGAAAGCACTAAATGAGTACAATTTTGTTTCTGCTAAACATTAAAAGTGAGTGATTTTAAGTATCCAATTTGTGTTCCATTCCTGCTGTGAATCTATCATACAGCATTTGTTGTCTTGTTTCTGCTTTTGGTTTTATTCTGTGTTGCCTTTGCGCTGCTTTTGGGTTATTCATTAATTGTTTGGCAGTGGTGGGATATCCACACCACATATTAATTGGTTGGCAAATACTAATTGGCTTGTAGTGGTGTGGGTAGAGTGAATTCCTGTAGTTTGTGTACAGTGATCACTGAAGGTGTTTTGTACTCCAAATCAGCCACGCAGTGAATACTCTTGAGTTCAGATCACAATTGTTTTATTTCTTTTGTTAGCTTAGTTAGTCAGGGAGAGCAGGCAGCTTGTCAGCAGAGGAGTATGGAAAGCTGACAAGGAGCCAGCTGGCTGAGATGTGCCAGGCTAGGGGACTGGTGCATGGAAACCTGACTAAGGCAGACATGTTTGCAGCTTTTGTCACAGCTGCACCAGAAAACAGCAGCCAAGAGGACGATCAGACTGCCAGTGGAGATGTACCACACACAGAGCATGGACAGCGCAACCTTTCTGCAGAGGACTTAAAAATCCATCTGGAGCTAAAGAGACTTGAGTTGGAGGCCAGGCATTTGGAAATAGAAGCAGCTGAGAGACTGAGATGTCTACAGGTGGAGGAGAATGAGAAACTGCTATGTATGGAAGCTGAGGAAAAGGAGAGGCAGAGGCATCATGAGAAGGAGATGCTGACTCTTTGCCAGAGTCAAAGAGGTAATGGGGAAGGGAGTAACTGGAACCCAGAAGCACAAAAGGTCAGTACATTTCTTCCGCAGTTTAAAGAGGGGGATAGTTTTGATAGTTTCACTCATATGTTTGAGAGGGTATATAAACACTATGATGTTGACCAAAGGCTCTGGGTACAGTTCCTGACCCCCTTACTCCATGGTAATGCTCTAACTGTGTTGTCTAAAATGTCTGACGTTGACTGTTTTAATTATACCACGGTTAAGAACTGTTTGTTAGAATTGTTTAAGCTAACACCTGCAATGTATAGGATAAAGTTTTGTGAGCATAGATGCAAAGCAAATATATGTGAATATGTTGCTGAATTTAGCACTTATTTTCATAAGTGGGTGAGTGGATGTCAGGTCACCACTTTTGAAGGGCTGGCAGACCTTTTGGTGAGGGAACAAGCCCTTAGCACTTTGCATAAGGACATGAGGATCTGGTTAGCTGATAGACAATGTGCTACTTCAGATGAGTTGGGGAAGAAGGGAGACCTATACCTAGCAAGCAGGGCACCCCTGCACAGGAAAGGGACCCTCAGTACTGCTCATGGGTCTAAAGGAACCCATGGTGGGCAGCACAGACTGCCCCAACAGAATCTGCCAGTAGCAGGGGAAGCCACTAGTCCAGGTACATGTCCAGGACATAGGGTTAAATGCTTTGAATGCAACCAGTAGGACCATGTGGCATACAGATGTCCACAGAGGTAATGTGGGGAACAAAAGGTGAGAGAGACAGTAAATGGGAAAGACAAAATGCCAATACTAGGTTGTCTTGAGACAACAGGGGTACTGAACTACCATCCTGCAGATGTCCTGATAGGGAAGGATTTGGATGAGGCAGCACCATGTGTTTATGCAGTTACACACAGTCAGGCTAAGAGACAAACATGTGGGTCTGGTAGCCTGGGGGAGACCCAGACAGACTGCATACTTGCAGCCAGGACTGGTGAGGTGGTTACTTCAGGGAGGGGACTACTCTGTACCAGTGAGACTGAATGTTAGCCACAGCTGCTTGTGGGTACTGATGTTCCCTTGGACAGAGTGGCTGCAAAGGTATAGGTGAGTAGTAGTAGTACCCAGGCTGAGAGTGAGACACCACTGTCAGAGGATGCCAGACTTTCTGTGGAAGGGGAGCTGGGAAGGGGTACAAAGAGAGAGTTGAGTCAGGCTCAGCTCTCAGACCCTACATTGCAAGGCCTGAGGCAGGTAGCTAGGGAGGCATCTGATTCTCAAGGCAAGGGGGAATCTGTATACTGGGACAAAGGGATACAGTATAGAGCATGAACCCCTGAGGGAGGTCTAGAAGGTGAGAGAGTACAGCAGTTGGTAGTCCCTAGAGCCTACCATATGGTGCTTCTAGCCATAGCCCATGATATTCCCTTCGCAGGTCATATGGGCATAAAACATACAAAGGGACGTATTATGCAGAACGTCTATTGGCCTGGAATTTCCAGAGATGTAACCGGGTACTGCAGGACCTGTGAGCAGTGCCAAAAGGTAGGCAAGGCAGGAGACAAGGTGAGAGCTCCTTTGATTCAATTGCCTGTGATTGAGGAGCCATTTCAGTGGGTAGCTATGGATATTGTGGGGCCTCTGAGTACCCCACATTTCACAGGGAAAAAGTATGCCCTAGTGGTAGTGTATTATGTTACACAATACCCTGAAGTAGTGGCTCTGTCCTCCATTGAGGCAGAAATGGTGGAAAATGCTTTGTTAGAGGTTTTCAGCAGGGTAGATTTCCCAAAAGAAATACTGACTGATAGAGGTGCCAGTTTCATGTCATACCTGCTGGCTTGTCTGTGGAAGTACTGTGGGGTGAAGCACCTGAAGACCACCCCCTACCATCCCCAGACTCATGGTCTGGTTGAGAGGTTAAACTCTACAATCAAGTCCATGCTACCAGCATTTGCAGACCAGTTTAAGAGGGAGTGGGACAAATATTTGCCCCATCTGTTGTTTGCTTACAGAGAGGTTCCCCAGGAATCCACAAGTTTTTCACCCTTTGAGTTGCTGTATGGGCATACGGTGAGGGGACCTCTAGATTTAATTCGAGATGAGTGGGAAGGTGAGTGTGAACCTCACAATGAATCTGTTGTGGCATTTGTCCTAAACCTCAGGACAAGCTTAGGGAAATCATGGGCTTGGCCAGGAGAACCTGGCAGAAGCCCAACAACAGAAAAAGGTGTGGTATGACAGGAATGCTCGAGCTAGAGAGTATGCTGTGGGGCATCAGGTAATGGCTCTCATTCCTATCAGACACAAGAAGCTGCAAACAGCTTGGGAGGGACCCTACAGGGTGGTAAGAAAGGTAAGTGATGTTAACTACATGGTGGAACTGCTAGGCAGGAGGCAGGGGCACAAATTGTACCATGTTAACATGATGAAACCTTACCATGATAGGAAGGCCCTTGTGCTGAGAATTTGCAGTAGATTGCAGGAGGAGTCTGAAGGGAGATCTGGTGATCTCCTCAGTGAGGCTCGGACTGACACCTCAGTGGAAGTGGTAGCAATGTCCCAACAGCTATCTCCAACCCAAAGTTCAAGAAATCAGAGCAGTGTTACAGGTGTTTGGGGAAATGTTCACTGGGAAACCAGGGTGCACCCATCTGGTGCAGCACCAGGTGGATACAGGACTCCAAAGGCCTATTAGGCAGGCACCTTACAGGGTGCCTGAGAGAGTCAAACAGACTCTGAGGGAGGAGATACAGGAGATGTTGGAACTAGGGGTGATTCAAGAGTCCAACAGTCCCTGGGCCTCCCCAGTGGTGCTGGTGACAAATAAGGATGGCAGCACCAGGTTCTGTGTGGACTACAGGAAATTAAATAGTCATAGAGTCAGATGCTTACCCTATGCCTAGGACAGATGAGGCCCTAGAGCAGCTGGGTGGGGCTAAGTAGCTTGCAACCATTGAACTTACCAAGGGTTACTGGCAGGTGCCCTTGACTCCCACTGCTAAAGAGAAGTCAGCCTTTGTGACTCCTTTTGGCTTGTATGAGTTTACAAAGATGCTCTTTGGGATGATAAATGCCCCAGTGACTTGCAGAGCCTGGTAGATCATATCCTAGCAGGAGCAGGAGGGTTTGCCCTTGCTTACCTAGATGATATTGCCATCTACAGCTATTCCTAGCAAGAGCACCTTCAACATGTCAGGGAGGTGCTCGCAGACTACAGAGGGCAGGGTTGACTATTAAGCCCAGCAAATTTCAGGTGGGTATGGCAGAGGTCTCCTACTTGGGACATGGAGTGGGGAGTGGGGAGTGGTAAGATCAGGCCAGAACCTGCCAAAGTGGAAGCCATTCAGGCATGGCCTGCATCTGTTACCAAAAAGCAGGTTAGGGCATTCTTAGGTACAGCAGGGTACTACAGAAAGTTTGTCCCCAGTTATAATACCATAGCTGCTCCCCACAGACCTGACGAGGAAGAACAGGCCAGATAAGGTAGTGTGGACCCCAGCAAGTGAGCAGGCATTCCATGAGCTTAAGGAAGCTTTGGGAGGGCCCCCTGTGTTAGCCAGTCCAGATTACAGCAAAGAATTTGGTGTGCAGGTGGATGCTTCAAACCATGGGGTGGGGGCTGTACTTAGCCAGATTTCTTCAGAGGAAGAAGCGCACCCAGTGGTTTATCTCAGTCATAGGCTCCAACACTGGGAGGAATGCTATGCAGCTGTAGAAAAGGAATGTTTAGCCATAGTGTGGGTACTGCAGAACTTTCAGCCTTATCTGTATGGAAGAAAATTCACTGTAGTGACAGATCACAACCCCCTAACATGGTTACACAGAGCCAGCCAGCAAAATGCCAAGTTGCTAAAATGGAGCCTAGGGTTGCAAGCATATGATATGTCAGTGCAGCACAGCAGTGAGATTAGTAATGCCAATGCAGATGGGCTCTCAAGACAGGGAATGGTGTAAGGTATTCTCAGATAGACCTAACCCTCTCAAGCAATGTTTCTCAAAGATCACTTGAAATACTAGTTTGAGTTCCCCGGGGGGGGGGGGGGTGAATCTAGGTGATGGCTGCCAGGCTAGCCAGATAGAATTTTGTAGATAATTCTGTCATTTGTAAATATTAATATAAGCCACAGGCTTCTTGTCTTAAATGGGGAAAAAAGGGTGCTAAATGTGGAACTACAAAAATGTAACAATGGTGCACTCTGCCATAATAAAGCTGATAAATCAATTCTTTGATGTCAAAACTCGGATCCGGGATGTCTAGATAAAGGCATTCCACCTATTGTTTTGAGGCCAGAGTTAATGGCTAGAATTTGCATGTATAATTTATTTTATTGCTCTGGTTCCTGACCAACTTCAAGATCAAAAGCTCTAGTAATCTCTGAGAGTCTGTTAGCCCGGGAACCAGAAAGAAATTATGTAATCTGAAATGAATCAGTGGTACTGTGTTATCAATTTAAGGACAGAAAGAATGAGAGCATTTGAGCATTTGTCTTGAGAACATCCAGCTCACCACTCTCCCTGTGTATATATGTAAGTAGGATTTTAGAACTGTGTTTTCTCTTAGATATAGCTAGGAAACAGGAAGATTAGACTAATTTGTTTTTCTGTGATGTCAGAACTTTTTAGCTATATTATTTTTTAAGTATTTCTCTGTGACCTCTGAACTCTTGACTAGCACTGTGTAGTAAGAAGTATAGTCTTGTGTTTTTATTATTATTAAATATTTTAAAACCTTTCAACTGTGACTGTTTTGTGTAGAGATAATTTAAGCTCTAAAAGTACTTTACATGTATATAGTGATACTGTACCAAGCCACTCCAAATAAGTCTTGACTGTTTGGTTGCACTTACCATTTTGATAATAATATGGCACAATATAATTGGACACCCTTTCATCAGGGTCTTTAAGTAGCTGATAAATATTATCTGGGTGGTGGCAGTGATTTCTACCGTATAGTCTGGGTAAAAGGGGCACAGCTGGAGAACCTGTGCCAACCTTCCCTATGAGTGTCTGTGTGGCTGTATAAACTCTTATCTCAAAGTGTGTGTGTGTCAGCTACTTGAGCAGGGACACAAAGCACTGGTTGGACAGAGAGGGTGCTGGAGATTTTAGCTTGCCCACTAGGCTGAGATCTAGACCCTTTAGCTGTGCCAGTGGGGAGTCTTATTGGGGGACCTGGAGAGAAAGGGCGAAGCCAGCCCCAGACTGACTGTGATCTCTGTGTGCTCTTAAGGGAAACTTTATTTACTGTGTGTGTATTTATTAGCCTTTCCCTATATGGATGCCCCTCACTGGTGTTAGTGGAGAGGATTGAGGCTCCTTGATTGATGTGCTAGTGCACGGGTGTCACACTTTTTAATGTAGAAATAATATGCTCCACACCTGTAGTTGCTGGCAGACCACTGTGGGATTGTTTTCTCCTTAAGGACCCTGCTCAATGTACTCCATCCCAACTGTTACATCCCAGTAACACCTAGAAAAACAGGAACGAAACCATGAACTGGTAAATGAAAAAATTCTTTATTAGTGATCATGTATGAACATACAATACTGTAAAAGACACTTTTGTCCAAGTTTCTAACTTGACTTCTTCAGAATAAAATACTAAACTAATGTTCCAGTTTTAAAAGAAAACTACTTTATATCACATAACTAAATCTTAAAGATACCAGCACAAATTAATGAATTTAAAACAGTAAAATAAAACAGATATTACTCACCATCAATAACATGTTATATAAAATATAAAATAAATTAAAATGAATTGATTCAAAACCATGACTGTATCAATTAAATGAAACAATCTTAAATATTAAATAAATGAAATAGTGAAAACCTTATAATCACTAAAAATTATTTTATTTAGTGTTATAAATCAATTAATGAATTAGTAAAGAACAAAAGATAAAAAAGTACTAAAACAGAAATAAAAATAAAGACTATCATGTCAGAAAGACAGACTATTAGGCTGTGGTTTCTTGACATCTGTATTAACTGATTTTCTACTGGATTTGATGGAAGCTATTTTGAACAATAACTTTATATATTTTGAGGAAGAATATTATAAGCAATTAAAGGGAGTAACCATGGGACAGCTTGTGCCCCTCATTTATGTGAATATGGTAAAGTGAGTTGAGAAAAGAAATATGTCATCACGTCCATGTTTGCCAGAGCTGGAGTTCTTACCTTAGGTATCTGGATGACACATTTATTATATGGAATGACCACCTCAATAAAATACCCACATTTATGAGTATTTAAATAATTTGACTGATTTTTTGAAGTTCACATATACCCCTAAGATGACAAAAATGAATTATTAGATGTGACATTTTGGAAAAAGGATGGAATTTTTGTATCTAATATATACAGGAAACCCACCTTTTACAATAGTTATTTACACCATGCTAGCTGTCATTCTTCACTAGGTAAACATAATTAGATCAAGAGCCATTTTGCAAGACTTGCAAGAATGATTTCTGAAAAAGTGACATTTGTAGAAGAAAAAATAAGCTAGAACTAATGTTTTCAGAAAGAGGTTAAGCTTGGGACTTAATTGTGAAAATTATTTCTGAAATCCTGAACGAATGAGGAAGTAAATATATACCTCTGTTGGGTATTAGGTTAAAAAATGACTCCAACACAAATTCCTGTTGAGGGGAGCAATTGATCACCTTGGGAGGGGAGCAAAAAATAATTTGTTTATGGTAAAGCTACCCTACAGGTAGGGGTTGGGGGGGCATTTGAAAGGGCAATGGTTTTGCAATGCAATAGTGAATCTTTGCAAATAAAAAACATTATTACAGTTAATTGGAATGTGTTTAAAGTAGATGGACAATTATGTAGTTTATTGAGTTCTAATTTGAGATTTGTCCACAAAAATGGAATGAACTAAAATACTCTGAGAGAAAAGGAAGGGGTGCTACACACAGTTCCAGGAAGAAAATAAGGGCACATCCACATGTAGTCATTGTAATCAATGTACTATTACTTTTACAGATGGGACTGTGACATTGGATAATGGGCAGAAAACACTGGTGAATGCAGTTATAGGGAACTGTGGAAGAAGTGGGGTAATCTTTGGCAATCTGCTCTGGATACATGGTGTTTATGTAGACAAGACCAAAAGGCCCCTATATATGAGAATATACAAGTATTGTTATGATATTTGTAAAAAAATGGTAATGTTGCTCTTTATAAACACTCTTTAGTTTGTGATACATACAAAAAGTTCAGATTTCCATTCTTGAGACAGTAAACAAGGACCCTAGGGTTGGACTATGGGAAACTTGTTTGGAATATAAGGAATTCATGTGGCAGCTAAGATTAGATGTCTCCAACCCTCTCCCCGGGTCTCAATGAACATATTACTATATTTCCAGCACTATAATGTATTCAGTAGTTTATTAAATATGTGTAATGTCATAATTTAATATTTCACACAGTTTATTTTTTTATAGTAGCTGGTGATGGGATTTCATATACATTAGTGGATAAAGTGGTGAAAAACTGGTAGTCTTTCTGACACAGCATTTTTTTATTTCTATTTTAATTTTAGTTCATGTACCAGATTCTAAAAGAGTTGCTCTCAGTGAAAGTCTGCCTGATTTCAAAATAGTTCCTCTCAGTGTAAGTGACTCACTTTGGTGTAAGACTTATCTGGAAACTGGCTTAGTATGTGGACCAGATACAAAAATATCTGCTCTCAGGCTGCCGGTGGTTACTTACACTGAGAACAAGTCTTTTGGAATCAGGACCCTTTTTATCTCATGTTCTTTATAAATGCATTTATTGATTTATAATACTAAAGAAAATAATTGTTTAGTGATTGTATGGTTTTCACTATTTCATTGATTTAATATTTAGATTTTTATATTTTATTAATTTATTTCACATTTGTCTACCAGGAAAGTCCGACTGGAACAAAAAGTCCATTTTCAGTGGAAGCTCAGGGAGAAAAGCTCCACAAAATACAATAACAGGGAAATAGTATATAACTAACAGAAGTAGATTTATCTATACAGAACAAGACTTATGATAGTGAATTAGTACATGTAACAGAATTTCATGTCTTAATACAAATTCAGTGAAATAGTACATATAGTACAGAATTAATTGTTTTGATATATGCAATAGATGTACAAGCGACATGGAGAAAAACATACAGACTAGTTGATATATTCATGAATTTTAATCAAATCATTTTAATTTATTTTATATTTTATACAACAGGCTATTGACAACTGATGTAGAACATCTGCTTTATTTTTCTGGATTAAATTCATTCCTTTGTGGTTTTATCTTTAAGATTTGGTCACATGATATAACTTTTTTTTGTTTGTTTGTTTTTTTACAGAAAATGAGTTTAGCATTTTATTCTGAAGAAATCAAGTTATAAACACAGACAAAAGTATATTTAATGTACTATATGTTCATACATGGTTGCTAATGAAGAATATTGTCATTTACCATTTCGTGGCTTGATTCCTATTTCTCCAGGTGTCATTGGAACATATCAGTTTTTGGTTTTCTTTGTTTCCAGTGGCTAAAGTTTATTGTATTGCCCCCAGCTATACTATCCTCAGTGCTTTCTCCAGAGAAAATACCCTAGCACCAAGCAATGACCCAAGTAGATTTAAATGTTCTTAAATACAAGATGACCCCATAGCTATGGTGACCACATATACCAGTGACTTGAGGCATCTGCCTATATCCACCATAAACACAATGCCAAGTCTAGGAACAGACCTCAAGGATGGAACTCCAGTATAAACAAACCCTACAAGATATGTAATATATGTAATATGTAATATATAATTATCAACCATGGGATAGGTAAGGCCAGTCTATAACCAAATGGGATAGGTTTTTCAAGCACAAAAGGGAAAATTGGCTAGGCTTAAAAAGGCCCTCAAGGGTAGCTACCCTAGAACTATCTATAAACCTATAAGAGAAAGAGCTATTTGCCCCTAAAGAATAAATTCAAATCCTCATACTATAAGCAACTTCATAGGTTCATAGGTGATTACTAGACTAATGACACAAGAGCCTTTACAGTCATAAACAATAATATCCAGGATATGATAGTAATATATCTTAATTACCCAGACATGGGATGTGGTATTATCAGGTTAGTGGGTCTTTGGGTGTTGGAGCCCTGAGTCATTTTACAGTCTCCCTCTGTCCATAAAGGACACTGGCAGTGCCCCAGGAGTGAATTTATGGTTCCCCATCCATTTATCCAAATTCTTTTTTTTAGACAGTGAGGGATGTGCTTTGTTTTATGAAGATGGGAAGTTTATTCCATAGACAACCAGTATTTGAGATACAAATCTATCTCTCCAGCAAGTTCGGTAAGAGTAAAAAATAAGGTTCAGGTCCATGGAATGTGTTGCCCTTGTATAATTTTTCTTGCAAATATGTAACATTTTCATCAGCGCTAGATCAGAGAACGCCTTGTAGGTCAGGCATAAGTCCTCTCTCAGTATACAATGTGAGACAGAGTAAAGGGGCAGGGCCTTTATAGTCAGTCTGCATAAGACATGTCTTATGCTTTGTATTTTTTTAGTGAAAAACCTCTGGGGCCACTCCAGTTGGTGTAAGTGCCTGGTTAGGTACATGCAGAAGGGAGCATTGCACTTGATTATGGGCCTGAGGAGGGACAAGTACAAATGAACTATGACTTCCTTTGATCTTGATGACATGCCTTTACTTATAAGTTGAGTCACACATAAGGATTTCCTCACTATTGTAGCTACCTGATGGTCAAAGTTTAGGTTTACTATCAATCTGTGTTCTTAGGTCCCTCACCACTGGGTCTACTTTTATTGGTGTGCTATCAATATTATCATTTACAAAGATTACTGATTTACTGAAGGGTATGAGTATCCATTTTTAGCATTTAGTCTTCATAGTTTTATTTTATTCCAAAGTTTTTTATTGATTTTTCAGTAACAATCATTTAAACAACAAATTAAGATAAAACTATTTACAAATTTTACAAAGGCCACAGGCACTGTATGAAATGTTATAGATATAAAGAAGGGTACAATATTAATTCATTCATACTTTCAAAGTGACTAATTTGATGGAGATAGATCTAAATTCAATGAATGAATAAGGGATAAAACTTTTGTCCAGGGGTTGTTAGTCCATTTTCTGGGATATATTCTTGCTACTTTAACTTTTATTTCCACCAACGCTACTTCAACCAAGAGGGTCTTGAAATCTTGTAAGGTTGGAACAGAGGGTGACTTCCATCTTCTTGTAATACATTTTTTGGCTGCTGCTAGGATTGTCCAAAGAAGATACTTATTTTTGTTATTCAATACAATAGATTCATTTACATTCATAAAAATGAACAGTTTTGATAATATAAAGGAATCAGTAAAGATGACTTGGAGAAAATTTTCAATATCATTCCAAAATTTCTTAATGTGTGAACAATCATAAAAGATGTGAGACCAATCGGCCTTGCATTTTAAAGAGCATCTCCAACACGTCACCTGCTCTGAGGAGTTAAATTTAGCAATCTTACTAGGCGTGTAAAAACCTCTACGCAAAAATTTCCAGGAGAAAACTTTCCACATTTGTAAGTTAGAGGTTAATTTAAGAGAACGTAAAATATTTGATTTATTCGTAGAAGTTAGGGACAATGTGCAGTCTTTAGTAACAAAATCCCAAAACCTCTGATTAGGAGTAGTCTTATAAGTAATAATAATTTTATAAATTTTTGAAATTTAATTTTTCCAGTTAAATTCACCATGTAGCATTTCATTCATAAGAGTTAAGAATTTAGGTGGAGAGTTAAAGGAAGAACTCTGTATTGTTCTGCACAAATCTTGAGTGAGTGGAAGCAGACTATTCAGAACTAGTCAGTCTGATGATGGTAGATCATATCTTTGATCAGAATTTGTGTATCTATAGTAACTAAATTCTTTTTGCAGTGAAACCAGCATGTAACTTTTTTCCTTTCCCAATAGCTGAGTGTATCTAGACTAATATTATCGAAAAAGTTTTTTGTAGCTTTAAAGTGGAATAAAAGCTGGATCCATATTTTAATGTCAATATTGTTATTTACAAAGCTTCTAATGGACTTATAAATATGATTTAAGTAATCTAGGCTAGTAAATTGAATAGTATTATACTGTATATTAATACAAAGTACATACCAAAGTTTGTTACTTAATTTGCTTAATTGTAATTTTTTATTAGTTTATTTTCATTTAGGATAATACTTGTATGTAGCGTTTTCCAAGCCAAATAATATTTGTGATCTATCCAATTTAATATTGTTTTAAGGTTAGAGGCTTTGATATATGATTCTAAATCTGGGAAATTTATTCCTGCAAGCTCCCATGGTCTGATATGATTGGTTAGAGCTATTCTATGCTTTTTGGGGTACCATAAAAATTTTAATAGCGTTTTGTTTATTTCTTTTAAAAGTTTTTTTACTGGGTAATACAGAAATAGAAAGAGCTATGTAATTTATTTTTGGCATTAAGATAATTTTAATTAATTGTAATCTATCTTCAAATTTTAGATGTAATTTATTCCATTTCTCTATGAGAGTTTTTAGTGAGTTTATAATGTTTTTATAGTTTGTGTTTAAAGTTAAGTCTATATTTTCACATAGGTCAATCCCTAGATACTTCAAAGAAGAAACCTGTTTCCCAATTATTTCATTAGTAGTTGAATTAGTATTATCATTAGAATTTTTTTTTATTTAAGAACATATGATTAGATTTGGAGCTGCTAATTTTAAGGCCAGAAATACAGTAACATTTTTTGACTAGCATATCTAATTCTTGTAAGGACTCTTCGGAATTTATTAAAGTAAGCAAAATATCATCTGCAAATAACATTATCTTGGATTTAAATTGATTATTTATATTTAGGCCTATAATTTTAGGATCTGACTGAATTGCCAAAGAAAGGGGTTCTATTGCTAAAGTGAATAAAATCGGAGACATTGGGCATCCCTGTTTGGTACCTTTAGTAATTTTAATTGATTCTGATGTAAATGGACCTGATTTTACATATGCTAAATTGTTATAATAAATATTTTTTTATAAAAGTAATGAATTAAGTGGGGAATTTATAAAATTCTAGAATTTTAAAAAGATAATTACAGTTTAATGAGTCAAAGACCTTCTCAATATCAACAGTGATTATAAGAGCCTGATGTTTGTCTCTATTTAGGATATCTATAGTAGTTATAACAAAGTTTATACACAAACACAGTACTATTGCAATTAACTAGGTCACCAAGTCTGACCTGAGTAAAAGGCTGAAGATTAACTATGTAGTAATGGGGACTCCCTGTGCAGTGCTCAAATGTTCAACTCAATACATAAGGAATGCAATGACAATGCTAAGGATTATATAGCAAATGTTTCTTTTCATTAAAAGAAGATTTAAAGAGAAATAGAAAGAGGAAATAAAGAGGAAAAAAGTAAATATACATGTACAAAAAAAGAAGAGTTGTTCTTGAATGAGTAATGACTCTGCATTTAAATATTCTCAAAATTGTTGACTCTACCAAGTTTTACCTTACAATAGTGAAGACTATTCAATTTTTGATGAAATATTAAGACATGCTTCTTTATATAAAATCTTGCATAATTTGTTAGAAAGTACATTTATATTTATTAATTATTGTTGGAGTCTTTCCATGGTTATATGAACTTATTGAGTTTGTGATAGATAGGAATTGCTTGAGCAGTATCTCCTCTGTCAACCATCAATATTTGTAAATATACATCCTATTTCCTTATGTCCTGCTTATGATTATACTATTGTAATATTGTTACTAACTAGTAGCAGTAGGGAAATATGTGAAATGACTTTATAGAGGAGTGACAATCACATAACACATCATAGTGAGAGAAATGCTTTAGCAATTAGTTACATGTAATATCTGTTACTATAAATACTTTAAATGCTGATCTACTACTGTACTGATTTATCCTGGTTAACACTGTTACATTTACCTATCTTTAAATTATTGGAAATTTTACATATTCAGATACTCTTTGAGACCTTAATTGATAAATATCACCTATACATGCTCATTATCAAATTGTAAATTCTTTGCTTCTATAATAATTCATACAGAAGTGAGGATATGTATTTTTTAATCAAACAAAGGCTTATTAGTGAAATTTAGTTGTACTATATATAATCAAACTATATATTACATCAATATATTGTTGTTCGCTCATATCAATTAATCTATAGAATTTCATAAAATACATACTCTGGAGCCTCAAGTTGGGCAAACTTATTCCAAAAAATTAGAAGTGATGGTTAATCTGACTGGATTTTTTTCCTGTCAGATTAGGAATGTTTTACATTCCATGTCAGTTAATGGATTTACTGATTGTTAAACGTTTAGCTTTAAATATTTTTTTCTTTTTTTAGGCCTCAGTCTGATATTAAATTGTATTTTATATTGGGAATCAGCACCTTGTCGCTAAAGTATAACCTTTCCAAGAAGGGTACACAAATCCTAAATAGTTAATGGATTAAATAATCCAGGGAAAAGACTCAACCTGTTAAAATACTTGAAATTAAATAAAGCACAAGTAATATTTTTACAAGAAGCCCACTTCAAAATAAATGATAGTTTTAGCTGGAACCCGAATGAATACCTAAAACTATCCAACTCCTCATACACCAAAAAGACCATAGGTGTTCTAACACTATGGAGGAAAAGCATTATTGCTCCTCAAATTTTGTATAATTATGAAGATAAGGAAGGACTTTTATCAATTATAATAATAACATTTAGAAACAGAGCTTGAACACTGGTCCATGTCTATTGGTTTCTGGGAATTGGGATAACAACAATAAAAAACACTTAGAACTCATCATTAACAATTCTAAGGGTAGTTTGATTTTAGGAGGTGACTTTAATTGTTTGCTGAATGACTCAGAAACTACTAATAAGAGACCTTTTCATATTACTCCTATAGGGAAAAATCTTAAAAAATGGGTAGATAACTTACAGTTATTTCATTTATTTTATCTTAAAAATGATAATTCATTAGAATTTTCCCACTGTGATTTTAGATACAGGACTCAAACCAGAATTGATAAAGTATTTATATCCCAAGATCTAAAAACAAAAATATCATGCTTTACAATAGTCCCATGCCCTATGTCTGATCACAATGCACTTACTTTTAATCTTCAAACAGCTTTTAAAAAACTATCTTTCATTAAAAGAATACCAGCATATATTACTAAATTGAAACAGTTCAAACCTTGGCTTGATACAGAGATAGAATTTTTATTAGATACAAATTTAACCAGTGAAGTAAATGTAGCAATACTTTGGGATTCATTGAAAGCCTATTTATATGGCAAAATTATCACATGGTTTAATAATAAAATGAAGGAATGGGAGTCGGAACTATCTAATATACAAAAACAAATTGTATCAATTAATAAAGATAATATTAGAACCATTCCACACAAGAAAAAAAAATTGAATCCTTAAACAAAAAAAATATAACGACATTTTAACTCATAAAACCAACTTGGCCCTAGAAAAATTAAAATTAAATTCTTTCTCTGTATCTCCAAAAATATATGCGTAATTTAACAATGAGAGTGAAAAGAAATTCCATTGAAAATAATATTGTGAGTATACTCCACGAAGGGAGAAATAATAAAATAGTTTCTGATATTGGTGATATCTTGGATGCCTTTAAGTATCACTTCTCGGAACAGTACAAAAACAAAGACATTCAACATGAATTCTCAGAGCAGAGCTCGAACTTCCTGGAATCTAAGAATCTACCAGAGACTTTGATTAATGAGATTCAGAAACAAATCTCTCTAAAGGAAATTAATGGGAAAATTCAAGAAAGCAAAAATAATAAATCACCGGGTATAGATGGTATTATTAATGAAATATATAAGCTTCTGCCACCCTCTGCTATATCACCCTTACACAAAGCCCTAAATGAATCTTATTTACATGGTACAATTCCATCCTCATGGAGATACTCACTAATTACTCCCATATTAAAAGAAAATAAAGACTCGCATTTATGCAAATCATATAAACCAATTTCTTTGATTAACAATGATTATAAACTATTAATGTCTATACTAGTTAACAGATTTAAGAAATTATTAACCCATCTCATCTCAGAAGACCAAACAGGATTTATTTATAATGGACATACCCAAGATAATATCCAAAGAATTAGTCTTCATAGTTTTGGCACCAGTTGTTTGTCATTTTTAGGCCTGTTTGTAGGATCACCAAGACACAACATGATGGTGCACGTACGGCAACTCCTCGGCTGGAATCTCAATAGAACAAAAAGATATATAGCCAGCAGAAATGGTGATAAATTAAATAGTTTAATGAGAAACAAAGATAGAGGGTAATATACCCTACTATCTATAATGTCCAAACCGGTTTCGGCTATATTAGCCTTCTTCATGGAAACATCAAATAATCACTGACATCAGTATATATATCTCACAGCATACAGGCAGTAAATTGGTTAATTAAAATTGGTCATTAAGACCAGGTGGAAATAGAGCCCCTAATTTGATGATCCATTTACGTTCCTTAAAATTCAATAGATTATGCCAACCCAGCTTGTCCCTGCATTTACCAACAATGCAATCAATGACCATAAATTTAAAAGAAGCAGAATTGTGTTTAACAACATGTTTATATAAAGCATTATTATTGTGTTTATTCCTAATGTCGCTGAGATGTTCCCCTACCCTAATATGGAAGGATCTGGACGTCTGCCCAACATAAAATGATGAACATGTGCAAGTGGCTAAGTAGATAACCCACTCCGTGTTGCAATTGGCCCAAAAATTAATATTGAAAATCTCCGAAGTATTACGGCTAGTGAACTCCCTGGTGTGTTGGACCCTCTGGCAATAGGAACAATGGTCACATGGTATACAACCCAAAACTGGGCCACCCCTCAATGTATGTTGAATGGAAACAGAGGGATTAAAACCCACCCTCTTATAATGGCTGAACAATGAACCTAATGTCTGACCCCTCCTGAAAGAAAAAGAACATTTGTCCCTCAGGTAAGGGTGTAATTTCTCTTCTGCCCTCAAAATATTCCAGTGTTTATTAATGATGTTCATAAATCCTCATGTGTTACATCCATATGTAGTAATAAGACAAACTAGATCATCAGAAACATCCTTATGTTTATCTTTGTAATGTAACAAATCAACCCTGTTCTGATTAGAAGCCCAATGGTAAGCAGAACTCACCGTACCTTGGGGGTAACCTCTCTCCCGAAAACTACATATTAAGAATTGTGACTTAGGGATATTCTGGATGATATGTTGTGGGTGGAAGCTGGTGGCATGTAAAAGTGAAGTGTATTCAAGAAACTTCCGATACATCCGTGTCGAAAGAGTATCAATCAATTTTTTGTCCTTTAGAACCTGTTCTAACTTTAAAAACTCAGTGGTTAACTGATTCACACAAGATTTAGTGTCTGTAGTTTTGAGACATAAAATAACAGTTGTTGTGTGGTGTGACTTACCCGTTTTGCCTTATAGGGTGTTTTTTTGATAGATTTATATTTAATTATACATTCTTTGCTGTTGACAATATTGCTGATTCAGGAATTTGTTTGCTACCTCAAAGATAATGTGTGGGGAATTGAATTCAAAATAACCTATCATAAAACGAGGATTGTTTTCCTTGATGTTGAGGTTAGCAGGAATCCTGATGATACTCTTTCGACACGGATGTATTGGAAGTTTCCTGAATACAATTCACTTTTACATGCCACCAGCTTCTACCCACAACATATCATCCAGAATATCCCTAAGTCACAATTTTTAATATGTAGGTTTCGGGAGAGAGGTTATCCCCAAGGTACGGTGAGTTCTGCTTGCCATTGGGCTTCTAATCAGAACAGGGTTGATTTGTTACATTACAAAGATAAACATAAGGATGTTTCTGACAATCTAGTTCGTCTTATTACTACATATGGATGTAACACACAAGGATTTATGAACATCATTAATAAACATTGGAATATTTTGAGGGCAGAAGAGAAATTACACCCTTACCTGAGGGACAAATGTTCTTTTTCTTTCAGGAGGGTCAGACATTAGGTTCATTGTTCAGCCATTATAAGAGGGTGGGTTTTAATCCCTCTGTTTCCATTCAACATACATTGAGGGGTGGCCCAGTTTTGGGTTGTATACCATGTGGCCATTGTACCTATTGCCAGAGGGTCCAACACACCAGGGAATTCACTAGCCATAATACTTCGGAGATTTTCAATATTAATTTTTGGGCCAGTTTGCAACACGGAGTGAGTCATCTACTTAGCCACTTGTACATGTTCATCGTTTTATGTTGGGCAGATGTCCAGATCCTTCCATATTAGGATAGGGGAACATCTCAGCAACATTAGGAATAAACGCAATAGTAATGCTTTATATAAACATGTTGTTAAACACAATTCTGCTTCTTTTAAATTTATGGTCATTGATTGTATTGTTGGTAAATGCAGGGACAAGCTGGGTTGGCATAATCTATTGAATTTTAAGGAACGTAAATGGATCATCAAATTAGGGGCTCTATTTCCTCCTGGTCTTAATGACCAATTTTAATTAACCAATTTACTTCCTGTATGCTGTGAGATATATATACTGATGTCAGTGATTATTTGATGTTTCCACTGAAGAAGGCTAATATAGCCGAAACCAGTTTGGACATTATAGATAGTAGGGTATGTTACCCTCTATCTTTGTTTCTCATTAAACTATTTCATTTATCACCATTTCTGCTGGCTATATATCTTTCTGTTTGTTGGATGTCAGCATCATTTGAGGAGTCAATGATTGCTCCCAGTTTACAGTAATGGGGAACTCGGTGAGCCAGAGGCCCCTGGCATTGGCCTTCACTTCAGAGAAGTTTATACCAAACACGTAAACAAATACTGTAACCAAGGAGAAGTATCACAGCCTGCAAAGCCAGGAATGAATGAAACATGCTGCCTCATCCAAGAACAACCATAAACTCTTCCTTAATTATGTCAAGCATCTTGGAATCCATGGTCAGTTCTGCACAGAGCTGATTTCAAATGGTACCACCATCTCTGACCCCCCCCCCCCAGGATATTGCCAGTATAATAGCAAAAAAATTATCTCAAATTTCTGTCCACTGCTCCATCCCTGTTTTCTTACTGGCCTCCAGCCTGCATCCACTTCTAAAATTTTCTCTGACCAAGTTCAAAAAGCCCTCTCCAAAACCAAAAACATCAGTCATATGGGTCCAGACAACATACTAGGACATCTGTTTATTAGCACAAAACACTACTTCACTGACTCCCTCTTGAACCTGTTCATTCTTAGCTTTACCTCTGGTTATGTACCTGAGGTTTTGTGAACAACTGTCATAGTTCCCCTCCAGAAGGGTGGCCTTAGCACTGGCCTTGGGAACTACAGGATGATTAATCTTATCCGTACCCTTTGTAAGATAATGGAAAGTATCATTAAGGAGTTTATAAATACAAATGTTAGCAGCTCACAAGCCCTCAATCCAAACTAATTTGGCTTCATGAAAGGTATATCCTGGATACTAAACCTGGTAGATTTCTTTGTGAAAGTCACAAAGACACCATGCAAAAGGAAATCTGTCCAAACTATTCCACTCTCTAGCATTATTAAAAAGCTGACCCAGTTAAATGTAAACTCTAACACAATTCATTAGAGAGCAAACTGTTTTACAGACAAAACCCCTTCAGTTAAGATTGGTGGCACACTTTTCTCCCAAATGGCTTATTAACTGTGGCACACATCAAGGTTCTGTTTTGAGACTACTCCTCTTCAGCACTTGCTTTGCTGACATCCAAGCTGATGTCAGGATTGTCTAGTTCCCTGAAAACATAGTACTGTCATCAACTCAGCAAGTGGCACACACATCTTCCAAAATGGCCTACTCCTTCCCACACAAACTCATGTGGTCAAGACTATAGACTAAAGCTCAATGCTAAGCAATATAGTGAAATAAAGTATTGTTCCCTTCAAGAAACAAGAACATGCCTGCACTTGTCACATAAATTATGCATCCCTCAAACTAAATACAGTTATAAGAGACATAGGCACTTTAGTGGACAATGAGCTCTCATTTAATTAACATGTATCAATTATCATTAGGAAATTATTATTCTTAGCACAACCAATAACTAAGGGCATACTCCAATCCAGGCATATTTCCCAATTATTACAAAAAAAAAAATTCAGGAAAAAAAAACTGAGATACAAGATCCCCAAGGGAAAACCTGATCACTTTGCTCCATCTCTTGCAGATGTCCACATGGTGACCTATGACTGACTTTCAAGGCTGCAAATGACCCTGTCGCACTTGACCTCTTACATGTTTGTAAAACTGTCAGCACCACAGCTACACATTCTAGGGACTCAGATCTGCAACATAATATAAATATAACCTGCTGGTGGAATAAGTTGTTGTTGTTGTTGTCTTTTGGCTTTTCCCAGTTAGGGGTCGCCACAGTAGAACTCCGGTCCACTAATGATTGGCAGTAGATTTTCATGGTGCCGAGTTGCCAGCTCAATGCCCAGCCTTCAATGAAGGCACGCCCATTCACGCATGTCTTTCGGAATGCCACCCAACCGTGGGCAGGACATGCAGACTCCACACAGAAGGCACTCCCCGCACTCCAGCCGAGAATCAAACGGGAGAACCTCTTGCTGTGAGGCAACAACGCTACCGCTGCACCACCATGGCAAATACCTGCTGGTGGAATAAGTACCTCTTCTAAATAAGATCTAAGCTTCCACTACATACTAAACAAAGTAAATCCTTAACTCTCTTTAAGTCTGATCTAGATGAGTCGATAGGAGTCTGCAAATTCATGTGAGGTTTAGCATCTCAAACCATTGTGGATAGGGCAGCAAACAGCAGGGATTGCAATGGCTAGGCTCCAAATTATATATTGGAGCACTTGCCTAATATATATCTATTGACATATGTCCATCAAAAACAAACATAGTGAGAGCTTGAATCCTGCACTAGAGAATGCCTACATTCTGAAACTGCAAGATGGCATTCCTCATAGTTTTTGCTACACTTTTTCTATTAGATTTAATACTGAATATGCGTATATGGCTAGGCATCATATGGTCCTTCTGATCACTTGCCTAATATTGTTCTTATGTTTAGATAGTTTTTGAAACTTGCACATTGGACTGAAGGTAGTGCTGACTAGATGTCACTTACCTGAATTCTAAATCATGCATACATTTTCTGAAGAGCAGTAGTAATCACAAGACACATAAGTCTCCTAAACAGTGTGCCACTCAACCAAAGCCCCTAAGGTAAAACAGCATGCCCAACACACTAGTCATAGGTGACTCGATAGTGAGGCACACTGATGTCACACTCACTAGGCTGAATAAGGAGATAGTAACAGTCAGCTGCCTTTCAGGCACCAGGATCCACCACACAACGCACACACTCAGGTCCCTCAACAACAGGTACAAATATGACTCTGTCATTGTACATGTGGGTGTAAATGACCTGAGACATACCTCCCTGGACTACATGAAAAGAGACATGGAGTAGCGCTCACATTATGTATCCCAGGCGGGTATGACCCTAGCCCTGAGCAGCATCCTACCATCACCCAGAATGATACCACAGTACAAGCAGAAAATGATTAGTTTCAACAATTTGCTAAGTTTCTGGTGCCATTCTAAGGGGATCCAGTATCTGTTTGCCTTGGATGACATGATTTATAGACCTTGATACTTTGCCAGAGATGGCCTACATCTGTCAACCCTGGGCTTCCAGATGCTGGCCAAGGCTCTTGCCACCCCTATAGTGCCTTTTTAGACAGTGTTCCAAGGACCAAATTACCACTGTAACAGCTACAAACAAATGCAATCTGAGGGTCATGCTGCTCAATGCTAGAAGTCTAAATCTCAAAATGCACTCACTCAAAGTACTCCTTAAAATGGAGAATATTGACATTGTGCTATAACAGAGACCTGGTTCAAGGCAGCAGAAAGCACCCCTGCATTACCAGGCTATAACTCATTCCACACCTTTTGGCCCCAGAACTTGGACCAAAGCTCCAAAGGCGGTGGTGTTTCCATATTCATAAAGGATGTGCACACCTCCAGACTGGTAGCCCAACATAACGCATCTGAGATACTTCAGGTGCAGCTAACATTGGGCAAGACAGCGATTCAGGTCATAGCCTGCTATAGGTCCCCAACCATGTCGCAAGACTCACACTCCACGTTCCAAAGCACCCTGGAGAATATTAGGGTCCAACCTAACACTCTCATACTGGGCAACTTCAACTACTCCTCCATTAACTGGGAAAACTACTCATGTACCAATACACTTGCCCATTGTTAACGTTTCCTAGAATTCATTAATTCCAATGCCCTGGACCAACTTGTTCTTACCTCCACTAGAGGTAGCAACATCCTTGACCTGGTCATTACTAACATGGGCGACCGTTGCTCTACACCAATAGTCAACTCCTCCCTGGTTAGATCTGACCACAAACTAATCACCTTGGAAATCCACATCCCTTAACCCCATAAAGGTAACCACCATGAAAAACTTCTCCAAACCTAACTTTGGGCCCCTAAAAACAGAGGTGGATAACTTCACGGCACACATGCAAATGGAGAATAGTTGCATGACCACAGAATCATACACCAATGCACTGTACGAACACGTACACAAATGGCTCTCAAAATACCCAATAGAACCAAGATGCTCTCCTCTGAAAAAAGGAAGCCACTCTGGTGGTCCCCTGCCATAAATAAACTCTACAACAGAAGGAGGAAACTGATGCAGAATAAGGTGAGGTCCCAAGACTGGAAAAACTCCCTTATCAGCCTCAACAAAAAGTTGAGATCCCTCATCAAATCCTCTAAAGCTAGCTAGGAAAACAGAATTGCAGCAGATAGTAAAGACAACCACAAGGCCTTCTATAGTTATGTAAAGAATCTCCATGGCAATATCCAGATTTGCTCTTGGCTACAGCACAATGGTACCTCCTATATCAAGCCAACAGACATTGCCAATATACTTGCCGACAAATTCAGTGCCAACTTTACCCCTCTCCCCCCAAAGGACCAATCACAATACCAGTAGACTGCCAGGCACCCAGTATTACTGCTGCACAGGTTAAAACAGCACTGTCCAATGCCAAGAATACAGCTTCTATGGGACCCGACAATATCTCTGGCTGTGTTCTACATGAACTACAGAGTGAACTGGCTCCTCAACTGTGTGCCCTGTTCAATCACAGCCACACCTCAGGCTTTGTCCCTACTGAATGGCACACTGCTACAGTTGTCCCTCTCCACAAAGAAGGAGCGGCTACAGATGCTGGGAACTATCGCCCCATTAGCCTGACAAGTCTGATATGCAAAGCTATGGAACGCATCATCATGGACCTAATAAACAAGGATATAGGGAATCTCCAAACTCTGGATCCTACACAGTTTGATTTTTGTGAAGTGTAGATCATGCCTGCTCAACTTGGTTGACTTCTTTGAGACAGTCACCAGAGCTGTGGATGAAGGCAAGGTGGTTCATATAGCCTACCTTGATCTGGCCAAGGCCTTTGTTACCATTCCCCACTCTGGAATCATAGAACAACTCACTAAGCTAGTCATCAAACCCTATATCACTAGGTGGGTTGCAAACTGGCTCACAGATAGAACCCACAGTGTGAAAGTAGCTGACTCCAAGTCAGACTGCCGATCAGTCACAAGTGGAGTCCCACAGGGTTCAGTCCTGAGTCCTCTCCTGTTTGGTATCTACTTCTCTGAAGTCCAGGCCAACATGAAGGGACTCTAGCTGACAAAGTTCATAGATGATTGCAAGTTGGGAGCTATTATTAACTTTCCAAGAGATGTTGATCATCCTACAGAAAGGCCTCACTGAGACCAATGACTAGTGTCAGAACTATGGCCTTAAGCTCAGTGTCAAAAAATGTGTCATCCCCCTTGGGAAAAAGACGGTTCTTTTGAATTACCACATCGATGGTAGTCCACTGAACACAGAAAGCATTATAAGAGATCTGGGACAGCGACCTCTCTTTTGAACACCACATTGCCACTGTGGTCAGAAAGTCCTTCTATGTGGCACATCTCATTACTAAGGGTTTTGCATCCAGGAAGAAAGAGGTCATCATCTCCCTCCACTCTTCCCTCATTAGGCCAATCAGTGAGTACAATGCCCCATTTGGCATGTACCTCACTAGACATCTGTAACAACTGGAGAGGCCACAAAAGTATCTCACAAAGAGGATCCTAGGCCTTAAACACTTGTCCTATATGGACAGACTCAAAAAACTCCAACTATTCTCTGTCTCATATCGCCTACTTAGAGGCAATCTCTGCATGACTTACAAAGAAATGTCTGGCCCAGTTCTGTTAGAAATGCTACATTTAAAGAAATCCCAATCCCTCCACACCACAGGCTCTAGAGACCTCATCCTCATTACCACAATCAACAGAACATGCTGGAGGGACAGGTTCATAACCCAGAGAATGCCCATGCTATGGAATAGACTTCCCATACATGTCAAGCAGAGCACCTCACTGGCCCTCTTCAAGATTAATCTTGATGAGTTGATGGGAACTAAAAAAATTACCCCGGGGATCACTCCAGTGGCTCTACTCGACAGAGGCATTGGGAACTAGGGTTGGGTGGCATGATGCCAGGGTAATCCTATGGGCTAGGCTTGTAAAGGTTTCAGGGCCATTAGCCTAGTACACACCTATGAACCTATGAATTCCTGACTTCTATATATCATAGGTTCATAGGTTCATACTAGGCTATCTGCCCTAGGGCATTTATAAGCCTAGCCAGAGTGTGTTTGGCTTTCGCCACCCATTTTAAATTAATTTTGCTATGCCCTTTTTCGAGGTTAGTATACTGTGCCTCTGTCTAACAGTGACACATAAGTGATACAAGGGGTAAACCTACGATCTCCCATCCACTCATTAAGATTCCTCTTGAAGAGAGTCAATGAGGGACTCTACCTAACCTGGACTGGGATTTTATTCCAGAGTGAAGGGAGCCTCTGGGTTATGAATCTGTCCCTCCAGCATGTCCTATTTATTTCAGTGCTGAGGTTCAAGTCTCTCAAGCGCATAGCTCGATGGGATTTGAATTTTCTGAGGTGCAGCATGTCCATTAATTCCGGGTTGGACATGGCTTTATACGTCAGGCACAGATCGCCTCTGAGCAGGCAGTATGCCACTGAGTAGAGCTGGAGTTTCTTTAACTGGGCAGCATATGGCATCTGTTTGAGCCCTTTGATCCTCTTGGTGAGGTACTTTTGGGGTCTTTCCAGTTGCTGCAGGAGTCTGGTAAGGTACATCCCAAAAGGGGCATTGTACTCAATTATGGGCCTGATTAGGGATGAGTAAAGAGGCACGATGACCTCCCCTGATCTAGATGTGAATCTCTTCATGATTAGGTGGGCTATATAAAATGTTTTTCTAACCACTTTGGCCACGTGGTTGTCAAATGATAGATTGCTATCAACTTGGGTTCCCAGGTCCCTAATTACTTCTTCTGTACTTAATGGATTACCACCTATGTGGTAATTTGTGGCACTGTTTTTGCCAAAGGGGATGACTATACACTTTTTGGCATTTAGCTTGAGGCCATGGATCTGGCACCAGTTGTCTGTTTCTGTGAGGCCCTTTTGGAGGATGCTTGTGTCGGCTGGAGAGTCGATTATGTTGAAAGAACTGCTCGAAACCACCACGATATAATCCAAGTAGCATTTATTGTAGAAATAGAACAGAACAGCTTTCACACAAACAAGTTGTGCTTCATCAGGTTACAATCATATGAAAAATCTAGTCACTTTTATAGAAACCCTTTGTCATAGTTAACAAACTAATCAAACTAATTGAAATCAATTAGCAAACTGTAGGCTCGTTAGTGATGATAAACAATCAAGTTGAATAAAAAGTAGCAATGCTATTCTAAACCATCTAGCATTATATTAAAACCAACATATAAAATCTATTGAACATTTCATTCTAAAACACAGCATTGGACCTTTACCTTTCTATAAATATCATGTTAATTAATAAGATGCATAAAATTGCTCAAACACAGGCGTCCCGCCTCTGTAAATTAGTTCAGGAAACCATACCCATATTTGGAAAGGAGAGCAATGTGAGGTATGACTTCACTAAAATGTCTGGTTAACAATCCTAGTTTATTTCATAAGGATAAGTTTCCATCATATATTATTACTTTCCGATACATGGATGTTCATTTCCAAGATAGTTAGAACAGTTAACATTTACGTAGTCTCAAGGATTACTGTAAAAAGACTATATCATTCCGATATATAAATATATTAGCTCAAAATATTCTACAGACAATATTCGTTGTTAGAACAAGCCTGTCATCAAATGAGGTAGTATTTGTATTATAGTAAATTATACTCCCGGAAAAAAGGAAGTGTCATATATAGCAGCTAACCAAGCAATATGCTTAACGCAGCCAAGTGCTGCCATACTCGCCATAGCAAAAAATTATATAGTCACAAAATCCACGACTATAAATAAATTCTGGCATTAAATAATCAAGGCACAGCCAGTGTCCAAAAATATATAAAAACCTTAAGGAACACATAAATAGGTCCTGATATACAGTCCCATTTGAATGAAATCTGAAGCCGCAGATGGGAATTACTGCAAACAAATAAACGTAATGCACATTATAAAACCCCGCTCAATAGACTATAAATAGATTCTGGCATTAAATAATCAAGGCACAACCAGTGTCCAAAAATATATATAAACCTTAGGGAACACATAAATAAGTTCTGATTTACAGTCCCATTTGAATGAAATCTGAAGCCGCAAATGGGAATTATTGCAAACAAAGAAACATGATGCGCATTATAAAACCCCGCTCAATAGACATAGGAGTAAGATTAGCATTCTGCTGTATTGCAGTCTCAATGACTAGTGTTAAATACTGAACTATAAGATAGCATTAGCTTTTAAGTTTAATGTAAATAGACATAATCAATTCAAACCTCATAACAAGAATTGCAAAGTTTGTAACAAAGGATAAAAATAAATAATGAGAGTCGATTATGGCGCCCAGTTTGCAGTCATCTGCGAACTTGGTCAGCCACAGTCCTTCCGTGTTGGCCTGTACCTCCAAGAAATATATACCGAACAAGAGAGGTCCCAGGACTGAGCCTTGTGAGATGCCACTTGTAACTGGTTTGGAGTCTGACATGGCTCCAGCAATTCTAACCATGTGGGTTCTGTCCTTGAGCCAGTTTGCAACCCATCTAGTGACATAGGGGTTTATATTTAAGCTGGTGAGCTTATCTATAATGCCCGAGTGGGGTATTGTATCGAAGGCTTTTGTGAGGTCCAGGTAGGCTGTGTGGACCACCTTCCCCTCATCAATGGCCTTGGTGACTGTTTCAAAGTAATCGACCAGGTTTAAGAGACAGGATCTGCCCTTAACAAAGCCGAACTGGATAGGATCCAGTGTCTGTAGGTCCCAATATCTTTATTTATGAGGTCCATGATGATCCTTTCCATAGCTTTGCAGACCAAGCTAGTCAGGCTTATGGGGCGATAGTTTCCAGGATCCGTTGAGGCACCACTTTTATGGAGAGGGACCACTGTTGCTGTACGCCACTCTTTGCGTACATATCCTGTAGTAAGGCTGAGATTGAACAGTAGTTTTATGTTTGGGTTTAGCTCTTCTTGGAGTTCATGTAGGACGCAGCCTGGGACACCGTCTGGTCCCATTGATGCTGTGTTTTTTGCTTTGGAGAGGGCGGCTCTTACCTGAGCATCTGAGATGTCAGGGGGGCAGCACTCTGCTGGGATAGATATTTGCCCTTTTGGTGGGGAGGGGTGGAGAAGTTTGCGCTGAACCTGTCAGCTAGGATGTTGGCAATGTCTGTGGGTTCGATGTATTTTGTGTCATTTTGGAATAATTCTGAGCATATCTGGGAATTCCCACCCAGGTTCCTAACATAACTAAAGAAAGCCTTGTGATTATCCTTAGTGTCCTGTGCAATTTTTCTCTCGAAGCTGGCCTTAGACGTTTTTATGAGTGCCCGTAGTTTTTTGCTAATACTGATCAGAGATGCCTTCCTTTTTGGGATTTTGCTCTATCATGTAGTAGCTACCCCCTTCTATTGTATAGTTTGTTTATGGCTGGGGTCCACCAGACAGGACGCCTGCCTTTGGAGGATTGGGTCTTGGTTTTATTTGGGATTGCATGATCCATGCATTCCTGAAGGTGTTCATAGAATGCGTTTATAAAGGATTCTGTGGTCTGGGCCGTATTTTCCACAGGCTCGGGGGGCTTTGAAGGAGTCCACCTCTATTTTGAGCAGTGTGAAATGTGCATTAGAGAAGTTTTTCACTGTGGTTTTCTGGGCAGGGGGTGGGGTCGGGATGTGAATATCCAGTGAGATTAGTTTATGGTCTGATCTTACCAGTGAGGGATACACTTCTGGTCTGGGGCATAGAGTCCCCATGTTGGTGATGATCAGGTCCAGTATGATTTCCCCTCTTGTGGGAGTGGTAACAAGTTGTTCCATAGCATTTGAGTTTATAAATTCTAGGAACCTTTGGGCTAGGGTGTTGGAGCTAGAGTAATGCTCCCAGTCTATGTTTGGGTAGTTGAAGTCGCCCAATATAATGGTGTTTGGAGAGACCTTCATATTTTCCAGTGTTCTCAGGAAGGCTGAGTGGGGTTCCTGGGTTTGGGAGGGTGGTCTTTAGCAGGCTATAAACTGGAAGGCAGTTTTACCCACTGTTAATTGCACATGGATGGTCTCTGATGCTTCATGCTGTGCCACCAACCTGGAGGTGTGGGAATATTGATACTCCCCCTCCTTTTGTGGTTCGGTCCAAGTTTTGGGGCCGAAAAGCATGGTATGAGGTATAACCTGGTAGTGCTGGGGTGCTCTCGGGAGCCTTGAACCAGGTTTCTGTTACTGCACAGATATCGATGTTCTCCATGCTAAGGAGAGTTTCGAGTGCGTGCATCTTGAGGTTTAGACTTCTGGCGTTGAGTAGCATTACTCTTAGTTTCTTATCCCTTGTGATACCTATGGAGGTGGGTTTGTCTTTTGAGCCTTGCCTAAAAATGGCACTATGGGGGTAGCAAGAGCCTTTGCCAATATACGAAAGCCCAGGGGTGACAGGTGCAAGCCGTCCCTAGCGAAGCATCGTGGCTTGTCGAGCATGTCATCCCAGGCTGACAGGCATTGGATCCCCTTTGAATGACACCAACACTTAAGCCAATTGTTGAAATTGATCATCTTGTCTTCATATTGTGGCATCATTCTTGGTGAGGGTAAGATGCTACTCAAGGTCAGGGTCATTCCAGCCTGGGCTACATGCTCAGAGAGCTCCTCTATGTCTCTTTTCATGTAGTCCAGGGAGGTACGTCTCAGGTCATTCACACCAGCACGGACAATGACCGAGTCATATTTGTACTTACCTTGGAGTGACCTGAGTGCTTGTGTTATGTGGCGGATCCTAGCACCCGACAGGCAGCTCACCGTGACCTTCTCCTTGTTCAGCCTGGTGAGCGGGACGTCAGTGTGCCTGACGATAGAGTCACCTATTACAAGTGTATCAGGTGTGTTGTTTAGCCTTAAGGGCTGTGACTGTTCGGCACACTGGCTTTGTGAGCTATGTATTGCACGTGTTTTGTTTTGGGGTAGCGTTTGCTTGGGTGTCTGCTTTGGAGGTCACTGCTGCTTAGGCATATTTTTATTTAGAGCCTCCGAGTATGTTTTTGTGTGTTTATGTGTTTGGTTTGCTGTCGTGTTAGGTCTATGTGAGACTGGAATTGTAGTGAGTGTGGTTTCCTTCTCCTCCTGACTGGTTACGCCAGTACTGAGTTGAGAAAGCTTAGCCTCCAGTTTGGCTATATGGTTGCATCTCTCACATGTGTTGGAATTTGTTGGGAGGAGGAGAGGGTTGTCTTTGTACATGAGGCAGTTGTAACATTGCCTCAAGATTCCCAGATTCACCAGCTGGACCGGAGAGGAGATTGACAACTGACCTTTGGACATGCTAGAATAGTATTGGGAATTCCTTTATAATTGAAAAAAGGGCCAATGGGGAACAAGGTACTCAAGGGGAGTTTGTGAGGGTGTAGTGCTTATAATTTTTTAGTGCTGACTTATATAATTGCTTTAGTGAGCAAGTGCCAGGTAACTTAAATGCAATGTGTTACAGGTAACTTAAATGCAAAAACAACAAACAGTAACTTTCTTTCAAGTGAAGCAAGGAAATAAGTACAGTAAGCAATGAAGATATCACTAGGGATCCACAGAGGCACTGAAAAGCCACGTTTTAGGTGGAATTAGCGTTTCAGGGAAATATCAAGCAAACAAACAACAAGCATACAAACAAAGCTAGATTCAGCAGGCCTGGATCTAGTCTATGCTACAGCAAACAAGGTGTACCAATTTCAGTAAGAAACAGTTCAAATATGCAGGCACTATAAGCCTTTAACCAGAAATTCCCAGCTCAGAAGGGCAGAGTCCAGCCTCTCCTCCCACAAGAGTGCAGACCACGAAACTTCTTAATGTAAAATAACTGGCCTAAAGCCCAAGTGCTTAAACCAGAACTAATACACTTTTAGAATAACAGACATTGAGCCCTCAATCAGCAGTTCCCAACTTAGAAGGATGTAAACTACCTGGCCTGCCACCACAGTGCAGGCCACAAACCTTCCTAATGTAAAACAACTGGTCTGAAGCCCAGGTGCTTAATCCAAAAGACTTAGAATGATAGCTACACTTTAATCAAGTTACTACCAAGCAGTAATAAATACAATTGAATACTTTAAAGAATGCCTGGATTAGTGCTCAAGTTATACAAACAAAGCTAGATTCAGCAGGCCTGGATCTAGTCTATGCTACAGCAAACAAGGTGTACCAATTTCAGTAAAAAGCAGTTCAAATATGCAGGCACTATAAGCCTTTAACCAGAAATTCCCAGCTCAGAAGGGCAGAGTCCAGCCTCTCCTCTCACAAGAGTGCAGACCACGAACCCTCTTAATGTAAAATAACTGGCCTGAAGCCCAAGTGCTTAAACCAGAATTAATACACTTTTAGAATAACAGACACTGAGCCCCCAATCAGCAGTTCCCAACTTAGCAGGATGTAAGCTACCTGTTCTGCCACTACAGTGCAGATCACAAACCTTCTTAATGTAAAACAACTGGTTTGAAGCCCAAGTGCTTAAACTAAAAGGCTTAGAATGAGTTACACCAAGCAGTAATAAATACAATTGAGTACTATTAAGATGACGCAAAAGCAAAATAAAGTAGGAAGAAACACAAATACAGTAAAAGCAGATACATTTTTTTTTCACAGTCATATCACAGTCCATAATCAGATAATAGAATATCAGGCAGTCCCTATCCCAAGAATATAAACTGTAATGCATCATGCAACCTTTCACTTTTTATGTCTGTTAGTTTGATTATTTCAGTGAACTTGTTATAATAACCCACATATATGTAATACATGGATTATCTATACTGGAACAAATCTGTACTCATATACTCCATGTTGGATAAATAATCATATGTCCCTTAGGATTATTGTTATACTATTCATTGCAGATGGCACAGCTATATACTTCTTGTCCTAAATGCATTAACATACCAGGGTAAACATTATTTGATTTGTTCTATCTTTGCCATTGTTTGCACTTGACTATTCACATATATGATTCAGCATTCTTTCAAATATTTGTTTTCACAGTTGACTGGAACTATTATTTTGAAAGTTTTATAAATTAATCCCTGCCCTGAACATATTTTCCCTGAAATAAAAATAAAGCAGTCCTTTATTTTGCTCAGGCTAAACTTTCATTGTAATGACTTTCAGTAGCTGCACTTCTAAGTCAGTATCAGTCCATCACTAAAATTATTTTCCTTTTCCTTCTAAGATTGGTAACTGTAATACCACCAAACAATGTCTTGTTTTTCTAACATTGTCTTAATGTATCCATGGTAGCATTTTTATTTATTTGTTAAATGTATTGTAATACTCAGCATGTGGTGTACTTAGCCAAGTGCACCACATGCCCCTGTTTCTATGTGGGAAAAACTGATAGGTGTCCTAGAAACAGGATGTTCGACCATATGTACTGTATAAAGAAAAAAGATGAAACTAATGCTTTATACAGACATTTACAAAAATGTCCTGGATGTAAAGAATTCAAATTTGCGATTCTTGAGCAAATAAAAGGGAATCCTAGAGGGGGTAGTATTACTAAAAGGTTGAATGAGAAAGAGACTAGATGGCAAATTTTGTTGAATTCTACCCTTCATCCAGGAATAAATGATGTTATATCTTTGAAGGCCATACTGGAAGCAAAAATGAGAGCTTTTAAAACAATTGTCATTCTTTTAAGTTCACAAACAAGTAACTTGATTGTAACAATGTTCGATAGAAGTGACAAGTGTGTTAGAATATGTATATGAACTTCAGTTTGCACAGGGAACTTTAAGAAGATGAAGTTTGTTGTTAATTGTTTGCTTAGTTAAACAACTGAATGGTATATTTAAATCAAGTGTGGAAGTTGAGGAGATGTTCTGAAGAAGTCTATGTAATAGATGAAAGTGCTTAACTTATAGTTTTTATGAGAAGTTTTTAATAAATTTGTGGTTATTTTAAATTCTTTCAACTTGTGGCAGAATGATTGGATCCAGAACCCTTTTCAGTAGATTGAACTAATTTTCTAACATTGTCTTAATGTATCCATGGTAGCATTTTTATTTATTTATTAAATGTATTTAGATGCTTATACCTAAGTATCTTACAAAGAGACTAGCATAACAACAAGACAAAAAGGGGCAAATTCAACATACTTGTGCAGCATGCAACAAATAAAAGTAAGGTCTGAGCGGCCAGATTAACAAAACTATCTTCCCTGTAACAACGTTGAACACAGAGGGAATGCAGTGCAGTCTCCGAATAACAGGCTTTTATTGTAAAATTAATCCAGACAGAAAAAAACACTTGCTTAACTGAGCGAGCATAAAGAGTTAAGCGCTTTCACCTACTGAATGTAGGCTTCCTCAGAACTGTGCTCTTACATTTACAAAGTGTTTAAATAACTTATTTGGCGCCATTTTCTACAAGCAGCCCTTAAAGTTATATTACTCATTTAAAAATATATTGCTCGTTTGTAAAGTTAAAAACCAGAAAAAAATCACCAACTTCATTGTAAAATACATCAAACTAAATACTATACATAATCTATATAAAATTTCTATATAAAATTGTATTTAAAAATCCTATATGAAATTGTGTTTGATAAATCCAAGTGCAAAGTCACAAAATTTATGTTACTACATTAATAAATAATAAAAATAAATTATGTATGATCATTTCTTATGACAACAATCTAAACCCTTGATTTAATTCTAGCATCTAGTATTCACTAATCATTTTACAGGAGGTCTTGATTATATTGTTTGTATGTTTATATATATTTTAACATTTTAATATTTGTGCATATTGTGAATTTAATACATTTTCCTAACTAATAACTATTGACATGATTAAATTTTATCTTCTGGATGCTCTATGAATTAATATGGGTTTTAAAGATGTATTATCGTTCAACCCCGGTGTGGTTGATGCATCCGTAAACAATTGCCACCAGACCTCCTTATAACTTAACATTTCCTTCATACAGCCTCCTCTAGGATTGTGTCTAATCTGTTCCAATATTGCAAATTTAAATTTATGGTCCTCACCATATTTTTCTATATGTCTGTATAAGGCGTTATTTTTGTCCTTTCTTCTTACACTGTACATATGATCGTAAATTCTCCTTTTTAAAGCTCTCTCTGTTTTTCCTATATAGTATCCACTACATACTATACACGTAGCCATATATATAACAAAACTGGTGCTACAATTCCCCTTCCTAAACTTGATTTTACTTTTGTTGATGTTTTCCAATACTAGTTCCCAAGTCTCCATAATGTCCCCACACTGATTGCAATGGCCACATTTCGTTGTCGCATTTCCCCCATTGTCCCTAGTGTGATTCTGAACTCCTGTTGTTCCTTTTTCCAGTAGCTTCTTTTAATTGTGTCCCATTTTGTATACAAATAGTGGTTTCTCTCCTACACATTTAATTAAACTGTTAACCACTATAAATATTTTCCAGAATGATACCATAATGTTCTTAATCTGATGTACATAAGGTGTGTATTCCAAGATACAAGCATGTTGGTATCTAGCTGTGCTGTTAACTGTGTCTACAACTGTATGAGATCCAATGATTTGCTCTTTACTTCCTAACAGTGGGGTATATTTCTTTCCCCATTGTTCAGTGACATATTGCTTTACATCCCTCATCATCAATACATCATAATTCCTTTCTTCAAATAATTTTGTAACATAGTCCATTTCATTTTTCATTTCATCGAATCTTGAAGTCATCCGGGCTACCCTTATACATTGCCCTTTATATATGTTATATAATAATTTTTTAGGGTGGCTACTAGTATATTGTAAGTAATCATTGGAAAAGGTGCTCTTTCGAAATGTAGCGGATTTGAATCCCTTACTGTCGTGTGATATAAATGTATCCAAATAAGCTATACCATTGAAACTCGTAGAATGAGTGAACGTTAAAAATTCACTGCTTGTATTAATAAAAGTAATGAATTTATTTAGTTCTTCTTTACTACCCTTCCATAAAATATAGATGTCATCTAAAAATCTAGTGTAATGTATTACATGTTTAAAGAGAATGTTAGGAAATAAGACCGTCTCTTCCCAATTTAACATAACTAGATTAGCATATATAGGTGCACTAGCTGATCCCATTGCTACACCATTACATTGCCGGTAGTATTCACCTTCAAAGTAAATATAGTTATGTTCCAATACAAGTGACATACAGTCCATTATTAAGCAAACATGATCCCAATCTATGTTTGTATGTTTCCTTATGCTTTCACAAAACATTTCTAATCCCAATTGTTTGGGAATACATGAATAGAGGTCGATGACGTCTATAGTTACATAAATAAGGTCACTACATTCTATTTGTGTAGGGAAATTTGTCAAAAAATCCCAAGAATCTTTTATTAAATGTGGGATATGATTATACGTGTTTTTTAGCCAAGTATCAACGGCTATTCCTAAGGGGAATGTTTTAGCTAAGCTTCCTGACACTATAGGTCTAAATGGGGGGTCTCTTACGCTTTTGTGTACTTTTGGTATACCAACTAATGTAGCTAGTACTGGATGTCTTACCTTAATAAAATTATATACATCAGTGTTAATTCTATTATCTATCCAAAATTCTTTTATATAAGAATCTATCCTATGGTATGCTATATTAATTTCATTGAGTGATACTGTATCATGATTCCCTGATTGGGTCAATAGACAAAATAATTTATTAACATATTCCAACTTGTCATATAGTACCACCCCTCCCCCTTTGTCCGGTTTCATTATACGTATATCTTTATCTCCCCTGAATTTTGTAAGTGTTTCTCTCTCCTTCAATGTCAGATTGTCTTTTTTGACCTTCATTCTTGTTTTGTTCTTCAATTTATAAACTTCCCTTGTCACATGTCTTTCAAACATTTCTACTTTTGGATTCATAGGTGGAACAAAAGTACTTTTGTTTTTTAATTTATTTTCTACTTTTACTATGTCCTTGTTTGCTACTTGGTCTTCCTTCTGAAACATGATAGCTAAGTTGAGTTTCCTGGTGAACAATTTCACCTCACTTAAATGATCCGCAAGATCAAATGGGGGTGTCGGGATGAATTTCATTCCCTTAGATAACAAATCAAAATGAGTTTTATTGATTGTTAAACTTGTATAATTATAGATTTTAAAGTTATTAAGGATATGAGTTAATCCATCCACTATTATATAGTTATTATCATTGTTGGTTTGAATCTGAATAGTGTTTGTCGTGTTAGATGTTAATATAGAACCTGGTCTGTCCTTTGTCCCCTTTAAAATCTTTTCTGTTGGTTCTTAGGATAATAATTCCCTATCCCTCTCATAGGTTCTCTTTTCCAATACTGAGGGTTCCACGTCCTTTGAAAATTTTGTCTATAATTCCAATTACCTACGGACCCTTCTGTATTGTCATACCTTACCCTATTAAATTTACCCCCTATCTGTCTGTTACTATTATCTTTCCCATATTCTATGTTATCCACTTTCCACAGATAGGTTTTATTTTCTTTGTATTGGGATATGTCCCTATTCAATTTGATACACTTCTTCTCATATCCCGTCTTTGTTTTTTTATCAGCTGTCTGGAACTGTTTCACATACAGATCTTCCCATTGTTTAAACATCAAGTCATTTACTATTTGACCATTAAGTTCCTCAACCTCTACAATAAGTTGTGATAACATTTCATCATTGAACTTAATCAACATATTCATAAATCTATAACCACATTCGTTGAAAAATTGATTAAATACTTCTATATTTTGTTTTGTTGTTTCTACACCCATTGGATGTTTGAAGAACCGAAGACCCTTAGGTACTATTTTCAAAGTCAGACATTCATGTAAATATCCATTATCTATTTTAATACCATTAATCACATTCAATTTCTTTCCAAGTAAATATATCATATCCTTTAATGTCCCGTTCGTGGGAACTGTACTTCTAGGTTGCTCTCTAACTTTGTCATAGTTATTAAAGTTAAAATTGTTGGCAAAAAATATTTTTAATTGTCCATTTTTAATCCCTACATTATCAGTTTGTATCTTGTCAGTCAATTTGTTAATTGCACTGACAGATGTAAAAACAGTACCTTTTTCTTTTGTTGTTCTTTCCACCACATTAGAATAAGTTCTTTCTGGTATAACTCTTTTTGGTTTAGTTCCTGTGCGTAGAGCTTCTTCATCGTCATCGCATTCATATAAGGAAAAGTCAAAAGTTATATCAGTGGAATTCAAGTTTAAACTATCCCTTAATAAACTAGGAAAATGTGTCACTGAAAGATCAGTTTCACTTTTCTTACTAGATGCTTTGGGTTGTCCAATTAATGTTTCTCCCTTCGCTGAAGTTACTGTTTCCTTGCACTTTTCTTTGCGTGAGTTGTGGAATGGTTCTGCAGAGACAGCCACTGGTACATCATCCATGCCTCTAAGCTCTCCTTCTGCACTGTTGGTACCTTTAATACCACTTGTACACCTCGGCTTGGTTGGTGCATCTACTGAAACTGCCGGCGACTTGATGTTAACACAGCTCTGCTCCCTTATTTCACCATTAACTCCATCGCTAGATTTAATAACCAAAACATCACCACTAACTGTCTGGTTTTTGTCCACTTTCTGAATCAAAGTGGAACAAAATTGCATTAATTTAAAGACTTCTTCTCTGAGTGCCATTAGTTCCACCAAAACGGAATTAATATCGGTATTCCCAGAGGTAGTCTTCGCCAGAGACTGTTCTGTAGATCCCTCCATGGTACGACTGCAGAATCAAAAGAACGTTGAATTCAACAACTGCGCTATCTTCCCTGTGACAACGTTGAACACAGAGGGAACACAGTGCAGTCTCCGAATAACAGGCTTTTATTGTAAAATTAATCCAGACAGAAAAAAACACTTGCTTAACTGAGCGAGCATAAAGAGTTAAGCGCTTTCACCTACTGAATGTAGGCTTCCTCAGAACTGTGCTCTTACATTTACAAAGTGTTTAAATAACTTATTTGGCGCCATTTTCTACAAAGCAGCCCTTAAAGTTATATTACTCATTTAAAAATATATTGCTCGTTTGTAGAGTTAAAAAACAGAAAAAATCACCAACTTCATTGTAAAATACATCAAACTAAATACTATACATAATCTATATAAAATTTCTATATAAAATTGTATTTAAAAATCCTATATGAAATTGTGTTTGATAAAGCCAAGTGCAAAGTCACAAAATTTATGTTACTACATTAATAAATAATAAAAATAAATTATGTATGATCATTTCTTATGGCAACAATCTAAACCCTTGATTTAATTCTAGCGTCTAGTATTCACTAATCATTTTACAGGCGGTCTTGATTATATTGTTTGTATGTTTATATATATTTTAATATTTTAATATTTGTGCATATTGTGAATTTAATACATATTTTCCTAACTAATAACTATTGACATGATTAAATTTTATCTTCTGGATGCTCTATGAATTAATATGGGTTTTAAAGATGTATTATCGTTCAACCCCGGTGTGGTTGATGCATCTGTAAACAATTGCCACCACACCTCCTTATAACATAACATTTCCTTCATACAGCCTCCTCTAGGATTGTGTCTAATCTGTTCCAATATTGCAAATTTAAATTTATGTTCCTCACCATATTTTTCTATATGTCTGTATAAGGCGTTATTTTTGTCCTTTCTTCTTACACTGTACATATGATCGTAAATTCTCCTTTTTAAAGCTCTCTCTGTTTTTCCTATATAGTATCCACTACATACTATACACTTAGCCATATATATAACAAAACTGGTGCTACAATTCCCCTTCCTAAACTTGATTTTACTTTTGTTGATGTTTTCCAATACTAGTTCCCGGGTCTCCATAATGTCCCCACACTGATTGCAATGGCCACATTTCGTTGTCGCATTTCCCCCATTGTCCCTAGTGTGATTCTGAACTCCTGTTGTTCCTTTTTCCAGCAGCTTCTTTAAATTGGGTCCCATTTTGTATACAAATAGTGGTTTCTCTCCTACATATTTAACTAAACTGTTGTCCACTATGAATATTTTCCAGAATGATACCATAATGTTCTTAATCTGATGTACATAAGGTGTGTATTCCAAGATACAAGCACGTTGGTATCTAGCTGTGCTGTTAACTGTGTCTACAACTGTATGAGATCCAATGATTTGCTCTTTACTTCCTAACAGTGGGGTATATTTCTTTCCCCATTGTTCAATGACATATTGCTTTACATCCCTCATCATCAATACATCATAATTCCTTTCTTCAAATAATTTTGTAACATAGTCCATTTCATTTTTCATTTCATCGAATCTTGAAGTCATCCGGGCTACCCTTATACATTGCCCTTTATATATGTTGTATAATAATTTTTTAGGGTGGTTACTAGTATATTGTAAGCAATCATTGGAAAAGGTGTTCTTTCGAAATATAGCTGATTTGAATCCCTTACTGTCATGTGATATAAATGTATCCAAATAGGCTATACCATTGAAACTCGTAGAATGAGTGAACTTTAAAAATTCACTGCTTGTATTAATAAAAGTAATGAATTTATTTAGTTCTTCTTTACTACCCTTCCATAAAATATAGATGTCATCTAAAAATCTAGTGTAATGCCTTATACAGACATGTAGAAAAATATGGAGAGGAACATAAATTTAAATTTGCAATATTGGAACAGATTAGACACAATCCTAGAGGAGGCTGTATGAAGGAAATGTTAAGTTATAAGGAGGTGTGGAGGCAATTGTTTATGGATGCATCAACCACACCGGGGTTGAACGATAATACATCTTTAAAACCCATATTAATTCACAGAGCATCCAGAAGATAAAATTTAATCATGTCAATAGTTATTAGTTAGGAAAATGTATTAAATTCACAATATGCACAAATATTAAAATATTAAAATATATATAAACATAGAAACAATATAATCAAGACCTCCTGTAAAATGATTAGTGAATACTAGATGCTAGAATTAAATCAAGGGTTTAGATTGTTGTCATAAGAAATGATCATACATAATTTATTTTTATTATTTATTAATGTAGTAACATAAATTTTGTGACTTTGCACTTGGATTTATCAAACACAATTTCATATAGGATTTTTAAATACAATTTTATATAGAAATTTTATATAGATTATGTATAGTATTTAGTTTGATGTATTTTACAATGAAGTTGGTGATTTTTTCTGTTTTTTAACTTTACAAACAAGCAATATATTTTTAAATGAGTAATATAACTTTAAGGGCTGCTTGTAGAAAATGGCGCCAAATAAGTTATTTAAACACTTTGTAAATGTAAGAGCACAGTTCTGAGGAAGCCTACATTCAGTAGGTGAAAGCGCTTAACTCTTTATGCTCGCTCAGTTAAGCAAGTGTTTTTTTCTGTCTGGATTAATTTTACAATAAAAGCCTGTTATTTGGAGACTGCGCTGCGTTCCCTCTGTGTTCAACGTTGTTACAGGGAAGATAGCGCAGTTGTTGAATTCAACGTTCTTTTGATTCTGCAGTCGTACCATGGAGGGATCTACAGAACAGTCTCTGGCGAAGACTACCTCTGGGAATACCGATATTAATTCCGTTTTGGTGGAACTAACGGCACTCAGAGAAGAAGTCTTTAAATTAACGCAATTTTGTTCCACTTTGATTCAGAGAGTGGACAAAAAACAGACAGTTATTGGTGATGTTTTGGTTATTAAATCTAGCGATGGAGTTAATGGTGGAATAAGGGAGCAGGGCTGTGTTAACATCAAGTCGCCGGCAGTTTCAGTGGATGCACCAACCAAGCCGAGGTGTACAAGTGGTATTAAAGGTACCAACAGTGCAGAAGGAGAGCTTAGAGGCATGGATGATGTACCAGTGGCTGTCTCTGCAGAACCATTCCACAACTCACGCAAAGAAAAGTGCAAAGAAACAGTAACTTCAGCGAAGGGAGAAACATTAATTGGACAACCCAAAGCATCTAGTAAGAAAAGTGAAATTTATCTTTCAGTGACACATTTTCCTAGTTTATTAAGGGATAGTTTAAACTTGAATTCCACTGATATAACTTTTGACTTTTCCTTATATGAATACGATGACGATGAAGAAGCTCTACGCACAGGAACTAAACCAAAAAGAGTTATACCAGAAAGAACTTATTCTAATGTGGTGGAGAGAACAACAAAAGAAAAAGGTACTGTTTTTACATCTGTCAGTGCAATTAACAAATTGACTGACAAGATACAAACTGATAATGTAGGGATTAATAATGGACAATTAAAAATGTTTTTTGCCAACAATTTTAACTTTAATAACTATGACAAAGTTAGAGAGCAACCTAGAAGTACAGTTCCCACGAACGGGACATTAAAGGATATGATATATTTACTTGGAAAGAAATTGAATGTGATTAATGGTATTAAAATAGATAATGGATATTTACATGAATGTCTGACTTTGAAAATAGTACCTAAGGGTCTTCGGTTCTTCAAACATCCAATGGGTGTAGAAACAACAAAACAAAATATAGAAGTATTTAATCAATTTTTCAACGAATGTGGTTATAGATTTATGAATATGTTGATTAAGTTCAATGATGAAAAGTTATCACAACTTATTGTAGAGGTTGAGGAACTTAATGGTCAAATAGTAAATGACTTGATGTTTAAACAATGGGAAGATCTGTATGTGAAACAGTTCCAGATAGCTGATAAAAAAACAAAGACGGGATATGAGAAGAAGTGTATCAAATTGAATAGGGACATATCCCAATACAAAGAAAATAAAGCCTATCTGTGGAAAGTGGATAACATAGAACATGGGAAAGATAATAGTAACAGACAGATAGGGGGTAAATTTAATAGGGTAAGGTATGACAATACAGAAGGGTCCGGAGGTAATTGGAATTCTAGACAAAATTTTCAAAGGACGTGGAACCCTCAGTATTGGAAAAGAGAACCTATGAGAGGGATAGGGAATTATTATCCCAAGAGCCAACAGAAAAGATTTTAAAGGGGGCAAAGGACAGACCAGGTTCTATATTAACATCTAACACGACAAACACTATTCAGATTCAAACCAACAATGATAATAACTATATAATAGTGGATGAATTAACTCATATCCTTAATAACTTTAAAATCTATAATTATACAAGTTTAACAATCAATAAAACTCATTTCGATTTGTTATCTAAGGGAATGAAATTCATCCCGACACCCCCATTTGATCTTGTGGATCATTTAAGTGAGGTGAAATTGTTCACCAGGAAACTCAATTTAGCTATCATGTTTCAGAAGGAAGACCAAGTAGCAAACAAGGACATAGTAAAAGTAGAAAATAAATTAAAAAACAAAAGTACTTTTGTTCCACCTATGAATCCAAAAGTAGAAATGTTTGAAAGACATGTGACAAGGGAAGTTTATAAATTGAAGAACAAAACAAGAATGAAGGTCAAAAAAGACAATCTGACATTGAAGGAGAGAGAAACACTTACAAAATTCAGGGGAGATAAAGATATACGTATAATGAAACCGGACAAAGGGGGAGGGGTGGTACTATATGACAAGTTGGAATATGTTAATAAATTATTTTGTCTATTGACCCAATCAGGGAATTATGATACAGTATCACTCAATGAAATTAATATAGCATACCATAGGATAGATTCTTATATAGAAGAATTTTGGATAGATAATAGAATTAACACTGATGTATATAATTTTATTAAGGTAAGACATCCAGTACTAGCTACATTAGTTGGTATACCAAAAGTACACAAAAGCGTAAGAGACCCCCCATTTAGACCTATAGTGTCAGGAAGCTTAGCTAAAACATTCCCCTTAGGAATAGCCGTTGATACTTGGCTAAAAAACACGTATAATCATATCCCACATTTAATAAAAGATTCTTGGGATTTTTTGACAAATTTCCCTACACAAATAGAATGTAGTGACCTTATTTATGTAACTATAGACGTCATCGACCTCTATTCATGTATTCCCAAACAATTGGGATTAGAAATGTTTTGTGAAAGCATAAGGAAACATACAAACATAGATAGGGATCATGTTTGTTTAATAATGGACTGTATGTCACTTGTATTGGAACATAACTATATTTACTTTGAAGGTGAATACTACCGGCAATGTAATGGTGTAGCAATGGGATCAGCTAGTGCACCTATATATGCTAATCTAGTTATGTTAAATTGGGAAGAGACGGTCTTATTTCCTAACATTCTCTTTAAACATGTAATACATTACACTAGATTTTTAGATGACATCTATATTTTATGGAAGGGTAGTAAAGAAGAACTAAATAAATTCATTACTTTTATTAATACAAGCAGTGAATTTTTAAAGTTCACTCATTCTACGAGTTTCAATGGTATAGCCTATTTGGATACATTTATATCACACCATAGGATAGATTCTTATATAGAAGAATTTTGGATTCAAATCAGCTATATTTCAAAAGAACACCTTTTCCAATGATTACTTACAATATACTAGTAACCACCCTAAAAAATTATTATACAACATATATAAAGGGCAATGTATAAGGGTAGCCCGGATGACTTCAAGATTCGATGAAATGAAAAATGAAATGGACTATGTTACAAAATTATTTGAAGAAAGGAATTATGATGTATTGATGATGAGGGATGTAAAGCAATATGTCATTGAACAATGGGGAAAAAAATATACCCCACTGTTAGGAAGTAAAGAGCAAATCATTGGATCTCATACAGTTGTAGACACAGTTAACAGCACAGCTAGATACCAACGTGCTTGTATCTTGGAATACACACCTTATGTACATCAGATTTAGAACATTATGGTATCATTCTGGAAAATATTTATAGTGGACAACAGTTTAGTTAAATGTGTAGGAGAGAAACCACTATTTGTATACAAAATGGGACACAATTTAAAGAAGCTACTGGAAAAAGGAACAACAGGAGTTCAGAATCACACTAAGGACAATGGGGGAAATGCGACAACGAAATGTGGCCATTGCAATCAGTGTGGGGACATTATGGAGACCCAGGAACTAGTATTGGAAAACATCAACAAAAGTAAAATCAAGTTTAGGAAGGGGAATTGTAGCACCAGTTTTGTTATATATATGGCTAAGTGTATAGTATGTAGTGGATACTATATAGGAAAAACAGAGAGAGCTTTAAAAAGGAGAATTTATGATCATATGTACAGTGTAAGAAGAAAGGGCAAAAATAACTCCTTATACAGACATATAGAAAAATATGGTGAGGAACATAAATTTAAATTTGCAATATTGGAACAGATTAGACACAATCCTAGAGGAGGCTGTATGAAGGAAATGTTAAGTTATAAGGAGGTGTGGTGGCAATTGTTTACGGATGCATCAACCACACCGGGGTTGAACAATAATACATCTTTAAAACCCATATTAATTCATAGAGCATCCAGAAGATAAAATTTAATCATGTCAATAGTTATTAGTTAGGAAAATGTATTAAATTCACAATATGCACAAATATTAAAATGTTAAAATATATATATAAACATACAAACAATATAATCAGGACCTCCTGTAAAATGATTAGTGAATACTAGATGCTAGAATTAAATCAAGGGTTTAGATTGTTGTCATAAGAAATGATCATACATAATTTATTTTTATTATTTATTAATGTAGTAACATAAATTTTGTGACTTTGCACTTGGATTTATCAAACACAATTTCATATAGGATTTTTAAATTTAATTTTATATAGAAATTTTATATAGATTATGTATAGTATTTAGTTTGATGTATTTTACAATGAAGTTGGTGATTTTTTCTGTTTTTTAACTTTACAAACGAGCAATATATTTTTAAATGAGTAATATAACTTTAAGGGCTGCTTGTAGAAAATGGCGCCAGATAAGTTATTTAAACACTTTGTAAATGTAAGAGCACAGTTCTGAGGAAGCCTACATTCAGTAGGTGAAAGCGCTTAACTCTTTATGCTCGCTCAGTTAAGCAAGTGTTTTTTTCTGTCTGGATTAATTTTACAATAAAAGCCTGTTATTCGGAGACTGCACTGTGTTCCCTCTGTGTTCAACGTTGTTACAGGGAAGATAGCGCAGTTATTGAATTCAGCGTTCTTTTGATTCTGCAGATTAACAAAACTGCTGTATGCAAATGACATGGCACTACAAGTATACCCTGAACAGGAATTTTACCAAACGATAGGGGTCTGTAATGCAAAACTGAAGGTGCATGAGTTGATACTGAGTACAGAAAAGACAATGGTCATGGCAGGAAATTGAAGAATTAGAAGCTTAAAACTGAGATAGAAGGGAAAACAGCGGAATAGAATAATGGCTTCAGGTATCTGAGAGGTGTGATGGTGGAAAAAGGAAGTCTGAATGAGGAGATCAAAGCTAAAACCAGAAGCTTGCAGCCAACTGGCACACATTTTAAAGGGTAGTGCATATCAGAAGAATGCCAAAGAAATTAAAGAGTAAGGCGTATAAAACAACAGTGCTTATATATGGTACAGAAATGTGAGCAGTTGAGACAGAGCAGCTGCAAAAGTTTGATGTGATGGTGATGAAATGCCTGACATGGGTGGTAGGATATACACTGAGAGACAGATGAAAAAATGTGGACTTCAAAGAAGAAGTCAAAGTGACCCAGATGAATAGAAGGTTAAGAAGAACAGATTACTATGGTTTAATCATGTGCAGGAAAGCAGAAGATTACTTAGTAAAGCAGATTTCGGAAAGAAAGGAAGAAGGCAAGAAGAGATGAGAGCCTCCAGGCAAGAGTTGAATGGATTGCATGTAAGAAGACCCATGACAGGTGGGCATGACTGTTTAAGAAGGTAGGAGAGTGGCACAATATCAAGAGAGGAGGCGACAGTCGATGCAACACCCCAACCCAATGCACAATGGGAAAAGGGAGATGTTGCTGACGATGATAAAGGTGATCATAAGCCCATTTTTTATTATGTTTTGTTATAGCAGTTTTATGTAATAACATTTCTACTTAAAAACTTTCAATTTTAGAGACATTTTCAGCATTAACAAAGTTTATTTGCCATCTGTGCATTGTATTCAATGTTTTCATGAGATGCACACATCTGCAGACTCTGATAAATTCATATCTATTTTTCTTAACAACATGCCCATTGTTGCATCATTCTATATCACAAATTATTATTTCACTTATTAGAGCATCACTTAGCTCTCTAAATTCTTTCCTTTCTCTTTTTCAGCTCAGTAGCATATGTATTTATTGACTCTACAGGACTTTGTGTTCTTGTAAAGAGCAAATATTTAACAAATAGCTGACAATAATTATTTTTTTTCTAGTATCTAATAAATGGTTGACAATGACAATATAAGTGATGTTTTCTAAGTGCTGTCATTTTGTTATTTTCCCTCATCAAGAGAAGTAAAAGAATTAAATACATCTTTACTTTCTCATACAGCAACATATAAGGAATGCAACATATTGAACTTCTTCAGTTTTTCAGCTAATCCACTTGCAAAGAGGAATACATCACATTTCTGAACTGAAAGCTTCCCACTTTCAACCAAATGTCTTGCAACACATGTATTCCAGAAGGGTGCAACTGAGAAATATTTCTCATATTAATTTTACCTCTATAGTTCCAAAAACACACTGCTGAGAGCAAGTATGTTTCTTCACTTTGCAGATATATTTCTTCAGTACTGGTGCTATGTATTTTACCACTCTCTGACACTTTGTCATGTCAGGAGGCTTGATAAATAAAACATAAACAGAAGAAGAGATATAGACTCCATGAGGTCTGTGTACCACATGATGTGCTAATCAAGCTAGCTAACTCATTAGCATTTAAAGATATATACCCCATATCTAACAGCCCCCAATGTCCCATACCCATTCTAAAATGCAATGTACACATGTTATGGCTCGATTTAGATCATAAAGTGAAGTAAACAAATGACAGCAACACAACTAGTGGCACAAACATGAACATGAAACTATTAAAAAAAAATACTTTCTTGACACCAACAATGAATGAAAATCATTCAGTTAAGTCCATACACTCTAATGCACAGAAAATTAATTGTCAAAAAAGTGCTATATGGGAGGATGGAGTAACCCAACTATTGTCAAAGAAATAGCACAGCCACAGCACTCACCTAAACAATATAATCTACTCTGATTTTGTTGTATGCTGGGAAAGAATAATTTCCCTCATTGCACCAGCCATGAAAAAGAGAGAGAGAAAAAGTAATTGCTAGATCTTTTAGAATTTGTCTGTGTAAATGGTTACTAGTATTTCATTATTAAACTATGTATAAATGAATTACACATTAAAATCAAGAGTTTTTTCTGGATTATTTTTCTTCTTTTGCCAGTCTGCCATCGTATCTCCTGTTACATAACCATTAATTTGTTTCATTTAGTTGACAGCTGCAGAAGCCATCATGTTGGCAGTCAGAAGGGTTTTTTGTATTGTTAGGCCTAATCCCCCCTTGTGGTTGACATGATGAATGCCCTGCCATTGTGCAACTGTACTGCCAAACACAAACAGATCAGTGGTACTATCACAGGCTTGAGATTAAAGCTATTTTGGCATTTAGTAAGCCTCCAATTGCAAAGCTGTGATCTGCCAACCAGAAGACAATTTTCCCTCCCTCGGGATAGATGAGTTCACAACAGCTTCTAACTCCAACTCTCCTCCACTAAGCTCCTCCTGTGCCTGAGTCACTATTCAAATTCAGGTCATCCCTCCACACCATGGAATTAGGTCAAATAAGAAAACTTCTTCAGTGATCTGTCAATAAACACAAGTCAAGTTAGGAAACAGCCTATATAAAATCTTTATCTATCTTAAAATCAATTTGTGACATTTTCTCAAAATGCCATAAACAAGAGCCTAAAATGATCTGAAAATAAATGATTGATCAGTAAAAAATATTTAAAAAAATCATCTTTTTTGCAGGGGGGCAAACCCCTCTGCAAATGGGGATTTGGAGTTGGCATAATGGTTATGGTGTTTACCTCACAGACATAAGGTACTGGGTTTAATTCTATCCTTTGGGTGGGAGGTTGGCATAATGGTTAAGCTGTTTACCTTACAGACACAAGGTGCAGGGTTTGATTCTCACATGGTGTAATTGACTAGGCTTAAAATTGCCCACAAGGGCACTTAGCCTAGTCCTAATCTATGAACCTATGCACCTTCACATCCCCTGCTAAATATATAAACCATCTCCAAGATCTCACTACAGTGCATAAAGGGGATATTTTCCAATCCCTACTGTTCCGCAATCTCACAAAGGAAAAGCTGGTTACCTTCAATCAGGCGATTTTTGATTAGCTGTGTTGGCTTTTCCAATGTTCAGCCAAATGCCTTCTGAATGAAATAAAGGTAACCGTACTGAAACCCTATGATTATCTCCATGTAGTACCCTTCACAGGAAACTATACCTTAAACACTGAACTTAGGCTCAGGTATCAAAGGTTGGTATGATGGTGCAGAATGCAGGGCATCTGCCCATATAACTATTGACCCTGGTTCAGAAAACAAACATTATTCCAGGACTGTGGATGTAGCGACAGAGGGAGGGAATGAGAGGCAATGTTTAACATACTTTTTCTTGTGATAAGTGGGGTTGGGTGGGCTGCAAGGTTGTTCACACAGCTATGCTGTAGTAACACCCTTGTTGGACACCAGAGGTACTGTAGAGTTGCTTGTTTTTTTGTGAATGGTACAGGCTTGTATTAGACAAACTACTGGCTAAAATTAAGAAATGCTAATGTTAGAGTTTTGGAATCAGGCTAGAGAGAGGAATTATTATAATATGCCTAAATCAGGTTGAGTGAAGTAGAACAGTCTGAATCCTGTTCTTCAAGTGTTGTAGTTGGAAGCACCAGCACAAAAGGTGCTGTAACCTCAGGTATTATTATATTTATTTGAGGCTTGTGGTCTCCCACATACTAAGGAAATTAGATAGTCCCCTTATTCAGGCAACATTCAGGCAACATTCAGCCACCAAAAGGTTCAGCAAATAAAAAATGTTGTCAACTTAATTTCACTAAATCTGGATGTTTGTATAAATCTCTTTTCCTATGAATAATCAAGACAGGTTCACTTGAAAACAGCAGAATCCCAAGTGTGTGATAACACAATTCACTTTCAAACCACCTGCAAGGACTGAAATAAGCATTTCCACCAGAGGCAACCTCGGTGTGGGGGTAGTCTAGAATTTTACAGAACGTCACACAGATTGCCTTATATTTTTGCCCTATCTCTCAAAAATGTTTTGATTTTCTGGTAAATTACTAAGGATTACAGTCAGTCAATAATGACAAAAAATATAGTTTTATACTCCTTATTCTTCAGAAAATGCATGTTGATGCAAAATCTGTTGTTCTACTAATTTTTTAAGTGAATTGGAGTTGTTGTTGTTGTCTTTCGGCTTTTCCCGGTTAGGAGTTGCCACAGCAGAACTCCGGTCCACTAATGATTGGCAGTAGACTTTCACAAATGCCGAGGTGCCAGCTCGACGTTCAACCTTCAACGAAGGCACACCCATTTACACATGTCTTTCGAATGCCCACCCAACCGTGGGGAGGACATGCAGACTCCACACAGAAGGCACTCCAGCCGAGTGAATTGAAGTAATATTTAAAAACTGCCCCTGATTTTAGTCCTTTGTTCCCCCGTTATTTTTAACTTTGTCCAGAATTCTTAAGCAAAGAACTTGAAGTACGGGGACAAACCCCACACACCTCCCAATTTACATATATCACTGTTACACTCACACAACAGGGACAAAAGGAGAACTTCCCCCAAACAGTATACAGCTGTCTCTCACACACAGGGAGCAATTCAATGGTGCCTATATGTGAAGGATACACCCTACAAGCTACAGTAAATCTGATAAGTTGTTTTTCAACAGTTCGAACCTAAACAAATGGATATCAATCATATATCGGTAAGCCGTGTAAATAACGTGCTTGAGTTGTCTCTAATAAATTACTGTATGTGAATTTTTAATTCTAAATGCTTAAAGCAGTCATGAAATTTTGTTTTCTGAGTTAATGTATAAAATAATAGTTGTTACATTCATGGTAATGAAAGATTGAAAGTGCTTTGCTGAAACTTTAAGGCTGAGCACATATTATTACTAATGCCAAAAGACTGAACATTACTCAAATTATGATACCTAAGTCTTGAAACTGAACAGAAGGTCATGGTTTGGGTAATTTTTAATATCATGGCTATAATTTAATTTTATTTTGTGATAATTTTCATAAGCAAAATTACAGAAATGTTCATTTTTTAAACGGTAATTTATAATAGCAAATATAAAATGTCTATTCAGGATCCTGCAATTAATGATTTTTTGTGAAGAACCATAGTTATCACATGAAGGTACTGTTATGCTCTTATGTCTTGGATAAGAATACAATAAATAAATAAATAAAGTTATACTCAGCCTGAGTTTGAAGACAAAGGAGCATCTTTCTACTGCACTGAAAGTATAGGCTCAGGCATGGCTTAAGAAGTTGGAGAGTCAATGTGGTATTTGAGATTTAATAGCTCTTCCTAGTTAGGAGAGGTTGTGGGAATCGATGAAACTGTACCAGCTCTTACTGACATTTTGAGTCTGACTGGTTTGGTCCACTAGAAGGAGGAGGAAGCTTTTACCCTTCATGCATCTCTGTGGGTTAGCAATGCAGCACACATATATCAAAGATTCTAGTTAGGTATGTCCACAACCCTCTGATAGCACTGTATTCTGCACATCAGGTAGAAAAGTGCCGAATGGGCTGAGATGAGGTCCCCTACTTCCCCAACAAACAACAGACCAGATAAGAATGGAGGCTAGGTTCTGTGCCTTAAATGGGGGACTGGTAATAGACAGGCCTGGAAACCACAGTAAACCAATCATTGTGAGCTCTGGGCAGGGAATCATTTATTACTTAAACCCTGCAGCTGTACTGCCAAATTAAGTGTATCATTATTGGTGGCTTTTAATACTTGGCCCAGTATTTTCAAAAAACTAATTTTAAGATCCCACTTTAGGTTCACAGATATTGAACATGCTTATATCTTACTCAGAATGTCATTTCATACATCAAACACAGCATTTTTTTCATGCTTAAAAAGTGACCTTGTGACACTATAAATTAATATGTATATTGTAAGTTTAGAAATATGAGCCTGAGAAAATTGACTAGAGAGATAAAAATAGGCTTACATGGAAATAATATCAACCAAATGTTTACTGCTTACAAAGGGTACTGTACATTTCTGTGGAGTGTAAAAAGAAAAATGAAGTTAGTCTCATATTTCATTCATTCACCTGACATCTATATCACTCTGTGTTTGTATATTCAGTCTCGTTACAAGCTTGCATTTCTAGCCCTGATGATGCCCTGCCAGAAAGATGCAACTCTGAAAAGCATGCAACCAAGGTGTTGGAGTGTTTTTGCATCTCACAACACATAATGCATGCCAGGGCTAGGTTCCCATTACAAGGTCAAAATGCAGCATGAAAAATCACTAGTTGAATACTGGAGAACTTCTAAGCCAGCTCACAGCATCTGTTTGATACGTTGCAGCACTGAAACATCGTAATCATTTGTAACTCTCTTTTCTGTTATTTAGCCTTGCTCCTGGAAGAAACGTCTACATGCAAAGCACTTTAAGAAACATCTCTACATTTAGCACTCTGTGCTCCAAATATGCAATATTTTTCTTTTAAGTGGCTTGTCAGTTTATAGGGTATTTTTGGAAACGATCAGATGGCCTCTTGTGGTTAGAATACTGAGTTCTTGAATGTCTTCTTGACCTAAGGGTGTAAGAGGTGACACTCTGCTTTTAACAGAATCCCTTGCTTCTTCACAAAATGCATAAATAATGTGAGAAACTGTAATGGAATAAATCTTTAACCTTGTAATTCTGTCTGGCAGTTCAAAATATCATATATCTTAATCCAAGTTACTAAAAGTGTTAAACCACACCATTATGGTAGTGAAGTGTCAGAGTACTTACGGTCATGAGGTAAAGGAATTTGTTATGAAAACAAGGTCCTTAAGAAATCAAAGGCAACAAAATTGCTGCTTCCACAGAAATAGAAAATTTGCCTCCATGTGATGCTGTTAATCCTTTTCATTATATCCTGTCCACTTTTACAAAACCCATAGAGCCTTCCTGAATTATTTTAGTGTCCAATAATAGAATTGATCAGTTCTTTTTAACTATATCACAAAAAATGTCAATATTGTTTGTATAGTCCATTAACCCTGTTACTATCATTGTTGCTAGTGGTCTCTCTATGACTAATTGTGCTCACTCTGTTTGAAAAATATGGTCGAGCTGAGGTACTCCTCAAAGCTCACACTTCTCTAGCCATGTTTCCAACTTCACCATCTCTTTATCCTCTGCCTTTAAACTCTTGTGTCAGAGCAACTAATTTAGATTTAAACATATTATTCTTATTATTCAGTCTCGAGATCCTCATACTCTGACCTTTCAATACATTCTTAAACACCCTAGATGGGTGCATGCTGTCCCTTCTCAGTGTTGTATTAACATGGTAGGGTTTCCTATAAAGTTTAGTAGCTATCCTGTTATCCTCTGATCTAAAGACCTGTATGTCCAAGAAATCCATGGCAGTATTTTAATATTTATAAGTGAACTTCAAAACAGAAGTTGTACTATGTAGGTAATCAATAAATTCTGGAATAATATCCTCTGGTCCTTCCCACAGGAGAAAGAGATCATCCACAAATCTTTTAAAAAATATAATATATTTAGAAAAACCTATTATCTTTCAAAACATAAGTTCACTCCCAGTATGACATAAACAGGTTCGTATAACTATTGGCACAGGGTGTGCCCATGGCAACACCCTGTTTCTGCCAATAGTACACTCCATCAAACAAAAACACATTGTGTTCTAATCTCAGACTAACCAAAGAACACATCAAGGCTATCTTAACATCACTAAAGTCATTACTTTCTTTAAGGCACCTGTTCAAAAACCTAAGGCCTTCATCATTGGGTATAGATGTAAAAAGTGAGATTTTACCCTTCTGTGTTTGGGGCATTTGTTTCTGGTGTTGTAAGTCATTAGGTTTTAGTCACTCATGGTTTAGCATTGGAAGTGATTGTAATTGTTTACTATGAAAACTGAACATGACTGGCAGATTTTGTTCAAGACTCTGAGAACTGTGGAAAGCCTGAAAGTATGAAACACAAAGTTTTCACCAAAAGGGAAGAAAAAAAAATATTTAATTTAAATTCTGCACTTATAGTGACTTGTGGTGGTGCTTTTTTGTACTTCACTGCCTTTTGCCCATGTTTAGCCAAAAAGTTATCTGTTTGCATTTTTTTTTAATTTGTTCTGGGGACTTATTTGCAGTTGTTGGAAGATTGTGTATTATTAAAAGATTTTAACACTGTTTATACATTATACAATTCTATTTCCATGAGTATAATTACATGTAAAAGGTAGCTTTTTGTATTTTGAACTCAGTCTGGGGCCTCAGCGTGTAGCTTCACTCACAGTTGTGGTAGGCTGTGATCTACTGTCACATTTGAGCCTCATCTAGTTATTTATTAAAGCATTGTTCCATAAATAGTGTTACTGATAAATGTCTGCATAGTCTGGTGCCTTAGTCTGTGGTGGGAGTGCAGTAGTGACAGTATTGTGAATTCTGCTCCAGAATTTGTGCTTCAGTACTTTTTATAGCTGTATACACCTACTTAAAGTTGCATTCTAGTGCATTTCTGTTTACCTTGCTACTGTTTTTCCCCTTTTCTTTGAGTCTGCCACAGCCTCCACTGAAACATTAAGCTAAAAGTTTCTGAAATTCTAACCATAGGAATAGAGCTCCTTTCCAAATGTTTTCCCAACTGTCCCACCCTTATCTTGTTGTGGTTTCTACCCCTTATGGTAATCAGACTTCCAAAGTCCCTCTCTTCTCTCTTTCTTTGCTATTGTCTGTTGTGTAACCTATTTAAGTACTTTCTCACCTATTGTTTTCCATATATTCATAATACTAAGCATACCAGCAAACCAGTATTGCTCTTGAGTAAACTTCTCTTACCACAAACTGTCTCCTGCTCATTTTCCCAGAGCTTCCACCTGCCTGGTGCCCTCTACACACTCTGAGGGGGTCCTGAGTTAATCCTGCTCCATCCTTGGCAGATATGAGATTGATTTTATTATTCTCTACTTCAGTTAACTTTTTAGAGTGCTAGTGCTTTATTTTGCATTATTTTTGATTTTGCCTGTAAATAATTCCAAAGGTCCCTAATACTTAAAATTGCCTTGTCAAGGTAGTTGTTTTGTTGTAGCATTAAATTCACAAACAATATTTTTGTGTATTTTAACATAAAAGGTTATCAAGGCCCTGTACAGACACAAAATCCAAGAAAGCAAATTTTATCAATAAAACTAGCCTTAGAACTGAAACCTGTAACTTAGTGTGGCTGAAACAAAGCCACTATGCAGAGACAATCTTAGGGCAGCTAGTCTGTACATTAAACAGCACCACTCTCAAATCTTAGCATAATCTAACTAGTCTAGTGCCAAACCCAGAGACCTTCCAAGGAGACCTCTGTGTAACCCAGTCCACAACCTACTATAGCCCAGCCAAATACAGGTCCAGACAATATGGATATGCAACTTTCAAATGCCTCAGTAGCCAACTTGGTAGATATGCATATCCTGAGGCAATGTAGAAATTGCTTCATGTTTACAGGCAACCACTTAACAAACAAAGTATGAGAGAGATGCACATACAAAATTTCACTGGAGACAAAAATCCCACACACAAACAGCATTTTGAAGAAAATGTACACTACATCTACAACACAGTGTCCAACATACACATAGACCAACTTATGTTGAGGCACTAAAATGCAATCCTCCCAAACCTTAAAGAACTCCTAAACCTATAAATGGCAATGCCTATCATCACAAATCTCTAAAGCATTCACCAAAATTGATATCAAACACCACACATTCGCCTACACCTAGTGGAGCTCCAAAAGGAAAGCAAACACTTACACAGGACTCTTGTCACATGGGATCCACCCGACTCACCAGACTGAAGAAGGAGAAGGAGAAGATAATGGTTAGTTGTTGATATGGAGCCAGTATCCGCTAAGTTACGCATGCACTTAGATCAGGTACCAGAATGATTCTATCATAGTCCATGTGGGCATTAATCTCCTGAGACATACTTCCCTGAACTATATGAAGAGATACATTGTAGATCTCTCTGAATATGTGTCTCAGGCAGGTATGTGCCTTGAATTGAGCAGCATTCTACCTTCACCAAGGATGATGTCACGGCATGAACAAAAGATAATTAACTTTAATAATTGGCTTAGTTTCTGGTATATTTCCAAGGGATTCAATATTTGTCAGCATGGGATGACATGGTTAATAAACCACATTGCTTTACAAAGGATGGTCTATAATTGTCTCCCCTAGGCTTCCAAATATTTGTTAAAATGTTATGTACCCAGTTACAGCTTTTTTTAGGCAGTGACAAGTTGACAAACCTACCGACTTAGCAAATAAAATACAAAGAAATCTAGTGTTACTGCTCAATGCTAGGAGCCTAAACAAGAAACTCCATACCCTACAAGTTCTCCTCACTCTGCAGAATACAGACATCTGTGCCATTATCAAGACATGCTTTAAATCCACAGAAAGCACTCCAACAGTACAAAGCTTCAGTGCCTTGCACACATTTAGACAATCAGCTACACAGACAAGGGCAAAAGGTGGAGGAGTCTCAATGTATATTAGCAACAAGTATAACTCTAAATTGGTTAAACAGAATGATGCCCTGAAATTTATCTACATTCAAATCATCATTGAAAAAGTCCCATACCACATCCTAGCAAGTTATAGGTCACTGTCTATGTCCCTAGAATCCCATAACTCGCACCTAGACCTACTGGACAGACTCACCATTAAACCAAATAGCCTTAATCATGGGAGACTTTAAATACCCCTGTAAAAACTGGGAAACATGCATTCATTGCAGGTACAATGACTCCTGGACTTTACCTACTAGATGTAATCCCAAAACAAACAATATAAACAAACCACACTGGTGGAATCCTAATCTTAATAGAGTATATAACAAAAGGAAAAAAGTCATGGCTAAAATCAGGAAGAGCAACTTTCATAATGATAGGAGCTCTCTAATTAAACTAATAAAAAAATAAGAGAACTAATTAAGCCCAACAAGACTAATTACAATGTCAAGATAGCCTCACAGGCAAAGACAACCACAAGGCCTTCTACAGCTATGTCTGAAACCTCAAAGGTAGCACCCATCAGTGGGCTGAACTGGAGATCCATGTTGCCAATTGCTGAGCAGAGCAACATAACAAATTTGTTGACTGACAAATTCATTTCAAAATTCGCCCCTAACTCCCCCCACGTCCCCCCATGAAATACCTACTAGCATACACCCCCCAACTATTAAAGAGAGAACAAGTCCTGGTGGCACTTGCTAAGGCCCAAAACACAGCCTCAATGGCTCCCAACGATAACCCAGGATAAAAGCTGACATAATCTTAATTTCATTGTTAGATATGGCAGGACCAGTTGCTAAGACCTGCACGAATTAAACTAATATAAGCTTTATTAACTGATTTTACATTCCATTAACACTCTCAGTTGCAACCACAATATTGACAACTACAGACACATGTCTATGGTGTTATTGTTTGGAAATGGTAGTGCACACATAAAGAATGTTATTGAAAAGAAATGGAAGAGCGTCATTCAAGTTTTTAACATAACACAGACGTTAGGGAATACTCCTGGTATAGTATTTAAAACGCTAGAGTGTCTTCTGCGTGGAGACATGCGTGAATGGGCATATCTTCATTGAAGGTTGTGCATCAGGGCGGGCAACTCGGCACGTAAAAATCAACTGCCAATCATTAGCGCTGTGGCGACCCCTAATTGGGAAAAGCCGAAAGACGCAACAACAACAACAAGGAATTTGAAATCTTACTTTGAAGACAATAATAGGGTATTTTATGGAAAGATAATCATGAGAAGATAATGAAAAAATGTGGACACGCACTCAGTGTTGGTTTATAAGTGATAGTGTGAATATTACGATAGGGAACTACCCCAGAGTTATTATACAAACAACAGACTTGATTGTAATACAAGGGGGATGGTATATGTAACTATCTGCATGACCTGTCCCACCTTTTACATGGATAAAACTGAGCATCAGCTTAGGAACAAGATTTATTATCATTTGTATACCATTAAGAAATATGATTTTAAAAACACTCTCTATAGGCATGTATCAACATGTAACAACAATAAAAAAATTTACATTTTACACATTATAGAAGGTTACACCTAATGTTGGGGGGGGGGGATTGGCCCTTTTATTTATTTGGAATATAGGAAATTATATTGACAAGTTTTATTAAATGCACCTCAAGTGCCAGGTATTACCAACAAGTTGTATATAAGTAGTATTTCAGCATTACAGGTGGATAAATTGTAATAAAATTTTGAAAAGATTTTTAATTAATTCCTGTAAGGTATATTTATGTACTTATATATTTATTTTTATTTTTTAAATAATAAAAAAAAATTTATTGTCATTGGTTTAAATAAATTGAGGGATGTGAATTGCTTACTGGATGATGTGACAACAAGTGTATAGCTAGTTTGTGAAACTGGTTCTTTTATCTATTAGATCTATATATCGCTGCAGGCCCAGCAAGTTAAAATAAGTGGTCATTTCTTTAAATAGCAAATTTATCCAGCAAAACAGAAGAATTACCTGGAAACAGAAAGTTAGTCCTTTGGCCCACCAATAAAAAAGGATTATCTATTCTCATACATTGCTCCTGTTCATAGGTTCATAGATTAGTAGTAGGCTAACTGCCTTTGTAGGCTATTTTTTTAGGCCTAGCCAATTATTCCATGTGAGAATCAAACGCTGCACCTTGTGTTTGTAAGGTAAGCACCTTAACTATTATGCCAACCTCCTTCAAACTTATTCATCACAAAAGGTAAATTTTCTACAACATTAAAGAGACCAGAACCCAAGCATTCAGCAGGAATATCCCCATTTGTCACAAAATGGTCCATAATACATTGTGTAGTATCCAGGGAGTCTTCTCTAAAAATGCGAGATATATCCAAAGAGGGTTCACTTGCCATGAGACACCAAATAAATATAACCACAAAAGAACGAAGGAACAACAAAACCACTGGCAAGAACCACTCAAGAATAAAAAGCAGAAATAAACTTTATTTTCTGCAGCACCTCGGCAAAAGCCTTCAAAGAGTATTAAAAACATTGCTCATCAAACTGTTGAAATACACCCATCAATTTATAACAACCAATAAAAATACAAATCCAATTAAAAAAGTACTTTCCAATTATAATCCAAATTAAGGCCTGAGGGACTTAAAGTATTAAATTTTTAAATAAAAATAGCCCCCTTTTACATAAGTTTTCTTTTATACACAGTTTGTGAGCAAAACCGCCTAGGTATTTTTTCTAAAACCATTGCCTTTAACCCATTAGAACCAGAATTGTGGAACTCTGCAAAATGAAGTGCAATGGGACTTTCATTTCTTACCTGTTTGATATTTCTAACATGCTCTTGTAGCCTCATTTTAAATTTCCTTTTGTGCTCTCCAATATAAATTAAACCACAAGGGTATTTGAGAGCATATATAATATGCCTTCAGTTTCACAGGTATAAACATCAGAGGTATAAAAAGGAATTCCATTGACACAATGAAAGGTTCTAACAACATATTTACGAATGCAACAATGTCCACGAGGATATGTGCCTAAAGGGTTAAGAGAAATAGAAAAAGTTAATGGGGGTCAACTTGCTGAAATGAAGTATGGAGAGGATACTACCCTTCCAAAAAAGTCACCTAAACCTTGCCAGATGACAACAATGATCCCTGTCCCTCAGCTCTTTATCCCACTATCCTCAGATATTGGGAAAAGGGAGGAATAAAATAGACCTACACAAGCAAATGAAGACTTGATGGAGAGTGAACATATTGGCTCAAAGTGGGATATGTATTTTTCTGTAATGGCCATGTTTTTAAAACTCAGAAATTCACAATAAGCTATTAAAACTGGTGGTAGGGGTGACTCAAGGTAATAATATTTCATAATGTGCTAAAAGGGCAAAGGTCCCTGAATGTATGTGTAGGTTGCTTTGGTAGCTTTCGCAACTTTGACCATCAACAATTGTTTAGCACTTGGCTCAGAGAATTAAGGAGCTGATAATGAGCTGTTTCCTATGGTCCAGTGGTGCAAGGTTTGATTTCATCAGCTTCCATTGTCTGTGTAATTCTGAGCAAGTCATTTAACCAGACATTGATCACACAAAGGTAACCCACACAATGCAGGGATACTGTCTGCACAATGAAGGCTGCTCATGGGCTGAATCAGAAAAATATCCACGGAGATCAGTGCTGTTCCCTGGAAACCAAATACAAATAAATATACAAACTAGATATTATGGAATTATTTTCAATGTCATTTGGAAAATAGGTGGTGTACAAAAATTGCATAAAAGCAGCCTTCAGAATATCATACTGTATCCAACTAAAGCTCGTTCAGTATTGCAATATGATACTTTTACAGAAAGTATATACTGTCTCTTAAGAAAAGATGCATTTCTTATGTGTATAGAAATGTTCAGATGTAGACTATTTCTTTCTAGCATTACCATTTGAACATTTAGCATGCTTCCTGCAAGGACTCTTATTCTGGTACATTACAGATACGCACATAGACATGCAATCAAATTTTTCATGTTAAATTTCACAGTGGTTTCATAAGCAATGCATATAAGCTAGCATACTGGACTGTGAAATCCCTTGTGAACAGGATGTTCTTTGCATGCTCACGAAGACCAACACCGTGATATCTACAATCTATACCAGCTACAGTATATGAGATATGAGGAATACCATTCTGTCTAGCATTCATTCATAGGTTCACAGGTAAATGCTGTCAATCTGCAGACTATTACAAGCCTAGCTAACAAACAGAGGTCAAACTCAAACCCTGTACCTTGTATCTGCGAAGCAGAGACCTCAAACATTATGCTAAACCATATTCACTGAGCATCCCTAGGTAAGATATAAATGATTATATGATGCCAATAATGTAGAAGAGGCTTTGCTATCTGGGGAAGCGTGAGCGTAGCAAAATGTCTCAATTATACTAGCAGTATACATGTCTGCATGCTTTAAAATGTATTAACAGTAGTAAATATCTGTGAAATAAAGTTGTAGTCTGAAGCAAAACTGGTTTTGTTTTGGCTGTGCTTTAGGCAGTTGTAAGTCTTCAGTGCATTTCCTATGAATAATATCATTTGCTGGATGCTCCTGGTGTATAGAAGAGCAGTAGATAGTGTCACAAAGTTACTGTACTATACCAACATAATATATAACATGGAACAGTATTACTTGCACACAAGACATCCTTCTCTGTATGTACTGTACTATTACATTAAACAACATGGATGAGTACTGTATGCATACTTGTCGGATGTGCTGCAGTAATACGATAAACAACGCAGCATAGTACTGCATACAGCAGTGTGATAAACAACATAGCATGGTACTGCATGCGCACTTGTTGTCCTAAGTATGTACTGCAGTAGTGTGATAAACAACATAGCATGGTACTGCATACAGCAGTGTGATAAACAATATAGCATGTTACTACATACATTAGTGTGATAAACAATATACCATGGTACTGCATGCATAGTAGCTGTCTTAAGTATGTGCTGCAGTAATGTGATAAACAACATAGCATTGTACTGCATGCACATTTCTTGTCCTATGGATGTGCAGCAGTAGTGTGATAAACAATACAGCATGGCATTGCATGTACATTTGTTGTCCTAAGGATGTGCTGCAGCAGTGTGATAAACAACACAGCATGGTACTGCATGGATACTTTGATGTGTTTCAGTCGTGTGATAAATAACATAGCATGGTACTGCATGCACACTTGTCCTAAAGATGTGCTGCAGTAGTGTGATAAACAACATAGCATGGTACTGCATACAGCAGTGTGATAAACAACATAGCATAGTACTGCATGCATACTTGCTGGATGTGCTGCAGTGGTGTGATAAACAACATAGCATGGTAATGCATGCATACTTGATATCCTAAGGATGTAGTGCAGCAGTGTGATAATATAGCACAGTACTTCATGCATTCTGGTTGTCCAAACCATGTGCTGCAGTAGTATGGTAAACAACATGGCGGGGTTCTGCACGAATACTTGTTGAATGCACTGCAGTAGTGTGATAAATAATACAGCATGGCACTGCATGCATATTTGTTGTCCTAAAGACATGCATCTGGAGCCTTTCTCCCCGGGCCTCTGCTGAAAATTGGCTGTGTTCCAAGTTGGACTTTCCTGATTAACAAATGTTAAATAAATAAAAAATTAATAAATAAAGATGTGTTGCAGTAGCATGATAAACAACATAGCATGGTACTGCATGCATACTTGCTGAAGGTCCTGCAGTAGTGTTATAAACAAAATAGCATGGCACTGTATGCATATCTGTCATAAGGATGTGCGACAGAAGTTTGATAAACAAAATAGCATACTACTGCATGCATACTTCTCCTAAAGATGTGCTGCAGTACTGTTACAAACAACATAGCGTGTTACTGCATGCATACTTGTCAGCGGTAGTGTAATAAACAATATAGCATAGTACTGCATGCATGCCTGTTGTCCTAAGGATGTGCTGCAGTAGTGTGATAAACAATATAGCATAGTACTGCATGCATGTCTGTTGTCCTAAAGATGTGCTGCAGTAGTGTGATAAACAGCATACATGGTATTGCATGCATGCTTGTTGTCCTAAGAATGTGCTGCAGTACTGTGATAAACAACATACCATTGTACTGCATGCATGCTTGCTGTCCTAAGGATGTGCTGCAGCAGTGTGATAGACAACACAGCATGGTACTGCATACAGCAGCGCGATAAACAACATAACATGGTACTGCATGCATACTTCTCCTACGTATGTTCTGCAGCAGTGTGATAAACAACGTAGCATGGTACCACATGCATACACATTGGATGTGCTGCAGTAGTGTGACAAACCACATAGAATAGTACTGTATGAATACTTGTTGACCTAAAGGTATGCTGAAATAATATGATAAACAACATAGCATGGTACTGCATGCTTACTTGTTGGCCTACGGATGTGCTGCAGTAGTGTGATAAACAACACAGCATGGTACTGCATTCATACTTGTCCTAAGGATGTTTGACAGCAGTGTGATAAACAATATAACATGGTACTGCATGCATTCTTGTTGACCTAAGGGTGTGCTGCAGTAGTGTGATAAATAACATAGCATTGTGCTAGATGCTTTCTTGTTGTCTTAAGGATGTGCTGCAGTAGTATTATAAACAAGATAGCATGGTACTGCATGCATACTTGTCATACTTGTTATCTTAAGGATCTGTTGCAGTAATGTAATGTAATAAACAACATAGCATGGTACTGCATGCATACTTTTTTCCTAAGGATATGCTGTAGCAGTGTGATAAACAACATAGCAATATACTGCAGGCCTATGTATTGTCCTAAGGATGTGCTACAGTAGTTTGATAAACAAAATAGCATAGTACTGCATGCATACTTGTTGTCCTAAGTATATACTGCAGCAGTGTGATAAATAATATAGCATAGTACTGCATGCATAGTTGTTGTCCTAAGTATATACTGCAGCAGTGTGATAAATAACATAGCATAGTACTGCATGCATACTTGTTGGATGTGATGTTTTTTTATTATGCCCCTTGCAATGTGCCACTAATTCCCTCTAGGACCAGTGATTTATAAGTGCAACTCAGAAGGAAATAAAAGAAAGCCATGATTGCAGCAAATAGTGATTTCTGACACTCCCAGGAATACCTTTACAATATTTTTGCAGAGGAGCTACACTACCTAAACCACTATCATGGGACCATTCACCACCCCATACCCTGCTATTTAAATATAGTAACTCTAATACTTTTATACCTTGCAATAGAGGGAATACTCCAACATACCACAATCTCAAAAATATCTCACACCATGGCCTTATGTGTTTCTAAACTGTGTTAATTAGTAACTGTAGTCATTATTTATTTATTTATTTTTTGCCTATTTTTGATAAAGAAAGCACACTGGGCACAAATGTTCCTTTTCAAGGGCATCACTGGAGCACTGTTTGATTAAATGACTTGCTCAGAATCACGAAGTTGGCAAATGAAGGTGGAACAAATCAAACCCAGTATACTGGGCACAGAGAGCAGCTGCTTAACAGCCCAGAGCTTTAGTCCTCTGCACTAATTCTGAGACCAAACATGCCATGGTGCATTAATTAGGAATCAAACCTAGGCCTCCCACACAGCAAACAAGAATTCTACCACTGAACCACCAATATTAATGTATTACAATCATTAGACATCATGACCTTGAAATTGTGTATTTAAATAATAAAAGATGAAATGAAGCTCCTTCATTAACCTATACATCATACGGGTCCCCTTCATATAGTCGACTTACCATTTTGTCGACTTTCATATCAGCAAGATGACAATGTCGAATGTTTAAAAACACGAAAACCCAGAAGATTGTATTTTCTCTCTGGGTAAGTAACCACATGGATACCACGGTGAACTTTTCCCTTTTATCCAGTATTGTGCAATCTCAAACTTGGTATATTTAGTTTTGGGAGTGAAGCCTCCCACTTTGGTGGGTTTAATTTTGTTACGTTTCTATATTATTTGTTGGTGGCCAAGTGGTAACTTACCCGGAGAGAAAATATGATGTTCCGGGTGTTCTTATTTTTAAATTTTCGACATTGTCATGTTGATGATATGAAAGTCCCCGAAATGGTAAGTTGACTATATGAAGTAGACCCACATCACACATATATAAGGTAGACAAGTAGGTAATAGCTATGCTGAACACTTACAATGGCATGAGGAGCCTGCTGACAAAACAGGAAGAACGTTGGTAAGGGTGCATTGTTCCTGAGATTTAAATACACACTGACAGTCATATAAACTGAAAAAGAAAATCAGCATTTGTATAACTAGGACACAGTGGAGGTACCACAATTGTCTTACAGTGAATAGCACAAAGTGGCATTTATTGTTTACAGAAGGATAACTCACCTAGGTAGCTAATTGTTCTCATGTGCTGAAGTCTGCTGACTCATCCGCTGTTTCTCTTAAACTTCTTCATCCCTCTCTAACACACATTACTGATGCATTCTCTGCCAGAGTGCCTTCAATATGAGATTCCCTCCCTTTCAGATCTCATAAGTGGTTAACTCTCCAAAAGGACAACTGCCACTTTATACTTGCTGTTAAGTAGGGTACCTGATACTGCTCAAATTAGTGCACTGGTCCATGCATGGCTAACCACTGACTGTCATCAATCAAGGTTTGTGCAGTACATATTCACATTATTATTTATGTATGTATACATTACCTGTCAATCATGTCTAGTAATGTTGATGTACCCTCCATGTCCCTCTTGGTCTTTTTGAGATAAGGCTGTGAATGAAAAATGACCATAAGGTTCAGCTCTAAAATAAGTGTATAAGTAAACATACATACAAAAGGCAAAAAATGGCTTATAAATACAACTTCCATCTACATCTTTCATTTACATGTAACCCTGCATTTAATATCAAACTGAAACAAGAAAACATTTCCCCTGCATCCAGGAACCATAAAAATCTTTGGAAAGCAGACAATCTTCCAATAATCTATTACAATATTCTTACAAGTCCTTACTAAAATAAGCCTCTATCAGTATTAAAGATTGCCTGACTCAGCTGTGGGGTTCTGCCTTCTCCAAAACTGATTAAACTTGTGAGATAATTAGAAAACAAACTATATCCAATTTGATAGTTTCACTCCTTTTAAATACCTCATTCCCAAATGGTATCTATTTCTGATTTCTATAGTTATCTTCTGTCCATGAAACATCATTATCCACAGTCCACAGACTATGGAAGCCTTACGAGCATAATATGTCCAGTAGCTCAATGTGTAGCATGCTTATCTTTGGTATAGAAGGTTGTGGGCTGAATTCCCACACAAGGAAACTGGATTCATGTAAATCTATATGTGTGTGCATTGTAGAAGGTTGACTCTGTATATAAAACTTGGGGGTTTGCTTAATGGTTAAGGTGCTTATTTCAAAGACAGAAAATACAGGGTTTGATTCTCACCTTTGAGGGAAATAGTGACTTACTGTACTTGCCCTTTCCTGTTCTCTTCTAATTACAAAGTGACCAGCCCATAACTTACTTGTGTTTGTCAACAAATACTTTTACACTTCCTCAAATAATTTCTCTATATTTTACTCTCAACTGAAGCATGCCTATTAATCAGTCTGTACTAACAGTATCATTCAAGATGAAATATGTAATATCAGTCTTCCTGGCTTGTCAGATTCTATGATTTCTACTGCTGCATCCATTGCCCTTTTAAATCAGATCATTACCCCATAGTATTCCTCCTGCCCAAATAACCAAAACATATATCAACCCAAACGGTTTCTATTGCAATCCTACTCATGTTATGGACAAACCTAAAATCCTGTAAACAGAACATATATAATGTTGTTTTTTCTAAGCAACAAAGCCCCATCAGTCTTTACCTGTTCTTAACACTTTTAACATTTAAGGATAATGAACATTAGGTCTTCCTTTCTAACCCCATTCTAACCCCATTACCCCTAACTATGGATGGTCTACATTCAAATGTCATCTCTCATTTCTTTTCCTTTAACCTACTGACCTGTTATGATCATATAATGACTTGTGAAAGTAGTTTCTCCATCAGTCATCATTGTCGTCTGAACCCATGAAGACAAAATCTTATTAGAAAACATGGTATTTTTTTACTGCTGTGCCTCTACAATATCTTGCTTTATTCTATATACCCTCTTCTGCATCATCTTTCCAAACAAATCATCTTCCCCCTCTGTGTTGCACAATCTTTTTCTGATGTCAAACAGTTCTTGTACTTCCTTAATAATCAGCAAAAATTCCCTACATTGTTTCCCTTCCTGGTTTTGCATACACCAGCAAAAATATCCTTCCTTATTACAATACTCAAAAAATGGTATACAAAAGACCCTGCAATAACTTAGTTCTCCACACAGCTCGTGGCCCTGATCTAGGTGGGCTGCCTGCAGATGCCTTTGATTATTACAAAAATATTTTAGTGTCCCTCTATCCCTCTTCATAAAAGATATTATTCAAATTAACAAGATTTCAATTAAGCACAATGTTTACATCCCATCATCTCAAGTCTATAACCTAAAATTATCTCTAATTTTTGTAATGTCCCTTGAGAAAAATTAGGATCCACTGCATCCTTCTAAAAGAAAACAATGTACTTTTCTTTTAGAATTTAATATCAAAATGAAAGAAGCAAATATTCCTCTGGGTTCACAGGTTTTATAACATCCAACATCAGTTAGAAACAATTATATCCCAAGTTCAAGGTCAAACAACCCATTATAAAATGTTGTTTTCCATACCTGTCTAGGACCATGAATATCTTTAATTTTAAACCCCCTCAAAAAATAGACCAAATAAACTACCCATCAGGGGAAGTGTATGGGCTCCCAGAAAATGTATATAACCAATATTTTCCTGGGAACTATTCCTTTTACTATGGCAGTACAAAAGGCTGTCACTCCCTTGTACTCATCAAGTCACAGTGAGAGTCAAAGCCTCAACTGCCCCTGTCCTGTGAGTGTCTAACCCATCTTGTCTTCTTCTTTCTGCCATGCCACCTGGGGGAGGAGATACATAATGTTCTCAGATGGCAATTCTTTTTGGCCCACATATTCCATCAATTCTAACTTCATATACTTTGAATCTCTCTCATACATACAACCTCTATTGTGCTTTTAAAGCGAAATGTCTGCCAGTTGTCCAGAGTCTAGATTTTTGTCTAATAAAAATAATTACTTTACTCAGTATGAAGAAATACTGCAACTGTTCCATCTGAATTTACCTTCTCTTCCACACAATCTGGCATAATGACTGAGACTGCTTCATTCACATAGGATTGACGCCAGTGCCCCTTGCCAAATAGTTGATGAATTTCCCTACTGTCCTAATCGAATCACCACTGGTCAGTTTAAATTTCATCTTGGATCTCCCATGAAAACTGGTGAACATAGTGAGGCTACCCTAGTTAGTAAAATATAAACAAAAAAATACATATAAAGACACATACATATATACACCTATATCCATACACACACACACACACACACACACACACACACACACACACACACACACACACACACACACTGGACAGCAACACAGTTGTAAGTCACTGTCACCACACTGAATTACCAGAACATTCTAAGAGACATCATATGTAAGGGACGTTATAAGAGCCATCAGCCAGGATGTTCAGCATTCATGGTTAGGTCTTAGATAATGTGAATAAATACAATATGATTTTAATTAGCTGTAGGTAGATAAACTAAAGGGAAATCATCTAGCCATATCCTCAGGTAATTAAAGGCCTGAACATGTCCTAGTAAAATCCATTGGGTCCAGTGATATACCACTTGTTCTTGTTCATATACAAACATTTTTATGTGTCAAACAGCACTGTTTTAGTCTTTCTGAAATTTAAAGCAAGAGGGGGACAGAGGTTGCTGGTGAAACATTTGTCAATGACAGAGCAAAAGCCATAAGTGAAAGGCAGAAAATTCCTAATGTCAACAGGCCTTAATGAGTGCAGAGAAATCGAGTGGCTCAAGCACAGATCCTTGGAGGAGCTGTTATTAAGTCATGTGGGGAGTACTACTGTTCCTAAACAACTCTGTTGTATCTGTTATAAAGACACTCAAAGAACCACTGCAGAGCAGAGAGCTTATGACCACATACAGATTACTGCCTGACAAATAGGATGTGATCCACTGAGTAAAAAGAGCTTAGGAAAATTAATAAAAATTGCACCATTTAGTTGGCCTGCCTTTGTGGTGAGAGATAACGTCTTACTGAGGACTAATACAGCACTGATTGTATTATGTCCTTCCCTGAAGTCATGTTTTTGGCTTGCAATTAGGCCACAAGTTTGTATGAGCCTTTAACAGTAGGGTCACTGTTTTCCAAAATTTTGACCACAGCAGATAAAGCGGTTATTGGCCTGTATGATGCTGGTTAAAGAAGTGGAACATAGCAGTGTCTTTAGAAATGGAAGATATGTTGCAAATTTTCCAGACTACACCTCTGAATAATAAGCAATTTATAATGTGTTTTATTACAGATTCACTTCAGAACACTGAAATATCAAAACACTGAAACTCAAAACACTGAAACCAAAATCTGGAAACTTCATAAAATCGAAAACTCAAAACATTGAAACTCAAAACACTGAAAGCACACATCATACATATACTGAGTTTAAACAAGATAAATCATATTACTTTCCACCAAGTATAAGCAGGGGGTCAAACCCCCCTGCACCCCCCACACCCCCTGCTACTTAAATATATCAACTCCAAGATTGCACTTTAAAGCTACTTCCTGTGTGTTGCTTAGCAGTATGGTCTAGGAGATATCTCCTGACAACAAGGTATTTAGCATATGCTTCTGTTAGCTGTTTATGTTCTATAACTGGAGAGCTATTAACATCAAGAGTATACTAACTAGGCCATCTAGACATCCTAGGCAATTCTCAAGACTGGCTCCCCCCTCAATCCAAGCTTGAGGAATAAAAAAGGTCTTTCCAAACTTGAGGACCAAATATAGGATCTAACTGTAGCAAGCTCCTCACTACAAACGTAGCAAGATTCTTTCAAAACTTACAAATCAACTGAGCTGATAACTACAACCGTAAATTCAATATCGGCATTCAATGAAGAAGCAGTAATATCACCCGCGGCTTCTTAAATGAATGATAGCACTACACTCTGCACTTGTGCCCCATCAGTATCTGATGATCATGCCCCCTAATAGATTACATTCACAGCAGCTGCTGCTCCTTTTTTCCACACCCTAGTTACGGTTCTGGGTACAGTTGTTTGGATCTTGCAAAATGTTTATCTTTTTCTGAAACCATTTGCATTGCCCAGTATAAGCAGTTGGCATTTTGTGTAAAATAGCTTTTTGTACATTGTTTTTGCTCTAGGCAGAATTATCAAATTCTTCATCTGCAGTGACATGGACTTGTATTTCTGCCAAGCTACTTTGAGTGTGGCAAAGGCTTAATTAAGGTAATTATTAATCCTGGATACTAGTTTGTCAGTAACCCTGTTTTTGAGCATATAATACCTGGACTGCAAAAGACACAAGATATTCAGGATGTAATGGATTGTTATAGTGCAGTCATACTGGGATGTTACACATATCCTATACAGCAAAATATAAAGAAAATTCATGAAAACCTGGGACTCTTATATAGAAACATACATTTTGTTTACTGCAGCAACCAAAACTACCCTTGCAAAAATATTTTTACTTCCCTCTCTTCTGTATGGTGCCCCTCTGTTAACTAACTTACACAATTCTACCCTAAGCAAGTTGGAATAGTGCTACAACAAAGTTGCAAAGTTTGCCACAAACTCTAAATATCACACACACACACACACACACACACACACACACACACACACACACACACACACACACACACACACACACACACACACACACCACTGTAAACCACTCCTAGAATTAATCTGGCTTGAACTACCCAACCAACTTGCCTTTATTCAGCTATCCACCTTAATAATAATCATAAGGATGTCATTTACTGGTGACTAAAACGTTGGAGGTGGCAGGTAACGTAGCATCATTCTGAGCCTTAGCAAATGAATGATCTGACACTCACATATCAGGCAGTTAAGAGCTTGGTCAGGCAAGTCTGGGGTAGGGCACTATTCATGTTGTTTTGACAAGCAATAGCAACCCCCTCCCATGCTTTCACCTAGCTGTTGCCTTTTGTACAGACTGTGCTATATTTGAATAATCTGTGGAATGGTATCAGAAGACGTAAGCCAGAATTCTGTGTCTCCAGCTGTATCAGGGTTAAGTTGAAGATGCCATACTTCAAAGGAGGTGTGTTTGTTTCTAATACTACCGTGGTTAGCATTTGTTATGTTTATACCTTTCTTGTTGTATTTGTGTATGAGGTGGTCAGGATAGTCAGTGAGCAGTATAGTGTTTGTAGAGCATGGATTAAAGCAAGAATGTGAATAACATTACGGCCTAAACTACACATCCGGGAGACAGATGGGTATTCAGTCTATACAGCTGAAATGGGTGAGTTGTGGGGGAGGGTGTGGGCATCAGAATGGATCTTAAAGGAAATCACAAAAGTGTTGCAATTATAAATATGAGGAATTCCTGGGACTTGGGAGTAGGATGGGTAGGAATGGAGCAACCCCCCCCCCCAACAGAATCAATTAGTAACTACAAAGAAGGACTGCAGATACAGCATACAAAAGCTCTACTAATAGAGTAGTACAATTGTCATAATGAGATCCGTAGATGCCTAGCCTTATTATGAGAGACAGTGCCACACTGCTGCTACACCAGAGGTAGCACTTTCACTAAAGTTGTTAAAGCAACAATACAGTCTCGTAAGGTACCTTAAATACCTGGAGCAATATACTGGCAGAAGAGATGGCAGGAATATAAGCAAAAGTATATAAAAAGGACTCTAAAATCAGTGATACATATGATGGCAAGATATCATGCAGAATGCATGCATGTGAAGTCAAGTGGACCCTAAAAAGCATTGCTAATAGCAAGGCTACAGGAAGTGATGGAATTCCTGGAGAATTGTTTAAAATCTTGCAAAATGATGCTGTTAAAGTATTGCACATAATGTGACAGCAAATTTGGAAAACACAACAGAACCATTGAATTGGAAAAGTTCAGTATGTGTTCGAGTCCAAAAGAAGGAGAATGCTAAAAAAGGGCTCAGGTAATCCTAACAAGGTAATGTACAAGGTAATGCACAAGGTAATGTACAAGGTAATGCACAAGGTAATGTACAAGAAGCACAGACTGCTTTTAGAAGAGATACAGACACCTGGGATCAAATTGCCATCAACTGTTGGATAATAGAGAAAGCAAAGGAGGTCCAGAAAATCATTTACCTCTGTTTTACACATTGCTACAAAGCCTTTTATTATGCAGGCCATAACAAAAGAAACTATTACAAGTTCTTAGAGAAACAAGGATACCCAGTAAAAATTAATTACCTCTTGAAAATTGCATATGCAGACCAAGAAGCAATAGTTAAAACCAAATATGGAATCATTGGTTGGTTCAAGATTGGGAAAAGGGCGTCACAAGCTATTTTCACAGTATTTATTTAAATTATATGCTGAATATATCACATGAAATGGGTTACACAAATGAGAAGCTTGAATCAGAATTATGAGAAATATAAACAATCTCAGATATACAAATAACACCGCTGTAAGAGCTGAAAGTGAGGGGGTAGAAGAAGACCCTGCTGATGAAAGTGAAAACAGAAAATGCAAAGATTTGCTGCTCAACATCAAGAAAACTAATATTACATCATCTGGTCCTTTTAATGATTTCCAGAAACATGAAGAAGAGGTGGGGTAGTGGCAGATTTTATTCTCCAGAGCTCAGAGATCTCTGCATATACTGGCTGCAGCCATGGAATTAAACAATGCTTGTTTCTTGAAAGGAAGGCTATGGCAACTGTGGATAACATATTAAAAAGCAAAGACATCAGATTGTCAACAAAGGTCCACATAGTCAGAGCTATGGTTTTCCAAGTAATAACACAAGGCTGAGAGCAATGGACTGAGTAAGACTGCAAACCAGAAAATCAATACTTTTGATGTCTGTTGTTAGAGAACACTTTTGGGAATTCTGTGGACTCTAAGAAGATTAAAACAGTTAAGGAAAGAAACCCAGACTGTGTACTGGAAGGTCTGATAGTAAAACTCAAATACTTTGGCCACATAATACAATAAAGGGCTCGCAGCAGAAAGCAGTGATGCTGGGAAAGGCAGAGAGGCTAAGATGTTTAAACAGCATTATTAAAGTAATAAATATTCATTTATGAAAAATTAAAGAAGCAGTTCTTGACAGACAGAACTAGTGTACCAAAGCTATAGAGGGCACAAAGAGAGAAACCCAACTAAACAACATTATTAAGGAAAATGCAAAATAGAGCACAACCACTACTGTGTAGTTGAAATACTTGATATGAACTTCAGGCTACCAGGGTATGGGGATAAAGGATTGTGAATCATTTCCCTGCATGGATAATTGAGTTAGGACACAAGGTTGAATTACAATTCTGCTGCAGAGACACGTATGTGGCCAATTCACTCTGGACATAGAGAAGCTTGCAGCTTTGTTTCCACACCTGAAATAACCAACTGCAGGAAGAGGACTGGACTGGTGTGACCTGTCTGACCTGGATCTTGCACAGATGAACTATCAGGTAGAAGCTGTTACCAGAATGCATTACTGTACATCTCAATGAATGTTTTAACATGCTGCAGCAAGAATAAAAGTTAAAAGAAGGGGACATGCCATTGACTGGCTTTGCTGGATGTTACTCACTTCCACAATTTGCATATTTTATGTATTTATTTGCATTTGGTTACAATGAAGGTCCAACTAGGTCATGCATGACCCATTTTCAGCAGACGCCTGTGGGAAGCTTTAGTGATAGAAAAAAATTACAAACAGGTTACCTCAAGCGTTTGGCAGTGCTCTGTACAGACCTTGACTGACATTTTTCCTGTAAAAGGAATACAGTTCAAGTACTTAGTAATAATGACCATCCCTCCTGATATGTCTAAAGGTGAGTTCCCTGTGCTTTCTCCTATTAACCTGGTGAACTTGGGCATTCTGAGGCAACTTTCTCATGTACACAACCTTCTCCTCTTACCTCCCAACACTCAGATGTATAAGAGATGCACTTATATATTCAAACTGGAAGCCATGCACTCTCAAGCCAAGACCGGAATAGCTGGACAAGAGGAGAAGGTCAACACCTGCACCAAACCACATGCAACACATAGCCCTCCAGAACAACCACCATCACAGGTCTCACATAAAAACACAAACCACACACCCACCTTCGCGGAGGCTCTCAATAGAAATCTACCCAAACAGCAAAGACCTCCAAGGCAGAAACGCACTCCACCACCACAACACAGCACAAACCACAAGACACATAGCTCGCCTACACTGTGTGCCCCTCAACTTAAGCCCCTAAGACAAAACAGCTTGCCCAAAACACTAATCATAGGTGACTCGATAGTGAGGCACACTGATGTCCTACTCACTATATTGAATAAGGAGAAGGTAACAGTCAGCTGTCTATCAGGTGCCAGAATCCAACACATAATACATGCACTCATGTCACTCCACAACAAGTACAAGTATGACTCTGTCACTGTCCATGTGGGTCTGGACTAAATGAAAAGAGACATGGAGGAACTCTCGGATTATGTGGCCCAGGCAGGTATGACCCTAGCCCTAAGCAGCATCCTACCATCGCCCAGAATGATACCGCAGTACAAGCAGAAAATGATTAACTTCAACAACTGGCTAAGTTTCTGGTGTCATTCTAAGGGGATCCAGTATCTGTCTACTTGGGATGACATGATTGAAATACCTTGATACTTTGCCAGAGATGGCCTGCATCTGTCACCCCTGGGTTTCTGAATATTGGCTAAGGCTCTTGCCATACCTATAGTGCCTTTTTAGGCGATGTTCCAATGACCAAATTACCACCATAACAGCTATAAATAAATCCAAGCTGAGGGTCATGCTGCTAGAAGTCTAAACCTCAAGATGCATTTGCTCAAAGCACTCCTCAAAATGGAGAACATCGACATTTGTGCTCTAAATAAGACCTGGTTTCAAGCAGCAGAAATCATCCTGGTGCTACGAGGCTATAACTCATACCACACCTTTTGGCATGAGAACATGGACCGAAGCTCCAAAGGCAGTGGTGTCTCCATATTCATAAAGGATATGCACACCTCCAGACTAGTAGCCCAACACAATGCATCTGAGATACTTCAGCTACAATGAACATTGGGTAAGACGGCGATTCAGGTCGTAGCCTGCTATAGGTCTGCAACCATGTCCCAAGACTCTCACTCCATGTTCCTAAGCACCCTGGAAGCTATTAGGGTCCAACCCAACACTCTCATACTAGGTGACTTCAACTACCCATCCATCAACTGGGAAAACTACTCATGCACCAATACACTGGCCCAACACTTCCTGGAATTCATTAATTCCAATGCCCTGGACCAGCTCATTCTTACCCCCACTAGAGGAAGCAACATCCTTGACATGGTTATTACTAATATGGGCAACCATTGCTCTATACCAATAGTCAATTCTTCCCTGGTTAGATCTGACCACAAACTAATCACCATAGAAATCCACATCTCACCCACACCCCCTGCAAAGGTAACCACCATGAAAACATCTCCAAAGCTGACTTTGGACTCCTAAAAACAGAGGTGGCTAACTTTATGGCACCCATGTCAATGGAAAATAGATGCATGACTGCCGAATCATACACTGATGCACTGTACAAACATGTACATAAATGCATGGAACTAGCCATACCCAACAGAACCAAGACACTCTCCTCCAAAAAAAGGAAGCCAATCTGGTGGTCCCTTGCCATTAATAAACTCTACAACAGAAGGAAGAAACTTTTGCAGAAAAAGGTGAAGTCTCAAAACTGGAAAAACTCCCTTATTAGCCCTAACAAAAAGTTGAGCTCCCTCATCAAAACCTCTAAAGCCAGCTATGAAGGCAGAATTGTGGCAGACACTAAAAATAACCACAATGCCTTCTATAGTTATATCAAGAATTTCCATGGCAATACCCAGGTTTGTTCTGAGTTACTGCATAATGGTAGCTCCTATACTGAGCCAACAGATATTGCCAACATACTGGCTGACAGATTTAGTGGCAGTTTTACACCTCTCTCCCCCTCAAAGGACTGATCATAATACCGGATAAATGCCAGGCACTCAGCATTACTGCAGCACAGGTTAAAGCTGCATTGTCCAAGGCCAAGAATACAGCTTCCATGGGACCTGATAATATCCCTCGATATGTTACATGAACTACAAAGTAAACTGGCACAACATCTGTGTGCCCTGTTCAATCACAGCCTCACCTTGGGCTTTGTCCTACTGAATGGCACACTGCTACAGTCAACCCTCTCCATAAAGGGGGAGTGACTACAGACTTTGGGAATTATCTCCCCATTAGCCTGAAGTGTCTGATATGTAAGGCTATGGAGCACATTATCATGGACCTAATTAACAAGGATATAAGGAATCTCCAAACTCTAGATTCTATGCAATTTGGTTTTGTGAAAGGTAGATCATGCCTGCTCAACCTGATTGACTACTTTGAGTCAGTCACCAGAACTGTGGATGAGGGCAAGGCAGTTTATACAGCCTACCTCAATCTGGCCAAGGCCTTTGATACCATTCGTCACTCAGAAATTATTAATAAACTCACCAAACTAGGCATCAACCCCTAAATCACTAGTTGGGTTGCAAATTGGCTCACAGATATAACCCGTAGTGTGAAAGTAGCAGATTCCAAGTCAGACTGCCAGCCAGTCACAAGTGGAGTCCCACAGGGATCGGTCCTGGGTCCTCTCCTGTTTGGCATCTAATTCTCAGAAGTCCAGGCCAACACAGAGGGACTCTGGCTGACCAAGTTCACAGATGACTGCAAGCTGGGAGCCATTATTCACTCCCCAAGTGATGTCAACATCCTACAGAAAGGCCTCACTGAGACCAATGACTGGTGTCGAAACCATGGCCTAAAGCTTAATGCCAAAAAATGCATCATCATCCCCTTTGGGAAAAACTCAGTTCCCACTAATTATCACATCAATGGGAGCCCACTGAACACTGAAGGTGTTATAAGAGTTTTGGGGACACAGGTTGACAACAACCTCTCATTCGACCACCACATTGCCACTGTGGTCAGAAAGTCCTTCTATGTAACACATCTCATTACCAATGATTTTGCATCCAGGAAGAAAGAAGTCATCATCTCTCTCTACTCTTCCCTCATTAGACCAGTCATTGAGTATAATGCCCCATTTGGTATGTACCTCACTAGACACATGCATCAGCTGGAAAGGTTACAAACGTACCTCACGAAGAGGATCCTAGGCCTTAAACACATGTCCTATGTGGACAGACTCAAAAAACTCCAGCTATTCTCTGTCTCATATCATCTACTAAGAGGCGATCTCTGCTTGACTTACAAAGCCATGTCGGAACCAGCTCTGTTAGAAATGCTACATCTAAAGAAATCCCAATCCCTCCACACAACATGCTGCAGAGATCTCAACCTCATTACCACAATCAACAGAAATGCTGGAGGGACAGGTTCATAACCCAGAGACTGCCCATGCTCTGGAATAGACTTCCCATACATGTCAAGCAGAGCACCTCAGTAGCCCTCTTCAAGAGAAATCTTGATGAGTGGATGGGAAATAGAAAGTTCACCCCAGGGATCACTCCAGTGGCTCTACTTGATAGCGGCACTGGGAACGAACATTGGGCGGCACGAGGCCAGGGCACTCCTATGGGCTAGGCTTGCAAAGGCTGCAGGGCCATTAGCCTAGTACACACCTATGAAGCTAGGATACGTGTGAGTAACAATGTAGCAGCTATGGAAGATACCATATGGAAATGTTAAAAAGAAAAAGAGTAGGAAGTTTAGGGTGAATGTTAGTATAGAGAAACGTGAAGGGTATATCAGCAATGACAAGACTGTGGGGTTATATTTTTTAAATGCATGGACAGAAATTTGGAGCATCATTTTTTGATAGAAGGATATGGAAATGAAAAAACAGAGGAAAATGTTGAAGAGCATGAGAAAAGTATGTGCCTTCTGGGAGATGGTAAAGCATTCTTTTACAGTCTGATCAAATCTTAGGATTAGGATCCTTTTGGTGTTTGTGTGTGTTTTCTACCAAAAGATTTTAAAAAAAGAAAAATACCAACTACTTTCTTAAGGGTTGTTTGGGGTTTGTAGCTGTACCCGATAATAAAACTGTTTTAGAAAACAAAACCAAAAAGGGGCCTGGATAAGACTGACTTGTATACTTTGTCTTTTGTAGATTTATATTTTGCCTTGCAAACAGTAAACCATACAAGGGGAATTTATTAGTCAATTTAGAGAAGTTCATATAGAATGATGGCAAAAATGAAAATAAAAGAAAGGATGGGAGGAAGAGGGTTTGGATATTAACATAAGATCATTTTCAGGCAGCTTAGGAAGCAACATTATAATAAAAGTAGAGAAAAAAATTGAGGATGATAATTTAGTGGATATTCAGGAATGTTTTGAGCTGAAAGACAATTATGAGTATTGCTGAATGAACTAAAAGAGGTGAAACCTGCATTTATGCAGGTAATATAAGCTTTAATACAGAACAGTCTAGAGTCACACTGCTGCTGGCTGATTAATCTGCTTGTGTTCACAAGCCAGTACATCTGGCACTGAGAAGGTTGTCTGCACAAACACTATAAACACCACACCTCTAACACCACCCACATCTGTACAAAACACTCCTACATATGTGGGCATTCTCAACAAAAACATGCCTAAACAAAAGAGACCTCCGAAGCAAAAACACACATGCACATCTCAATGCAAAGCACCAAGCATTACACATGGTACACATGTCTGTGTCTCACAGCCTCTAGCACCCAACCACAACTCCAACATACTAGTCATAGGAGACTCTATCGATGTGCCCGTCACCAGGCTAGACAAGGAGAAAGTCACAGTAAATTGCTTGTCAGGTGCTAGAATCCATCATATTACACATGCACTCAAGTCTCTTAACAACATGTACTGTTATGACTCTGTCATAGTCCATGTTGGTGTGAATGACTTGAGACTTACCTCTCTGGACTATATGAAGAGAGACATAATTGATCTCACTGAATATGTGTCCCAGGCAGGTATGTCAGTAGCCTTAAGCAGCATCCTACCATCACCCAAAATGATACCTCAATACAAACAGAAAATGATTGACTTTAACAATTGGCTTAGTTTCTGATGTCATTCCAAGGGGATCTAGTACCTGACAGCCTGGGAGGACATAATTGACAGACCATAATGTTTTGCCAGAGATGGCCTTCATCTGTCTCCAATGGGCTATTGGCGTCTGGCACAGGCTCTTGCTTCCCCCATAATGCCTTTTTTAGGCAAAGTCATGACCACAAAATTACCAATATGAGAAATTGTTATAAATGAAATTTAAAGGTCATGCTGTTAAATGCTAGGAGTCTTAGCAGGAAACTGCACTCATTGCAAGCATTGCTTGCCCTGGAGGATGATGACATTTGTGCAGTTACTGAAACCTGGTTCAAAGCTGTGGAGAGCACCCCAACCTTACTAGGTTACCTATCCTACCATACTTTCAGACCTCAAATGGAGGGCTACAAAGCCAAAGGAAGTGGAGTTTCAATATTTGTCAAAGACATGCACACCTTCAGGCTGGTCAAATGGTATGATGCACAGGAGGCACTCCAAGTACAGTTAACTGTTGACAAAACACCTATTCAAATCATAGCTAGCTACAGACCCCCAACCATGACTCAGGACACCCACTCCACCTATCTGGACTTACTTGAATCCATCAAGATTCAACCCTCTACCCTGATCATGGGTGACATTAACTACCCAACCATAGAGTGGAAGACCTGTTTAAGCCCAAACATGAATCCCCAGAGATTCCTCGACTTTGTCAGTGTCAATGCATTGGATCAACTGGTCAACACCCATAAGAGAGGTGAAAATATCCTGGACTTGGTCCTAACCAACATGAGTAGCCACTGTAGCACTCCTACAGTGTCATCCTCCTTGGTAAGATCAGACCATAAAGCGATCACTTTTGAAGTCACCATCTCCCCTGACCCCCAACCCCATCAGGGTCAAATGAAAAAACTTTTCCAAAGCTGACTACAATCTCCTCAGGGCAGGTATAAGCAGCTTCACAGTCACCATCCCTTCAGTTGGAACTAGCACTAATTTCCAAGCCTACACCAAAAAAAACTATATGAGCACCTACATAGCTGCATAGACTCAGCAATACCTGACAGGACCAAATCATCTTCCTCAAGGAAGAGTAAACCTGTCTGGTGGACAGCAGCAATAAACAAACTCTATAATAGAAAGAAAAAATTGCTGTCCAGGGCCAAGAAGGAGCTGGTGCCAAGTTGGAAGCAATCTCTCCTTTGTCTGAACAAGCAAATAAGGTCACTGGTGAAATCCTCTAAGGCTAACATTGAGTCCAAATTGGCTACATCCACCAAGGACAATCACAAGGCCTTCTTCACATATGTCTGCATTCTCAAAGGCAACACCCAAATCTGCTCTGAACTGGTGGTTCATAGGCTGGTACTAGGCTATTGGCCCTAGGGCCTATACAAGCCTAGCCATAACAATTCCCTGGCTATTTCTTCCCACAGTATTTACTTCTCTGGACCCCTGTCTAGCAGGGTGACTGACTTGATCCCCGGGGTGAATAACACCACATAAACAAACACCATAGATATAGCCAACCTGCTGGCAAACAAGTTCTGTGAAAACTTCACCCCCCTGTCCCCCCATCAAGTACACCAAGATATCCCCAGCACCTGCTCCCCTCCCCTCATCACCAGGGAGCAAGTCCTTAATGCCCTCTCAAAGTAAAAATATACAGTCTTCATGGGACCCGATAACATCCCTGGTTGTATCCTACATGAACTCAGGCATGAGCTCTCAGCTCCATTAGACACCCTATTCAAACAAAGCCTGAACACTGGCTTCATCCCAGCAGAATAGAGGACAACCACTGTCATCCCTCTACACAAATGTGGAGCATCCACTGATCCAGGCAATTATAGGTCCATCATTCTAACTATCCTTATCTGCAAGCCCACGGAATGCATTATCATGGACCTTATAAACAAGGACATTGGCAACCTCCAAACAATTGACCCACACAGTTTGGTTTTGTCAAAGGGAGATCATGCCTGTTAAACTTGGTCGACGTCTTTCAAACAGTCACCAAAGCCATGGACGAGGGGAAGACAGTGCACACCACCTACCTTCACCTAGCCAAAGCCTTTGACATTATGTCCCACTCAGGCATAATAGATAAACTCTCCCAGCTAGGTATCAACCCATACATTACCAGATGGGTAGCTAACTGACTCACTAACAGAACCCACTCAAAGTAGGGGAAGCCACCTCTAGTAGTACACCCATAACAAGCGGTGTACTCCAAGAATTGGTCTTGGGGCCTCTAATATTTGGGATATACTTTTCTGAGATGCAACCCAAAACTAGTGGTCTGTGGCTGACCAAGTTTGCAGATGACTGCAAGCTGTGTGCCGTCTTAAATTCCCCTAATGATGTGAACATCCTCCAAGAGGGCCTTACCCAAATTAATGACTGGTGCCAGAAGCATGGCCTCAATCTGAATGCCAAGAAATGCATCATTAGCCCCTTTGGGAAAAATGTCATCCCCACTAATTATCACATTAATAACAACGTACTAAGTATGCAATCAGTCGTGAGGGACTTGGGCACCCAGGTTGATAGCAACCTGACTTTTGACCACCACGTTGCCTCCATTGTACAGAAAGCTTTCTACATGGCCCACCTCATAAATAAGGGTATTTCATTCAGGAACAAGAATGTCATAAGATCCATGTACTCCTCCCTTATCAGACCCATTATCGAGTACAATGCCCCCTTAGACATGTACCATGCCAAACACATGTAGCAGTTGGAGAGACCACAGAGGTTTCTGACCAGGAAAATCCAGGGTATCAAACACCTGTCCTATACAGAAAGGTTACAAGCCCTGTCCTTCTACTCAGTCTCATGCAGACTGCTCAGAGGTGACCTATGTCTGGCATACAAGGCCATTTCAGACCCAGCCTTGATAGAGTTTCTGCATCTCCGTAAGACAAACTCCACTCACGCAACCCATACACAAGGCCTTAACCTGGTCTGTGACATTAGTAGAACTTATTGGCAAGATAGATTTGTGACCCAAAGACTCCCCCATCTGTGGAATTGACTCCCTGTCTATGTCAAGCAGAGTACCTCTCTAGCCCTCTTTAACAAGAGCCTGGATGACTGGATGGAAAACAGAAACTATACCTCTGGGATCCAACCTGTGTCCCTGCTGGAAAGGGCAAACAGGTGCTGACTTTGAGGGAACATGGGCAAAATTCTTGGCTAGGCTTATAAGGGCCTCTGGGCCAATAGCCTAGTATCATCCTATGAACCAGGGAAGCTAGTGTAATTATCATAGGGTGTACTGAGAAGTGACATGGTGAAGCACAAGTATCACAGGGAAGCTAGTGTAACTATCATGGGGTGTACTGAGAAGTGACATGGTGAAGCACAAGTATCACAGGGAAGCTAGTGTAACTATCATGGGGTGTACTGAGAAGTGACATGGTGAAGCACAAGTATCACAGGGAAGCTAGTGTAACTATCATGGGGTGTACTGAGAAGTAATACAGTGAAGCATAAATATGAGATGAGATACTCTTGTGGATGTCGGGAACATGTTATCTCTGCTGTTGGTTGGAGTTATAGCTCAGATTGAGCACAGGATTCTGAGTCTCCCCATGAAGGATGAATAATCAAACTGGGACAGTGAGAAAAAGGTAAAAAGCTAAAGGTATTATGCTTTAACTTTCTGACGTTGTGAAAATAGGCAACCCAATGTATACTACAAATGTATATAGCAGAGATGATGTTTGTGTGTGTGTGTGTGTGTGTGTGTGTGTGTGTGTGTGTGTGTGTGTGTGTGTGTGTGTGTGTGTGTATATATATATATATATATATATATATATATATATATATATATATATATATATATATACACACACACACACACACACACACACACACATATATATATATATATATATATATATATATATATATATATATATATATATATATATATATATATATATATATATATATCTATGGGTCTATGTTAGAACACCCAACGTTCAAAATTTCCAGTGTTCTAATATCGACCCATTTTCAGCGAACGCTGAAAATATTGAAGAAACAGAAAACCAAATTTTTTCCTAGGGAAAGAATTTGGTTGTCTGTTTCTGTTGCTTCGGTATTTTCAGCGCTGTGGTGGAAAGTTACGGGTCAGGTTCAGGTAAGTGTGCGATTGTGTGGGCGTGAGGGTTAGGGTGGGTTAGGTGAGTTAGGGTTAGGGCATGTGTCAGGTATGTGTGCGATTGTGTGGACGTGAGGGTTAGGGCGGGGTAGGTAAGTTAGGATTAGGGCACAGATGAGGTGACTGTGCGATAGTGATGGACCTTAGGGTTAGGGTTTGGGTTAAGGTAAGTGGCTAGTTAGTGGTGTATGTATAGTTTAGTGTAGGGTTAGGTGTAAGAGTTTAGGTGTATGTGTGTGGATTGCTGTTTGTTTGGTGTGCTTGTGTTGTGTGCATGTGTTTTGGAACAGCAAATTTTTTCCCTAGGAAAAAATTTACTGTTCTGTATGTTCGATGTTTTAAATTTTCGATTCATAGGTTCGATATTAGAACTCTCGAAATTTTGAACGTTCGGTGTTCTAATATAGACCCTAGATATATATATATATATATATATATATATATATATATATATATATATATATATATATATATATATGGGTTCACTGCAAAATCCTGAAAGCTCAAAATCCTGAATCTCAAAATCCTGAACTCAAAATCCTGAAAGCTCAAAATACTGAAAACTCATAATGCTGAATCTCATAATACCGAAAAACATGCAGGATACCAACACTGATGTGTGATTGTGTGGACGTTCGGGTTAGGGCGTGGGTCAGGTAAGTGTGCGATTGTGACGGACGTTAGGATTAGGGGCGGGTTGAGTTAGGGCGGGGGTGAGGTGAGTGTGCGATAGTGACAGAATTTGGGGTTAGGGGCGGGTTAAGTGAGTTATGGTTAGGGCACGGGTGAGGTGAGTGTGCGATAGTGACGGACCTTAGGGTTAGGGTCTGGGTTAAGGTAAGTGGATAGATAGTAGTGTATGTGCAGTGTAGTGTAGCTGCAATACAGTCAGTGTTGGTGTCCTGTATGTTTTTCTGTATTATGAGATTCAGTATTATGAGTTTTCAGTATTTTGAGCTTTCAGGATTTTGAGTTCGGAATTTTGAGATTCAGGATTTTGAAGTGAACCCATAGATATATATATATATATATATATATATATAGATATATATATATATATATATATATATATATATATATATATATATACATATGTGTACACACCCCTGTTAAAATGCCAGGTTTTTGTGATATAAAAAAATGAGACCACAATAAATAATTTCAAAACTTTTCCCACCTTTAATGTGACCTATAACCTGTACAGTTCAATTGAAAAACAAACAAATCTGTTAGGGGAAAAATATAAAAAATAAAAAACTTACAATAAGCTGGTTACATAAGTGTGCACACCCTTAAACTAATGCTTTGTTGAAGCACCTTTTGATTTAGTTACAACATTCATTCTTCTTGGGTACACACCTGCCATCAATTCAAGAGACTCTGATTAACCCCAAATAAAGCTCAGCTGTCCTAGTAGGATTTTCCTGACATTTACTCAGTTGCCTGCTACAGAAAAAGCCATGGTTCACAGAGAGTTTACAAAGCATCAAAGGGATCTCATTGTTGAAAGGTATCAGACAAAAAAAATTACCACACCATTGGATATACAATGGAAAACAGTGAAGACAGTCATCAAAAAGTGAAGAAAATACGGGACAACAATGACGTTGCAAAGAACTGGATGCCCCTCCAAAATTGATGAAAAAACAGACAAAAACTGGTCAGGTAGTCTGCCAAGAGACCTATAGCAACACTGAAGGAGCTACAGGAATTTCTGGCAAGTACTGGTTGTGTACTACGAAACAACAATCTCCCTTATCCTCCATATGTCTGGTCTATGGGGTAGGGTTGCAAGACGGAAGTGTTTTCTAACAAAGAAAAACATCCAGGCCTAGCTAAAATTTGCAAAACAATACATCAAGTCTCCCAAAAGCATGTGGGAAATGTGTTATGGTCTGATGAGACCAAGGTTGAACTTTCTGGCCACAATTCCAAAAGGTACGTTTGGCACAAAAACAACACTTTGCATCACCAAAAGGACACCATCCCCATGGTGAAGCATGCTGGTGGCAGTATAATGCTTGGGGGTTGCTTTTTTCATGTGGAACTGTAGCTTTAGTCAAGGTGGAGGGAATTATGAACAGTTCCAAATACCGGACACTTTTGGCCCAAAACCTTCAGGTGTCTGCTAGAAAGATGGAAATGAAGATTAATTTCACAGCAATGACCCTAAGCATACATCCAAATCAACAAAAGAATGGCTTCACCAGAAGAAAATTAAAGTTTTGGAATGGCCCAGCCAGAGCCTAGACCTAAATCCAATAGAAAATCTGTGGAGTGACCTGAAGAGGGATGTGCACAAGAGATGCGCTCACAATCTGACAGATTTGGAGAGCTTTTCCCAGGACGAGTGGGCAAATATTGCCAAGTCAAACTGTGCCATGCTGATAAACTCCTACCCAAGAAGACTGAATGCTGTAATTAAATCAAAAGTGCTTCAGCAAAGTATTAGTTTAAGGGTGTGCACACTTATTTAACTATCTTATTATACGTTTTTTATTTTTTACATTTTTTTCCCATATCAGATTTGTTTGTTTTTCAAATGAATTGTACAGGTTATAGGTCACATTAAAGGTGGGAAAAGTTTTGAAATGATTTATTGTGATCTCATTTTTTATATCACAAAAACCTGGCATTTTAACAGGGGTGTGTACACTTTTTATATCCACTGTGTGTGTATATATATATATATATATATATATATATATATATATATATATATATATATATATATATATATATATATATATAGTTTCATAGGTAGGTACTAGGCTATTGGCCCTGGGACCTATACAAGCCAAGCCAAAAAGGTACCCTGGCTTTTGCCACCCAAGAAAATTATTTTCCTGTGTCACTGTCGAGCAGAGCCACAGAGGTGATCCCTGGGGTGAATTTCCTATTTCCCATCCAATCATCAAGATTTTTCTTGAAGAGTGCTAATGAGGAGCTTTGTTTGATATAGATAGGTAGTTTATTCCAGAGTATGGGAAGTCTCTGGGACAGGAATCTATCCCTCCGGCATGTTCTGTTTATTGTGGTGACAAGATTTAGGTCCCTAGAGCGTGTAGCTCAGAGGGATTGAGATTTCTTTAAGTGGAGCATGTCCAACAGCTCTGGGTTTTTTCTCATAGCTTTGCATGTTAGGCAGAGATCACCTCTGAATAAGCGATATGCAATGGAGTAACGCTGAAGTTTTTTGAGATGGTCTGTGTAGGGCATCTGTTTGAGGCTGGTAATCCTCTTTGTGAGGTATTTCTGCGGCCTTTCCAGTTGTTGTAGATTTCTTGTGAGGTACATACCAAAAGGGGCACTGTTCTCTATAATGGGTCTAATGGGTGATGAGTAGAGGGGAACAATAACCTCTTTTTTTCTGGATGAGAAACCTTTTCTGATGAGGTGTGCCATGTAGAAAGATTTCCTGACTACTGTGGCGAGGTGATTATCAAAGGAGAGACTACTGTCCACCTGTGTCCCAAGGTCTCTTATCACACTTTCAGTGTTAAGTATACTACCACCTATGTGGCAGTTCATGGGTACAGAGTTTTTACCAAAGGGGATGACAATGCACTTTTTGGCATTCAGCTTGAGGCCATGGGTTTGACACCAGGCATCTGCCTCAGTGAGGCCCTTTTGTAGGATGTCCGCATCATTAGGAGTTTTGATTATGGCTCCTAGTTTTCAGTCGTCCATGAACTTAGTTAGCCAAAGACCTTCTGTGTTAGCCTGTACTTCAGAGAAGTAGATACCAAACAGGAGAGGACCCAGGACTGAACCCTGTGGTACTCCACTTGTCACTGGTCTGAAGTCAGATTTGGAGCCTGCTACTTTCACAGTGTGGGTTCTATCAGTGAGCCAGTTGGCAACCCATCTTGTGGCATAGGGATTTATACTTAGTTTAGTGAGTTTATCTATAATTCCAGAGTGGGGGATGGTGTGGAAAGCCTTGGCAAGATCTAGATAGGCTGTGTGAACCACCTTACCCTTGTCTACGGCTTTGGTGACTGCTTCAAAGAAGTCTGTCAGGTTTAGGAGACATGATCTGCTTTTTACAAACCCAAACTGGGTGGGGTCCAGAGTTTGGAGATTACCAATGTCTTTGTTTATAAGTTTCATGATGATACGTTCCATGGCCTTGCAGACCAGGCTCGTCAGGCTAATGGAGCGGTAGTTCCTGGGGTCTGTGCTGCTTGCCCCCTTGTGGAGTGGGATAACCATTGCTGTGCACCATTCAACAGGCACAAAGCCTGAGGTGAGGCTATAATTGAACATAGTACTTAGGTGGGGTGCCAGTTCATTCTGTAGTTCATGTAGAACGCAGCCTGGGATGTTGTCTGGTCCCATGGATGCTGTGTTCTTGGCTTTGAAGAGTGTGGTTTTTAGCTGTGCAGCCGTGATTACAGGAACTTTGCATTCTTCCGGTATAGAGATGGGCTCTTTAGGGGGTGAGAGGGGGGTAAAGTTAGCACTAAACCTATCTGCCAGGATGTTGGCAATATATACATGTATGTTGCTGTTATTATTGTAAAGGGAACTCTAGAATTTGCCAAAGCATGTATTTTTTGGAAAAGAAGTTGTGGAAGAAATTTTGGGTTCTCCCCAGAGTGACAGTCATGCATTGTTGCACAAAGAAAGGATAAGGTTTTGACACTGTACACAAAAGGTCAAAAACTATGGAGCACATATGGCTTAATAATTAAGATTTCCTGTTTTGAAACTGTTGTAAAAACTTTGCATGATGGTATAACAAAATCTGTAACAGTAAAATTTAGATCAGAGACAGTTATAAACAGCAACAAATAGCTGTATAGTGCTGGATCACGTTTTTCTGATGTTTGATAATTACACAGTCTGATGGTCATTTGGAGGGATTTGAAACAATAAACCTACAATGCAACAAAGAAAAGAGGAAGTTCAAAAGATAGCACTGGCTACTTTATTAAACAAAATATCACATAACATAAATATTCATCATAGCTGACTTCATTAGAAATTTCAAGCAACAAATGCAGCTCGCACATATGCACGCACACTCGTACTCATACACGCACACACGTACTCATACACACACACACACACACACGCAAACACACACACACGTACTCATACACACACACACACAAACACACACACACGTACTCATACACACACACACACACCCATATATAACACCAAATGCAATAGGTGAATTCAAGCACTAGTCTTAAAATGGTCCACAAAGCAGCTAGCCCTCTGAACATATGTATATATATATATATATATATATATATATATATATATATATATATACATATATGGGTCTACTTCAGAATGTCGACTTTCATATGGCCAACACCATATGATCGACATTCCGAAAGACTGACATCCTGAAACTACTTAAATATTCTCACTCTGAGATTGCACTACAGTGCAGGAAAGGGGAATCTCCCAGTCTGCACTGTAGCGTGATCTCCGCTTTCATTTGTCAGCCTTTCAAACATTCGTTCATATGGTGTCGGCCATATGAGTTTCGAACATTTGAAAGTTCGAACAAATGACGGGCTTCCATATATACATACATATATATATATATATATATATATATATATATATATATATATATATACATGTGTGTGTATTTATTATATATATATATATATATATATATATATATATATACACACATATATAGATTTACTATCAAAATCCCAAATGCAGATGTTCTGCAAACAGGATATCGGATGGCAGATGGCTGATTACTGTGTTGCTGACCATGGTAGTTCATATCAGCGAATGCCACTGTGCATTTGTTGATATGAAGTCAATCTAAGGCTAGAGATTACGTTACAGTGCGGATTGGGACAGTCATCCCTTTCCTCACTGTAGTGCGATCTCGGAGTTGGAATATATAGTTAGCAGGGGGTGCAGTCCCCCACAGGGTAGTGCAGGGGGGCTTGCCCCCCTGTGAAGACATGATGTAATTTTTGCACTGTATTTTTTGTGTTCAACATTAACATCAACTCTGCAGTTGTTGAGTATATGAGTCGATGTTGTAAGCAGACTTTATTTTTCATTTGCGCATTCCTTTCGTGTTTATGACCAGGAATGCAATTGTTTTGCGACATTTTGAAAGTAAACGCTATAAATATATATATATATATATATATATATATATATATATATATATATATATATATATATATATATATATATATATATATATATATATAGATAGATAGATCCCCTTCAGAAGATCAAAATGTTGAAAATGAAATTTGTACTTTCTCCAGTGTTGTGCGATCTTGGAATTGGTATATATAATTAGCAGGAGGTATGGGGTGCTTTCCCGCTGCATTAAAAATCTTTTCAATATTTTGAGTTTTAGATATTTCAATTCTCAGTCTTTTGAACTTTTGATCTTCTGACCTAGACCTATATATATTTGGTATAAAACATCAAATGTTGAGTAGTGAAGGAAGACTGTTTTTACTGAGATTGCAGTTCAATGAGAATTGGGAAATTTGCCCTTTTCCCACTGTAGTGAAATCTCAAAATTGGTATATATACTTGGCAGAGGGTGTGGTGGTGCATGATGCTTGTCCTCCTGCTGTAACAAAGTGCTTAGTGTTTTGTTTTATTTTCAACATTTCAGACCATCGACCATACAGTATTTTCTTGATCTTTTGAAAGTCGATGGTCTAAAATGTCAATCTTTTGAAGCAGATCCGTATAGATAGATAAATATAGATATATATTCATCATACAATTAACCAGTCAGTGGTTTAGCCTTTAAGTATATCTTAATGGACATGAAGTCATTCAACCCAGGCTTGATTAGTGGTATTAACATAATCTGCTAGTTCAGCTCCCTGACTTCAACTATATTATTGATGCTTATGTTCCTCTTGTTATAAAAACACTTTCTCAAGACCCTGAAATGTAGAATTGTAGTCAGAGTTTTTGTATGTTTGTACAATGCCTTTGTCTTAATGTGCTCTGCCAGCTTCTGGCTTGTGTTATCTCATTATCTCTACCAGCTTCCTTATGATTTCCCTCACATAAAAAAGAGAAGCATTTACTACAATTGTCATAATGTATGACATGAGAAGTGTTATAGTGATAAGACCCTCAAGGAAAAATAGTTTACTAGTTACAGGCTGTAATAATATACCATAGGTGTCGTACACAATGTCCCCTAATGACAGTGTGGGTGATGGTCCTAGTGCAATGCCATGATCTGCTGCATGCAGGAAAACCTTTACACAATGATGTGACAGTGCTTCTGTACCCAGACCTCAATTGCAAGGTTATACCATGTGTTGTGGAAGGTTGATGGGTTCTGCCTGCCTTATTTTGTGTTATGTCACCTATGGTTGCTGTAACACTACCTTGAGAATCACACTGGGTACAGCTTACTCGGCCCCTACATGAGTGGATAATTCCCTGTCCAGATCCAGCTGTGCTTCTTATGTGAGTCTGGTAAGTTTTTACTACTGTGCATATAGTGGGTGACATGAATGCTATGTGTGGCCACCATACTATACATAAGCATCATCATTGTGTTCTCACTAGCTTCCACCATTCCTACACACTGATGAAATTCATCACATATACACTGCAGTACTCTAACCATATCTACTTGACTGTGCAGCAGTGGACTGTGAATGGACAGTGTCTCAGCTGTGAGATATGCATTTGCCTGGTACCCCTTTAAACAGGCATCACAGTGGGTTCTGCTAACTCTGAAATGGTAGCTCTTATCGAATGTGCTGTTGTTGCTCACAAGAGACTGGTGCTGAGCTACATGGTCTCCCCCCTCTTTCAGCTGCAATATTATGAACTCAGTCTGTTGATTTTGTGAGCCAATATCACTTTTCTATGGGGTGAGGGGGTAGCGGGGTCCTGCTGGTATAGTTTATGACTGTGTGTTACTGCCCTGGTTGTGTCATGAATATGAGACTTATGGCATCACTGCCGACAACCATTGTGCTTCTCAGCTTCAGTGTGTTGTGCAACCACAGTTGAAGTGTTTGGTTCTGGTGCTAAGCCTGTGAAGGAATAAGTGATGATATGTTAAAATCTCTGACAACCAAACATATTTATGTAGAAACAAATGATACAGGCAGTTCCCTTGGAAACAGTGTGAATATTTTTGCATGTCTCACACAGATGGGGCACATTGTGATCAGAAATGAAATGGGTTATTATGTACACAGCTATCCTGGCCAGCATATGGCAGCATGAAGTATTGTCATCATGTATGCTCAAACCTTTCTGACTGCAAGGCTGTGGCTGCTGTCTAGGGTCATACTTCTCAACTATCTAGATTTTTGCAGAATGTCCAGATTTTTGCCTCATATTGTTGCTATATTTCTTATAAAATTTTAGTTTTCTGGCAAAAAACTGGCAAATCATTGACGACTTAAGTCAGAAAATAATGGCAGATAATTGAGTTTCAGACTGCATGTCCTTCAGAAAATTCATGCTAATGCAAAACCTGTTATTCTATCAACTTTCTTCTAAGTTTGCAAGAGCAATATTTAAAAAGTGTCCCTGTTTTGGGCCTTTGGCCCCCCATTAATTTTGGCATTGTCCAGATTTCTTGCTCTAAGAGGTTGAGAGGTATGCCAAGGGTCTACATCTCCTCTGTTGATTCCTGTGGCATCGTCATCTGCATCACAGTCATTACCCCTTATGCTGACAAAGTACCCTCACAACTGTATTGTACCTAGCTTTGGTCTTTTTATATCCCTCTAGGTCATTTGCTCTTTTTCAACATTGTGCCAGTGTGTGGTTCCCTCCACCTACAGCATTGACATTAGCCAGTACAAGGGTTCTATGCTTTAGCTCTCTGCCGGCTTTGGTCCCTCTTTCCTAAACAGACATTTCCCATATGTCCTGAGAGCATCCATTAGGATATGATATTCTTCAGGAGTGTGGTGTCTTGATCCTTACTGCTGCAGCATGCTGTAACCTGAAAGCATTAACTGAGATCCGCGATATATGGTCATATGGACAGACAGACAGACAGTGCAAAGTCACTGGAAAATGCATAAGATATGTAAACTGTGCAGACAAAGTGATACCATGCTTCCTGAATGAAAGCTGAATTAATTTCTGCTGTTTACTGCTAGCCTGAAATTAGACATTGCTATATTTGTGATGTACAAAATGCATGTTTTTCTAAGGTATGTAACTTATTTCAAGAACTACTGATGCACGTATGAAATGACATACCATAGCTACCTGCCACACCTTAAGCAAAGTGGAGGTGGGGAGAGAAGAAGCAAGCGGATAATCTGCATAGTGTTGATTAATGCATATAACATATTGCATAGTGTACTGCTCACTTCATTTTACCACTGAGTTAGAATTGTATGCCTTACAAGTAGTTGAAACATATTAACTCAGAAAAAACATAGTTAAGTATTGAAGTATTGAACAGCGTACTGCAGATTCAGCAGTCAGGTATAGGTCCTTGTTAAAGTTAGGCAGCCTTTAAGAAAATGAAACTTTGTAATTATGATCAATGCAGCAATAGCTAACCCTTCCCCATCTATCACCAGTCACTCCGCTGCTTCCGAAATTATCAAATCTCAGAGGCTGAGTACATCCTGTATCTCTTTCATGTACCAAAGAAATAATAAAGTTAAAAAGAGAATAAAAGATTGTCAGGGATTAAGCAGAACAGTCATTACTGGTAACATTTTGCATTAGTCCAACAAGGCCTTCCTTACCTAAATTATGTATCCATTGCATCACACCTGCAAGAAAAAAATCTATTACAAAATAAATGTAGTCAGCAGCTATGAATACAGGTAAAACATAAGCAAACAAGTATGCATTACTTTTCTTCTTCCTATAGCTGTTGAGGAGCATCAGTATAACAAGGAACAGGATCAGAGGAGACTGAAACACTTTGCAGAAGGCGTAATGTAAAACAGCCAGTCATGCATTCTCTGTTCCATTCTGTAGAAAAAAGAAGGTATTCTGTTACATCATTACATAGTCTTTCAAACACATGTAGTAACAATAACAAAAGCACACAAAGTAACCTTTGTAGTATAGTCAATAGTTATATAATTTGACAGCATTAACAATTTTTATATGCAACACAAGTTAATGTAGCATACCGACATTTCCTATGCAGAGTCAATAAAATATTTTAACAGCAGCTTATGATAGATTCTTGTCTCCATGTTCTAGTCCTCTTTCTCTTTTATTTTTTTAATTATTTATTAATTTATTCATAGGCTCATAGGAGGTTACTAGGCTAACATCCCTAGAGCCTTTACAAGTCCAGCCATGTTAATCCCAAATAGCCCCATTTGTTCTTTTTGGGTAGTTTACAGATCAAATTTATGAACAGAATGGGTCTGTGATCAACACTAGCTACCCCTGTCCATGAGGCATATTTGTGGTCTCCCATCCAGTTATCAAGGTTGGATTTGAACAGGTTCAGCAAGGAGCTCTGTTTTACGTGAATAGGAAGTCTATTCCAGAGAAGCAGAAATCTCTGAGACACATATCTGTCTCTCCAGCATGTTCTGTTAATGTCACAAGCTAGGTTGAGATCCGTAGAGCTAGTGACTCTTGTGCCATCCGACTTGCAGATGTACACTATTTCCATTATGGCAGGGTTGGAGATTGCCCTATAGGCCAGGCACAAGTCAACTTTCAGCAGCCAATAAGATACAGAGTAAAGCAACAGGAATTTCAGCCTGTCCAAGTAGGCCATGGTTTGGAGTCCCTGTATTTCTCTCCAAATGCTGCAGTTGTCTGGTGAACTACATGCCAAAGGGTGCATTATAATCTATTAGTGGTATGATGAGGGTATTCTTTATTTCCCATTTTTTGTCCTTTGTCTCCCTTTTATGTTTCACTTTTCACAGCTCCAGATATCCTAGGGACAGGCCAACCATATGTTTCTCAGGACAGGGAATGATCGCCACCTCCCTCTGCCCACCTGGGGATGTCTTTAGAAGGTTAGGATAGTGCCTCCATTCTATGGGTACCCCAGTGCATGGTAGCCCTAAAAGACAAGAATGGCACAAGCTTTAGGATCTGATCAATAATGCAGTTGAGCAAACAGTGGAGACACACCTTTTACTGATGGAAGACCTCCTCCAATAGGTTAAAGACTTGCTGCCCCGGTTGGCTCTGACCACTGAGCCACCAAAGGCCACCACCCTCATCAACTGAGGTCCCCCTCTGCAGATCGACCAGGCAGTGGGGATAATTGAAGTTCTCTAGACTGGTCTGAGACCTGTTCTGACACCTCCTCCCCCTCCACCTTTTGTGTCTGTCTAACATCTGTATGTCTTGTGTCCCCCCATGTCAGCCCATTGTAGTGTTCCTGTCTATCTTATTTGTCTTTTCTGTTGCATGATTTACTTAACTCTTCCCTAATCATCACTCCTAAATCCTCTTTCCTCCTTCCTTTCACAATTTCCCTGCTATGTTATAAAAAAATTGAAAAGTAGGGAGGTCTATCCACCCCAAAAACATAGTGCGTCTCTTCTTCCACCTTTTTGATGTCTTCCTCTTGTATGTCCCCTGTCTTCTCTTTCCCTCATTTCCAGATGTCCTATCTTTCCATTTCCAAGCTTGTAACGAACATTCATAATATCAACATAAGGACACTACAACATCTTATATCTTTTTAAAATCACCTCTTCATAGCTACACTGAGTGCTGCTTTTCTTAAATAACTGCCAATAATATATACAAGCTTGAGCAAGTTCATGCTCAGTTCTGAATTACAAAAATACCTGAAAGTAGTAATGGCTTTACATTCATGCAGTTCCATATGCATAGAACCAAACTGGTTTTAGTCCATTTACAAATATACAGACAGTCCTAAAGCTTTTGGGCATTTCTGAACAGCTTTTCACTTAAGCAATAACCCACGTCTGGGTGTGGATAATGCTAGATTTACCCATGGTTGGTGTGGTTTGGTCACGAGGGTGAAGCTGTGGGTAAATCTAGCATTACCCACACCCAGACATGGGTTATTGCTATTATACAATGACATTATTTAAGAAAAAAAATACTTACTTTTCTTAAATAATCCCTTTGTATAATACCTACGTGGTGCCCTCCCATGGTTTTCCGCTATCCTGGGACTTTTTCGGATGTACTGCGCATGCATATGCTTACACAGTACATCACAGCTGTGTTGAGGAAGCAACGGAGAAAGGAAGATCTCCATTGATTTTTTAAAGCTGACTCGCTATGCTAAAAGAGTTTAACCTAGCGAGATATCTTTATAAAAAACAACGGAGAAAGGAAGATCTCCATTGCTTTCTTTTTAAAGATATCTCTCTATGTTAAACATATAACATAGCGAGATTACAGCAATGGAGATCTTCTGTTCTCCATTGCTACCTGACAGAAACAAAAACAATCAAGACTTATACTAATGGAAAAAGTCTGGGCGACCGGAACTTTTTCCATTAGTATAAGTCAGATTTACAACAGGCATGCTGGTTGGGCTGGCCAATCAGTGTGCACGTTTTAGAATACTAATCAGCAGTCATTGTATAATTTTGCATAGTCAATGCTATTAACTGACCCTGACCATATTTCACAAAGTTGAAGTGGCACTTTTCACCATTTAGATCTGTGCACTTACAAATCCTGGGACTACGAATACCACACTTTATCTGCCATGTCCTGATGTGCATTATGAGTTAACAGTTTACTTTCAATTTAAAGAGAACCAGGGTATGATAAAAAACAAATGAAAAATGAAAGTTTCAGTATCTGGTTACAGATTTTTTTTCATTTAATTTTTAATACTATATTTCAGTTTATAGCACTGGAAGATATTTATTGGATATGGTTCTTATCAGAAAATCAATGATTAGCATTGCTGTTATACCTTGTTTGGTGATCATCTGAATGTATTTATCTGAAGTACAAAGTCCTTGAAGCTTCAGTGATGCATCAAACATCAAACATTTTAATTCAAAACCAAATAAGAATAACTCTGCAATAAATCATTTTTTTTTTTTTTTGTGTTAAAGTCAAGACCGAATGAAGTCGTTTATGTGATTTACATTACCAGCTTCTGGCAACATTTTGCATGTTTTGGAATATGTAGTGATTTGATCATAGCACCAAAACAGCAACCACTTTCATAGTTTTTATTCAAAACAGAAGTGAAATATATTATAAGTGCCCTTCATATTCTGTAAAGGAAACACTGGATCTATAAGATATGTCAGTTTTCTATCAGATATAGTGCAAGAGAAGTCATTTGCTTACATACATTAAAGTAATTTCCATACTACCTATTAAAAAGAAAGAGACAAAGTCCAAGAAAAAAAAACGGCAGCCTTACTGGAAGCTATGGGATTGTTTCTAATGAATGTTTACAGTTATTCAGCACTGTTTGTTGAAACCTCCATCATTTGATTTGGTCATTGATTCCTGGACAGTATGAGCTCATTCTGTTTTTGACTTTTGACCTGCTGCAATATGTCAGAGCTAACCTTCTCTCTCTCTCTTTCTCTCTCTCGCTCTGTTTTTTTTATTTTATTTTAGTTTTCATTCCAATCCTTTGCTACTCATTTGGTAATATTAGGGGACACTGTTAATGTTTCAGAAATACACATACTTCCTACTGGCTTATTTTTAAAACTTAAAAGGAAATAGTCTGTACATACTTTAGAAATGAATGCCATTTACCAATACATTTTTATCTTACTTGCATTAAATGGAAGTCTGTCCTTCCTGACTCTCTGTGTTTGTGTGTGTATGTGTGTCCGTCTGTCTCTGTTTTACATTCAGGCTTGCACTAATATTTATTCTCTAAATACCGTTCTTTAGCAGCAGCAGCAGTATTTCATTTATTTACATTTGCCCTGATGCTTAGTTTCCCACTGATTTAAAGTGGAATGTCTAAGTCTGTATATTGTTACAAAGTACTAGCCTATAGAACCAATGACAGAGTGTTTTTTTGTTTCCATGCACATGATCTTCCTGTGTAGTAGACATGCATCACTATACAAAGAATCTGTTCTTTAAATACAACATGTGGCTCAAGCTAAAATAAACATTTGTGTCCTCTGTGTTATTCATCTACACAGTATTAATAACAATGACATTATGGATACTTAGTTCCCTGACATCAGGTTCCTCAAGGACAAAAGGGAGTGCTAAATCTACCAGTCAATTACTGCAGTTAAAAAAAACATTCCTACAAATAAATAAAATAATGCAATAAAGTGGACACACACACACACACACACACACACACACACACACACACACACACACACACACACACACAGTAATCATCAAATGTCATTTCCTTCCACACATGCATAAGTACACTTGTGGCTTATTTTAGAACGTTTGTAGGTACCCAATCTAATGCAATAGACACCTAACATAAAGCAAACTATCTTGTCTATTAAACTCTGAGTGCAGGTCATCTCTTCCCAGTCCACGTTTTATGATTTGAATATCATTTAATATCTATTAAAGTGGCACATTGGGTATGCAGTCCACCAATGTCAAGTGGCCCATAAAATGTGATTACATATTGCTGCTGCATTGTAAAAGACCCATCAAGATACTTGCAGGAGTCTTTATTCCAAATAAAATCATGCTGCTCATTTTTTTTTCTTTTTTAATTTACTGATTTCTTTCTGGCATTGATCATGAATAAATACATTTACCAATACATTATAATTGTTGTATTATTTTTTAATTACCATCTACATATATTTCATTCAAAATGAATAATTGGTACAATTAATTAGTCACTGGAGCCTTATTTCACATTTTTGTAAAGGAGGGCTTTTTTGTCTATTTGAAAAAATCCAACAACTGCAGCTTCATAAAAAGGCATTACAAAATATTTGATGATCTTTTAAGAACTGGAAGAAAAGAAAAGTAAAAGAACCTCTCCAAATTCCTTTACTTGTAGAACATATTTTAAAACAAGGCTTTTGAACCTCCGAAGCTTGGAAATGTATTCTAATCTCACTTTAATTTTTCCTAGTTAATGTTAATTACCTTTTGAAATAGTTAGAGGATAATCTGTACCAACTGCAACGATATGCCTGGCAGAGGCTTCATTTAGAAGCTTGCGTTCATTTTAAAATAGTCCCCAGGGGTATGAGGGTATTTTGTATGCCCACCTATGGGGACTCACATCCTGTATTATTGAAACGCTGGCAGGATTTGAACATAGAGTTGGGACTTAATTATGTGAGACTTATGCTAGACTATTTCCAACCTATAGAAACGGAACTAAGAGGTAAAACAGATTCCCTATATAAGCAATTATCTGAGCGTTTTACCTCTACCTTCTGTGTAGATAAAATAAATCATATGTTTACACAAGTCAATATGTTTAGCGAAAGGCTCAAAACCACCAAACACAAAAAGTTATTACGGGATTACAATGATTTCCAAAGGGGTCAAGTGTTTGTTTGGCCACGACATCAAGCTACTCAATCAGTTCCTATTGAGGCAAGAACTAGTTATAACATCAGATCTTCTAATTCCAACATTACCAGTACTGTTCAATCATTACCTGAACTACCTTCATCAATGCTTCAAGCGGAAGCGATGATATCGAATGCACCCAACAACTTGCAAATGGTTTCTGACTTTGTAGATACGCCCCCGCCAAACCAAGAAGCATTTTCTAATAAAGCTTCAGCTCATACTACAGGAGCAATCCCTAAGAACACCTCCATTACATCCTCTACCTCAGGGGCTTTTTTACCGTATCTGAAAAAACAAACAACTTACTACAACAGAGGGAGGTCTCACAGCAGAGACTCACGCAAAAGGAAGAACTCGTCGGAACAGTTTCCTCAAAACAGAAGGAAAAGGAATTGACTAACAGCCTTCTGTTTAATTACTCTAGTGTTTCTTTGGATCTACCCAGCATTAAGGTCCTGAACAAAGGCCTTAACTTCATACCAGCGACTAATGCTAGGTTAACAGACACTCTGATAGATCTGAGACTGTTCTGTAGGAATCTCTGTCTGAAATTGTTGTTTTTTAAAACTGATGCAGTAATTAATCAGGATACAACTTGCTATAGAACGAATAGCACCTTTATACCCAATATGCCTCCACATATTGAGTGCTTTTTAAAAGCATGTGAACATCAATTTTATCAACTGTTCAGTAAAATCATAAAGAAAGGCAGATATTATAATCTTAGCCCATTGGAAGCAAGTAGTTTGAGTAACCTCAAACAGGATTCTAGAATAGTAGTAAAACTGGCAGATAATGGGGGGGGGGGTAGTCGTGCTAGATAGAGAAGTATATCTCAAAGGCATGCATAGCATGCTGTCAGAAGCAGATACCTACGCACCCATTACCTACAAAGAAGTGATACACATTGCCCATATGGTTAAGGACACCATATATGATCTAGTTATATGTCGTCAAGTCAGTCAAGAGATTTATAATTATTTACATATAGAGTTTCCCACCATACCTACCATTAAAGGCATACCAAAGATTCACAAGGGTACAATTCCCATTCCCTATAGACCCATTGTGTCAGGTGATAATTGGGTGACAGCCCATATATCCAAATTTGTGGAGGATATATTGAGACCTGTGGTAAATCAGTACCCTACAATATTGAGGGACACTTATGATCTCTTAGACAACATAAAGGACATCAAGTTGGACATTAGTAAACATCACATCTTCATTACCTTGGATGTTAGGAATTTATTTACATCTATACCCAACACAGAAGGGATGGATAATATTAGACAACTTTTGAGCAAAGAAACCAACTTTAGTAACGATAGAATCATTTTGGTATGCCAATTGTTAGAACTGATTCTGCACAACAATGTGTTTGTGTTTGGCAATAGGTATTACTTACAAAAATGGGGGGTAGCCATGGGCACCCCCTGTGCAAATACCTACGCCAATTTGGTAGTTTTATGGTGGGAAAAGTCATTCCTCTTTACAGATGAAAGATTTAAGTGCATAAAACTCTACAGACGTTTTGTAGACGACATTATTATTGTATGGGAAGGTACTCCACAATTGTTTGAAACTTTCTTGAGCTATCTGGAGACCACTAGCAGCTTTTTGAGATTTACCAAGGAAATTTCTGCTACTCACATCAGTTTTCTTGATGTGACTCTTAGTTTTACACCTGAGGGAGGTATCATTTCAAATTTATATAGGAAACCTACATGGCGTAATGCGTTACTGACTTTTGACAGCATGCATCCTAGGCATGTGTTTCAGGGCATAGTAAAGAGCCAGTTCCTTAGGGTAAAGAATCTGTGTAGCAACGAAGTAGATCTCAATAAAGAAGCTCAATTATTGGAGAAATTGTTTCTTGATAGAGGCTATGAACCTAAAATGGTCAGGAAAATCAAATATGACATCTTGGGACAAAGAATATCAGTAGAACCAGTAGGCTTGGAACCTTATAACCAAGTTGTTCAGTTTTATGGTAAAAAGAAATCATTTAATAACAATCAGGTTAGGTATGTAACAACCTATACCAGTGATATTAAAAGAATAGAAGAAGTAATTCATAACAACTGGCACATATTAAGTATAGATACCACTACAAGAGAATTAGTTGGAACTCAACCATCTTTTTTATATAAAAATAGCAAAAACCTGAAAAGAATTTTATGTGGAGATACACATACCATCACTGATGGTGACAGAATGAGCTCCTATAATCCTGTTTCAAATAGAATAGGAACTTATCCATGCCATAGTTGTAGCAGATGCAAATACATCTCCAAAGAACAAACATTTAAACACCCAACTATGGATTTTGTTTTTACACCACACTTTTTTGCAAACTGTAACACTCGCAATTTAATATATTTGGCTACCTGTACCAAATGCCAGGCATTCTATGTAGGATTAACAAAAAGAAAGCTCCAGGAGCGCATTTACAACCACTTGTATGACATCAGGAAATTAACAGAGACAAATGCGTTAGCGAAACACATCTTGGAATTTCCATCACACTCTTTCAATTTCAGAGTGCTACAAATAGTCACAGACAATGGTAAGGAAGGCAACAAGGACAATAACCTGGCTATACAAGAATTAAACTGGATATTGAAACTAGGAGCACATTTGACACCAGGCATTAATAATTTTATATCTATAAAGCCCATTTTGCTTTCCAGATAGGTAGGACACCAATATGACAATACGCATATACAGTTTCCATTTAAGCTGAATTTATAGACTTCTGTATATTAAGTTGTCCTTATTTGGATACATTTGACATAGGCAAAAAAATTTTATGCATTAATGTAATTTATAACTCTTTATACTAAGTTTTCATATATATATTGTTTACATAGTTATATTTTTTCTATATAAGTGATATTAATAATTTTCAGTTTTTATTTAATAACCTCTATACATTAAGGGGCTAAATTAACACACATAAGTATGTTTATACAAGATCGGTCAGCTTATTTTCAATTTGGTGAAAGTTAGCTTTTAATGTTAGTCTTGTGCCTTTCGGCATTACCTCTTGTTTTTTAGACAGTATTATTTTGCCTTGTTGCAATCATACGGCTTTAAAAAGTGTCACATAGTACAGACATATGCTTTTTGAACAAATTTTATTTTTGTTATATATCACTATGACATTAAGTTCGCACCAGTTCTTTCGGAATTGATTGTCTGTGCGCATTTGTTAGTCTCTTGCGCTAATACTTTATAGTTAGAGCCTTGTTTATTTGATTTAAATATAAAGTTTGGTAATATACATTCTTTATACATAAGAAACAATCTTATCAAGAATTCACATGATGAGTTAGTACCTTTACATTAGTTCATTATATTCAAATCTCCTATATTTCGTTTTAATAGCGTTTCTTAGATTGGCTCTTTCTGAATATTTGTGTAGAGCTCTTACATACGCTTTAATAATGCTTGAAATATAGATTGGAATTTAGACACACACTGATAATATTTCATGAACTTGTGTAATATTTATTAATCAAAAGGTGTACTGATTTTTACATTTTTTATGAATATTAATCTCGCCATGTTGGTTAAGTTCAAATAAATGTTTGGCGAGACCTTTATCATTTACCTACATAGACATATCAAATGCAAGGAATTGTTGATTTACATCTAATGATGAATAACTAATTAATAACATTCTGTTTTTAAGCTTGTAAATAGATGTATTTTTCATCAACATAAGTATAGTGATATATATCAAGTTACGTGACTTTTAGATAACATTGTCTTTTAGATAACATTGTTTTTTATTTTTTATTTGTCATGTCTTACTTGCAAAAACGGTGAGATTCTCGCTGATTAATGAGCGCATCTGTAGAGCGCCCAGCAGCAAGAACACAGTTGTTTTTAATTACACAAGATTGTATTATTAACTTCCCGCGCTTTTGGGTTTAAATAACAGGAATTTAGCATTTTTTAGTGACATCTGATGAAGCGTGGATTTATCACGCGAAAGCGCTTATGTTCTGTATTTTAATAAAGAATTGTTTGGATCTTACAACGGATTACGACTACCTTTTCTAGCCAGAATATCATTGATTTTATGGACTGCATTTGTAAGCACTTTTCGTGGTTGGTTCCTCACTTTTGCCTTCATTATATTCAGTTCTCTTGGTGAGTGAACCATTTAACAGGCATACCGACTTTCATCTCAGCTTTACCTTTTGAAATAGTTTGAAATGAAGAGCTGGAGTTGTGTTGTTTTTAATTAATATACTTTTCTTTGCATTTAATAAGACATTGCTCTGTTTTTTTTGTTTTTTATTAAATAACTGACACTGTGTCTTTAATGTTCAGCAGAACTAATATTGGTATAATATAGACAGATAATGAAAAAAACAAATATATATATATATATATATATATATATATATATATATATATATATATATATATATAAACAGCATCTCAGCATTCCAGGAAAGCAGTGCATCACGTGCTATGCTGTATTATAGTGTTACTGCAGGTATTTTCACACAATTGGCTAGATTGTTCTTGGTACACATGACTTAATCAGTCTAAGGCATATCTATAAAGGAAACTTACACCAGAGTAAGTTTTTTATATGGAGGGCAAGTCTTTTAGCAGTGTCATTGCTAGGGTAAGGCAAAGAGATGCTACTACCCCAGGATAAACTTATTAGAGGGTACAAATGGGAAATTCTGATCAATTAACAGTGTAGTATCAGTATTCACTCCTGGCATTTTTATTTTTATTTTATTTTTTTTTTTTTTTGCTCATCAACATGGAGTTCAGGGGCACAGAAACAAGACTGGCTCCTGAGATTTCAGAGAGCCAGCCAGCTTAGAACTAGATGAGCCAGGTATAGCCTTGTGTTTTAGAGTCAGGCCCAAAGCCTAACATAAGAATAGAATGAACCTGATATTCAGTTATTATTAAAGGGAACTGCAAACTGAGACTGTTACATTGCTGATACTATACATAGCAAGGTTGTCTCCAGATATTACAACAGAGCAGGGTGAAGGCAGCTGCTACCATATGAGACCATGTCACATGTGCTTCAAAATTACATGCAAATGTACCAGAAAATAGTTGCATATAGAGCAAATAATAACTGTTTGTCAAAAGCCACTCATACATAACAAATTACTAAACTAAAACGAAAAACTTTGACAGCTGAACAGGCTATTCTAAATAATACTAAAGTGAAACAGCAAAAAGGAGCTACGACCACCACTTAATATAAAAATATAAACTTTAATATGCAAAGTGTTTGAGCAGAACAAACTCTTCTTCACTGCAATTAAACAGTAGCAGTAAAAAAAAAACATATATAGTTGCCAGCAAACATCAATTAAACAATCAATTATTCATATTATTTACATTTAAAGTCATATACCCCGGAATCTATATGCATTAAAAACAGGAAACTTGCTTCATTTTTAAAACTGGTTTAACACTATTCATGGCATTATGAGCTGGTTGAAAATCAGCCCTAAAAATGTATCCATTTATATTGAGCACCTTCAGTTGATATAACTACATAACTACCACGTTCACTTTTATAGATCCTTTGTATTACTCTAAACTTAAATGAATGTCCTTCTCCACTTTATGTAATATGTTTATATAATACATCGGTCTGTACTGCCTTTCGTATCTCAGATAAATGTGAGCAAATCCATTCCTTTAATTTACAGTTAGTTCTACCTACATAAAACCTTATACATTTTGTACAGTTAGCAAGGTAATTCTCAGTGTTGCATGTAGCTGAAGTTTTAAAAATAAATTTCTTTTCACTGATAGGATGTACAAAATCAATACCATTATTTATAATGAAATAAACTGACAGTTAAAACAAGGTTTAGTACCACATGTTCACCTATTTTTTTCTCTTTTCTGAAAACATAAGGTCTTTATAAAACAATTTTTGTTTTAAATTACCTTAGGCTCAGCAGGGTGGTTTGAGCCTTTGGCTGCTCATGTCTGAGCTGACAAAGGTTTGTTTCCCCTGGGAAAACCCTTGCAGACTACCCAGTACTGCTTTTATCCTTTTCAGTGCAATAGTTTAGCCCAGCCCTATTTGAATCATGGTATGCTCAGCAATACTACAACCACAAAATCATATTCACATCTAGTAAAATATGTGAAGATGGCTGCCTCCTCAGGTTGCTCTGCTCATCAGAATATCAATTAATATAATGTAACTCTTTTTAAACGTGGACAAAATGAGGACAGTTCAGTCAGTATATTGTATATAATAGCAAATGCAATGATGGTGGAAAATTTGGTGGAACTGATTGAATAAGGGATTTTTGGAAGACAAAATGAAAAATGATGGCTCCAGTTTTTGTGTGTCCTGCCTGGTAATAGGTAAGATGATAAAAATATATTTTTCTGGCACTAAACCTGATTTGTTTGTATTGGATTGCTGGAATGTTCATAGCTGGAAGCCTGTGCATTATTAAAGGAACCGTATTAACTCCTTTTGCTATTAATATTTGGGTGTGCCAAAATATATGACACAACTAGCATAGCTCCATGGGACTCAGGGAAGGAGCCCTGAATATGACCTAGGCAACTGGGATATTAGTAGCAGTCTCAGCACTGGAGGAGCCAGGCAGGGGGCAGAGTGAAGGTGCATGGCCTGCTCACCTCTTCTGGAACGATGAGGGTTGCTTCCACTTGGAAGCACACCAGGTATGTGATATTTCCCTTGTGGAGATCACGGAAAACTATCTCCTGCACTTCAGGGAGAGGGGTGGGATTGCTTAAACAGAATACCCTATTTGGAACTGTGGGAACATCCTTCACAGTCAACCCATTAGACACCCCATTCCTCATGCTCAGCTGAATATGAGTATCGATTTTAGGGCTGGAAAAAAATACGAAAAAATTGTTAACCATCCCTTATGGCTGCCTCACTAATGACTATTCCTTATCAACCCTTGCCCTGGTGATGGAGAACAAATGAGCAGACTAGCCAGAAGGGGGGTGATGATCATCAGCAATTATTTACTAATTCACAGACAGCAACAGATAGACTACAGAGACAGACTGCAGAGACTACATCAACTAGTAGCCTATGACACAGAGGAAACAGAAGTTAGAAATCCATTTAAAATGGTAGACTGTGCCATTTCAGTGTACTTGGAAGATAAATGGGAAGAACAGATTGAACATGGCAGAAAAGTTAAGAGTTTTTATGTGTTCAATGACTAAAGCAAGGTGGCCAGTGTAAATTTTCTGAATTAAGAATTCAAAATTGTACTGCTGGACACATACTGATTTGTTGGATTAATTAAAGGACCACTACGGGCAAACAATGAAAAAGCATATATTTTTTATCTTGCCATGATTTACTGCACTTCCTAAACCTGCCTGCAGCAAAATAAGTGCTCATTCCTAATTTTATTTTTTTTTCACTCTTGTCTGCCCTCATGGGGCAGACACTGTGATTCCTTTGGAAAGCTAAATCTGTCTCAATGCACAGACTGTGAGAACAAATAGCCCTACCATTTGTTGTCAGACTAGACTTCCATTCACTTAGAATGGACCACCTGAAAAAAATGCCAAGTTTGAGAGTCTGCAGCTCATGTGTCATTGACTGGTACATGCTGAGTTTCACAAATGTTGTTCCTATTGATGTACTACACATTCTCTGAAAGAAACTTGCAAAAGTGTCAACAAATTACTGAGATAAAAAAGACTTTTCACAGAGTAGTTTTGCAAGTTTCAATTCTTGGCCAAGTTACTCCTCCCATCTCCCCTCCTTCAGTGGGCTACAGTCTCACATTTCCAGCTTGGGTAGATTAAACTATTTTGTCAGCTTTGCATGACAATAGACATAAAAAAAACACAGCCTGGAGTGCCACTAAAACTGTTCCCTTATATGTCTCTTCACTTCTGAATAGCATTTCCCCAGGAATAAAAAAAAAAAGCACACACATCAGTCCAGAGTTTGGGCCAATCTATCCCTTTCTTATTGTGCACAGTAAAACATTCAGTTTATAGTGCATTCTGGCTGGTGGCATGGTTATCTTTACATAGTTCTCTTATAGCATAACCTGAACTTATTGTATTCAATGCCATGACCACCCAAGCCTCTGATGTGACCCAGTACTTTGTCAACATACTGGAAATACATAGATTAATACAAATATGTGTGCACATATGACACGTACAATAATACACACATATCATCATTAAAACAAGATAAATGCAATATAAATCATATCAATATAGTTATGATTTCTAGTTTATGACCTTGTTTGTCTATGGAAACTTCTTTTTGAATTTATGTTCAAGCAGTAGTATATTTGTTGTATATTATCTTGTTTAATTGTTTCTCAGTATTCTAACCACTGTGTATGCTGCATCAGTTGTAAAACTCTGATTTTACTCCTTTTATATTTTCTATGTTCATTGTACAAAATAGCTATGTTTGTATAATTTATTTTTATTATTTTTTTTATAATTGTTTACTATGTATCTGGAGCTTTTCTCCCCCAGCCTCCACTGAAAATGGTCATCTTGTGTCCAGTTGGACTAACCTGGTAAATAAATGGAAAATAAATAAAAAATAAAATATACTAAGAAAATCAATCAATATACCAAGAAAAATCCAAAACTTAAGAAAAAAAACACAGAAGGAAGGAAAATGTTTCCTTGATGCTGTCATGAAAATCCCACTCACTTATTCAGATATTATGGGCAAACATATATATATATATATATATATATATATATATATATATATATATATATATATATATATATATATATATATATATATATATTATAACATATATAATATATTAGGCAAAACAACATACCCAGCACACTAGTCATAGGTGACTCTATAGTCAGGCATACTGATGTCCCACTTACCAGGCTAAACAAGGAGAAGGTTACTATCAGCTGCCTGTCATGTGCCAGGATCTGCCACATAACCCATGCACTCAGGTCACTCCACAACCAAGTACAAATATGACTCTGTCATTGTCCATGTTGGTGTGAATGACCTGAGACATGCCTCCCTGGACTGCATGAAAAGAGACATGGAAGAGCTCTCTGATCTTGTAGTCCAGGGAGGTATGGCCCTAGCCCTGAGTAGTATTCTGCCATCGCCCAGAATGATACCGCAGTACAAGGACAAAATGATTGACTTCAACAATTGGCTAAGCTTCTGGTGTCATTCTAAGGGGATCCAGTATCTGTCTGCCTGGGACGACATGGTCGACAGACCATGATGCTTTGCCAGAGATGGCCTGCACCTGTCACCCATGGGATTCCGGATACTGACTAAGGCTCTTGCCGTCCCTATAGTGTCTTTTTTAGACACGTTTCAAATGTAACAGGAACAGGCAAGCAAAAACTGAGGATAATGCTACTCAATGCTAGAAGTCTAAAATCTCAAAATGCAGTCACTCAAGGCACTCACTAAAATGGAGAACATCAATACCTGTGCAGTGACTGAGACCTGGTTCAAAGCTCCAAAGAGCACCCCTGCACTACCAGGCTATAACTCATACCACACTTTTCGGCCACGTAACCTGGACTGGAACACCAAAGGCGGAGGTGTGCCCATATTTATTAAGGATATCCACACCTCCAGGCTAGTTGCTCAGCATAATGCATCTGAGGTTATACAAGTGCAACTAACTCTGGGCAAAACTGCAATCCAAATTGTAGCTTGCTACAGATCCCCCATCATGTCCCACTCCTCTTTTCTTGATATACTGGAAAATATTAGGGTTCAAACACCCTAATAATGAGTGATTTCAACTACCCCACCATTAACTGGGAAAACTACTCATGTACCAACTCCTTCACTCAGTGCTTTCTGGAATTCATAAATTCCAGTGCCCTGGATCAACTTATCCACACCCCCACCAAGGGCAACAATATCCTAGACCTAGTTATTACCAACATGAATGACCAGTGCTCCACACCCAAAGTCAACTCCTTGTTGGTCAGATCTGACCATAAGCTAATCACCCTAGATATCCACATCCCGCCCCCACCCCACATTAAGGAAACCACGGTAAAAAATTTCTCCATAGCCAACTTCATGCTTCTTAAGACAGAAGTGGTGAACTTCATGACACCCATGCAGATGGCCAATACAGTTACGACTGCTGAATCCTACACAAATGCACTCTATAAGCATTTACATGAGTGCATGGATCGTGCAATCCCAAACAGAACCAAGAAGCTAGCCTCCAAAAAAAGGAAGCCAATCTGGTGGTCCCCTGCCATAAACAAACTGTACAACAGAAGGAAGAAACTGTTGCAAAAGAGAGTAAAATCCCATGAGTGGTTGAGCTCCCTGGTCAGCCTCAGTAAGATGCTGAGATCCCTTATAAGAGCATCCAAAGCTAGCTATGAAAATAAAATCGCCACTGATTCTAAGGACAACCACAAAGCATTCTATACATATGTCAAGAATCTCAATGGCAACACCCAGATCTGCTCTGAGTTACAGCACAACTGCATGAAAATTACAGAACCAACTGATATTGCCAACATTCTGGCAGATAGGTTCAGTGCTAACTTTACCACCCTCTCACACCCTAAAGGGCCCATAATTATACAGGAAGAATGCAGAGTCCCTGTAATCACAACTACACAGGTAAAAGCTGCACTTTCTAAAGTCAAAAGCACAGCATCCATGGGACTGGACAACATCCCAGGCTGGCTGCATTTTACATGAACTTCAGAACGAACTGGCTCCCCACCTAAGCACCATGTTTAATCATAACCTATGTTGTAGTTCATGGGTACAGAGTTTTTACCAAGGGGGATGACAATGCACTTTTTGGCACTGAGCTTGAGGCCATGGCTTATCAAGCATCTATCTCAGTGAGGCCCTTTTGTAGGATGTCCACATCATTAGGAGTTTCGATTATGGGTCTTAGTTTGCAGTCATCTGTGAACTTCATTAGCCAAAGACCTTTTGTGTTAGCCTATACTTCAGAGAAGTAGATACCAAACAGGGGAGGACGCAGGACTGAACCCTGTGGTACTCCACTTATCACTGGTCTGAAGTCGGATTTGGAATCTGCTACTTTCACAGTGTGGGTTCTGTCAGTGAGTCAGTTGCCAACCCATCTTGTGACATTGGGATTTATACCTAGTTTAGTGAGTTTATCTATAATTTCAGAGTGGGGGATGGTGTTGAAAGCCTTGGAAAGATCTAGATAGGCTGTAGACAGTAGTCTCTCCTTTGATAATCACATCGCCACAGTAGTCAGGAAGTCCTTCTACGTGGCACACCTCATCACAAAAGGGTTCTCATCCAGGAAAAAAAGAGGTCATTGTTCCCCTCTACTTGACACTCATTAGACCCATTATAGAGCACAATGCCCCTTTTGGAATGTACCTCACAAGACATTTGCAGCAGCTGGAAAGGCCGCAGAAGTACCTCACAAAGAGGATTACTGGCCTCAAACAGATGCCCTACACTGACCATCTAAAAAAACTCCAGCTTTATTCCATAGCATATCGCCTACTCCAAGGTGATTTCTGCCTAACATATAAAGCTATGTCAAACCCAGAGCTGTTGGACATGCTACACCTAAAGAAATCCCAATTCCTCTGAGCTACATACTCTGGGGACCTAAACCTTGTCACCACAATAAACAGGACATGCTGGAGAGATAGATTCCTGTCACAGAGACTTCCCATACTCTGAAACAAGCTACCCATCTATGGCAAGCAAAGTTCCTCATTAGCACTTTTCAAGAAAAATCTTTGAGTGGATGGGAGATAGGAAAATATACCCTGGGAATCACTTCTGTGGCTCTGCTCGACAGTGGCACAGGAAAATAACTTTCTTGGGTGGCATAAGCCAGGGAAACTTGCCAGCTAGGCTTACTTAGGCCCTTAGGCCGATAGCCTAGTACCTACCTATGAACCTATTATTAGACTAAATACAATATTATGTAGCATTGAAATGTGCTGACATAAGGGTGACAGTTCATTATTTACCCATAAAGCAAATGTCAGAGTGGAAAAGTTCAAATAGTGGATAAAGAGGAGGAGGGGAAGAGAAGAAAGAGTGAGAAAAAGTATTTGTTAGAAGTAATAATTAGGGTAGAGATGTTGTGTGGGTGTGGGTAGCTGTGTTTGTGGAAGGTGGAGGTGTGCCTTTGTAAGTGTGGTACGAATGTTATGGATTATTAAATGGAGAGATTAAAAGTGAAATTGTGCTCAGTGAAGTCCCTAGCAATTTCATCACTGCTTGATTCAGACATATACATTACCCTGTGTTTGTCAATACTATGTTTGAGTGCATTGTTTTGGAGTGTAGTTTCACTGCTACAGCTGCTGCTACTCTTTCAATACAAGTATCTGCTTTGGAAGTTTTCTTCAGGAGTCTGTTGCTGAGAGGATGAGAGACATGCTACAGGCATACAACTAAGACAAACTAGATAAAGCAATAGTAAGAAAAAGTACTAGGTCACATCAGAGGCTTGGGAGGTCATTGTTAAGAAACGGAGAACTGTTGTAAAATTTATCATTAAATACCATAAGTTCAGGTTATACTGTAAGAGAATAACTATGTAAAGATAACCATGTCCCCACACTATGGAAAGTATCACATATAATTCCCCTCAACAAAGGCGGACCCTCCACAGAACTAACCAATTACTGCCCCATAGCTATTATCTCTCCACTCTCCAAAATACTAGAGAGATGCACACTCTCAGGTCTCAGACTACCTCCTTACTAACAACCTCCTTTCCAGTACTCAGCATGGTTTCTGACCAAACCATAGCACCACCACTGCCTTACTCTCCTTTACTAACACTATCCTTCAGCATAAAAACAATGGCTATCTCTCCTCTGCTACTTTCCTAGACCTATCTAAAGCATTTGACATGGTCCCACACAAACAACTTATCTTTGTCCTCAATAACCTATCCTTCTCACAATCGGTCACCAACTGGTTTCAGAGTTACCTGTCTGACCGCCAACAATCCGTTGTATGGCAGAATGACATATCTCCCCAACTACCTGTCTCCATAGGGGTTCCCCAAGGATCCATCCTTGGACCCCTACTCTTCTCGGTTTACACCAATAATCTAGCCTCTGCCACCAAACATGGCACACTCATACAATACGCAGATGACTCGACCATTATCTGCTCAGCCCAGTCCCTACCAAAACTGCAAAAAGTCACACAGGAAGCCTTTTCCTCTGTTGAAACATGGTTATCCGATGCCCGATTAATACTCAACCCAAACAAAGCTAAACTACTCATCTTCCAACCCACCAAACATACTCAAAACAACTCTCACTTTAACATCACAGCAAAAGACAACACCACTATATGCCCAACTGAACATACCAAATTGCTAGGAGTGGAAATAGACAATAAACTAAAATTTGACATTCACATATCCATGACTATAAAAAAAGTCCACAAAAAACTAGGAGCGTTATACAGAAATAAGCAATTTCCTCACCAAAGCAGCAAAGATTTCAGTAGCAAATTCACACCTTATCTCCACCCTACTTTATGCCTCTCCAATATATACCAACCTAAGGCAATGTGATCTAAACAAGCTAGAGACCTGCTACAACAAAATCGCCAAATTTGCCACAGGGGCATCCTACCATAGTCACCACTGTCTCTCACTTGCTAAACTGGGCTGGCTTGAACTCCCTCACCACCTTCAATGGTATCAACTCTCACTCGCCCACAAACTAGTAAACCATCCACTAAATGTCCCATCCCTCCAGAATCTACTCCAACCCTATTGCACCACCAGACCACTAAGATCCAGCAACAAAAATCACTTGCAGATCACTAAAGCCAATAACTCTGCTGGTGAAGCACTATTCTCTTGCGCCATAGCCAAATTATGGAACTCACTTCCACCCACAATTACCTCCGTACCATCATGCACCAACTTCAAAACTTTATTAAAAGCGCACCTAAAAACATGCTGGCTATGCCCTTGCAACTCCCACTCTAATATCATCCACCCCATCCAACCTTTCTTTCCACTCCACTAACTACCTTGATTATAGCAAGCTCAGATGCTCATAAGCCTAGTACTTATTATACAGCAGGAACTTCTCATTGTTACATTTGTTAATGCCTGTTATGTACTTCACAGATAAAGATTCTAGTTGTCTACTGATGTACTATGTTCTTCATCTGTAAATATGTTGTAAGTAATTTCTATGTTAAATTGTTAATCGATATGTAATGCAATGTAACTACTGTCTGTTTATTTTACTGTGGAGCTTTTCTCCCTGGGCCTCCGCTGAAAATGGACCCACATCCAGTCGGACACTCCCGGTCAACAAATTTAAATAAATAAATAAAATAAATAAATAAATAATAAATAAACGATAAACTGTAGGATGCATTGACATTACCAGACTCCTTTCATAGTAATGTTATAGCTTATATAATAAAATGGCGTTTGTCTATATCTTTTAATGAGCAGGTCGTTCATTAAGGCATGTTTCTTTTAAAAATGCCTATTCTTATACAATATGAAATGTGATATCAGTGTATCTAATTTTAGCTGTTAGATTTGAAGTTAAAAGCAATACAAGTTAAACGAGTAAATGTTTTGGGTAAAGTGGCTGAGTATAGATATTTAACTGGTAACTGTTGCATTTCATGAAATATATTCCTAGACTCATAGTTATAAAAAAGTGCTGCAAAGCAGTCATTATATCTACATAACTTCAGTAGTTAGGAATGTCAAAGATAAAGCATACAGCAAGAAAATATAAAGAAGTTCCATAGCTGATAAGTAAGGGGCCAGCTATGCTATGTAAATGCTGTCTTTCTACTTAATATATGATTTTACTAGTCCTATAACTGTGTATGTTTCAAACATTATATGCTTGGTTCAAAAATGATTTATGGAAACTTAGAAGAAACATTTTCCTTACATATAAATTTTTTATTTTAATTATCTGATATTTATGGATAGTTGTTCATTTTACAATTGCACCGCAAATTGGATTTTTAAGCACAATGAGCTTTGTAAAGGGATTGGTTGTAATGTTTAAGCATTTTTTAAGTATGAAGGCAATTAAGATAATGTAGACCACTTACATTTGGAGAGGGGATATCTTATTTTCTGTCTTATGTAGCATGAAACTCTGTAATGTTAGAGTATGGCACTTCATACATATTACTCAAATTGTAGATTTTTTTAGAAAACTGTGGTGTTGCCTACAATAATGTTGAGGCATTTTTACACTATGTGAAAATACTACATAATTTGGTTTAGTGGATACATTTTGGCCTGAGTAAAAGTTTATTTGTAAAGTCTCAGAGGGTACTGGTTGTTTCTTCTCGTGACTTATTTGGTGCTGGTAGTGTTTAATGTTTTGGGAAGTTACAGCTAAGACAATAGTAATTTCTTAATTGCTGTACTATTTGGATAGCCAATTAGTGTGACTCAAAGTATGATATCACTTATCAGGATAATTAGTATGATATATTATATGTATAGTGACTAATAATAGTTTCAAAGTTTAAATAGAAAGATTAAAGAAGAAGGATGTTTTACAAAATGGAAGATACAAGGCTGTATGTTATCTACACATTCTGTAAGATCTTGTTTGATGGAAATGTTTTATGAATATCACAAACATAATATGATTTGGATTTAATATGATGCTGAGAAATATGAACAATATTTTTCTAGTACTGTACATATTTGTATGTTTGGAATATAAAATGTAAAACTGTGGAGCCTTTGGTTAAAATAAAAGGGATATTACTGTTATTGCACTAATCTGAAAATATAAATCAGTACAAGGTCTTGTCTTAGGATGGACTGGAATCAAATATATCTAGCACTGAATATTATTTTCTTAATCTGCTATATTTTTATAGCTTAAATATAGCTCCTAAAAGATGTTCTAATGTAGTTAATATTTTATATGGTAGATAAATAAAGAGAAACGTAAGACAAAAATGCATGAAGCACTAGTGTAATTCTGAAATGCAATAGAAAGAATTTCCAAAAGTCTTGAGCTCTGTAGTATATTCAAATGCCTGACCATCTAGAAGAAAATTGAATCAGCCAAATGGACATACTTGTAGTTATACCTCCAATCTTTGTGCTCAGCTGAGACTGCTCAGACCTCTCTGGGAGTAACATCAAATAAGTAAAGAATTAGGATTGTTCTTTATTTCCTGATTTACTGAACAAAAGACCTTCCAAATCTATGTGTACTAACCTCCAAAACATGAACGATTCTATAAAATAAATGAGTCTGAAAATAAACAACTAAGAGGGAAAAAAAGAAAAGAAAAGGAGAAAAGCATACATCACCTGAGAAAAGCTTTAAGCAAAAGACAAGATCTGTATCCTCACAGGCACTTTCAATTACTGTCAGACATAAAGAAAACTGATGGGTGCACAGAAGCTCATCTGTTTTCAAAATTTCTTCTACAGTAAAGTGAGTTACTTTTGTTTTTTTATGTTTGATCAGATACTAGAAAAAGCATTAGTGGGTGGAGCCAAGATGACCACCTGAAGGCAGCACAATTTTAGAGCTCTGTAAAATGATTTATTTAGACAGGAATTTAAAAATCCCAAATAATTTCTATAAGGGCCTATCAATAATAGTTTAAACTTCAAGATTACAAATTTTGGTGGGCCTACTCAAAGAAATTTCTGTCAAATTATTGGTGACTTTATCTGTTTGAACATGAGCAGCTCCAAGCATTCTTAAACAGACACATCATTGAGAAAAGAAATGCAGCTGGTGACTTAACTCTTCAGACACTTCCTTAAAAATAGATGGTTTTCAGAAAAACCTCAAAAACCTCAGAGAAAACAGTCTAAAAGAAATTGAAGTATTCAAAGAACTACTCCAACACCACCAAAATAAATTATTGGACACAGAAACTGCTTTAACTAACATTGATGGGAGACTTAAAGAAAAGGGACTACAAACTGAATTTCTCCTCAGACAAAACACCTGGCTTCAGAATAAACTTGATGACCTAGGAAACAGGGAAAGAAGATGTAATATAAGAATTTTCAGTTGACCTGAAAAAAAAAACAGAAGGGGAGGACATTATTTCTTTCCTAAGCCACTGGATCCCTGAAATTTTAAATCTTCAAGAAGGTTTTTCTTATGGATTATTGAGAGAGCACACAGAGCAAAAGGAAAGCCAGCACCAACTTTTTCCTCATCCCCACCAAGACCTATAGTTATAAAATTTCTATCATTCATAGATAAAGAATTTGTTTTAAAGACTGCTTGGGGAAACATAAAATGCAATCAAAATCACATCAGATTTGATAATGAGTATTCCATTAAGGTTCTTGAAATGAGGAAAAAATGTTGGCCCATTGTTAAACTTTTAAAGCTGATTAATATAAGAGCTCAAATTATATACCCTGCAAGAATCAAAATACATCTTTCTAATGGAATAAGAACCTTTAATAATCTACTTGAAACATCTACCTTTATAAAAAAAAACAGCAACAGAATTTCCATTCTTGAAGATATGGACTTTTCTTCCACTTCATTAAAGAGATATTAAGAAAAAAACACTTGGACAGATGCAAAAAAAAAAAAAAAAAACGAAAAAATAAAAGACTGATATTGTTTGTTTGTCTTTTCGGCTTTTCCCGGTTAGGGGTCACCACAGCGGAACTCCAATCCGCTAATGATTGGCAGTAGATTTTTATGGTGCCGAGTTGCCAGCCTGACGCCCAATCTTCAGCGAAGGCATGCCCATTCACGCATGTCTTTTGTAGGCCACTCGACCACGGGGAGGACATGCAGACTCCACACAGAAGGCACTCCAGCCAAGAAATGAACGGGAGAACCTCTAGCTGTGAGGCAACAATGCTACCGCTGTACGACAGCAGCTTACACAAATAAAAGACTGATATTACAATTGTAAATTCCAACAGATCTTTCAAATCATCTACTGAAAAATGACTATTATTTCCCTTTGATAACAAAACAGACATTCAATTGAACATGCTGTAATTTTATTTTAATCAAGATCTTTCAATCAAAACACTTATTGCCTTTACCATTCAGCTATAATCTTACGGTATTGTCATAACAACAAGCAATACCAAATAGAAATGATAACTAATCACTCTACTCATTACAGGTAACTGATTTAATTTAATTCATATGTCTATGAAAAATAAGTGCTTGATATTTCTGCAAAATGGTGGGGGTTCTTTTTTTTACTTAATTCTAAAAGATTCATATAATATAACTTTATTAGTTAACATAATTCAGCTCCAACCTATTGAAATCTGGCTATCTATTAGTTTATTTAAGCTTTTTAATGTAAAAACAGCTTGGGACTGTGGTTTTATTTGCCGGATGTGCTTCATTAGATGGAAATACTCAGAAAATGTCTGCAAACATTCACAACACTTTTTTAACATGTTTTTAACTTAACACTTTCAAACTAAAGTTTTACATTTAAAAATCACCTCCTTGGCCTGGGGTGGAGCTTTGCTTATCTTGAGGAGCCTAGTGAGCTGTTTAAACCACGATTCCTCCATGGTATCTAACAAACTCCCTGGACCTTTTTTTTTTTTTTTTTTTTATGTAACACATGGGAAAAGAGTGGAATTATTTGAGTGATGCACCCCTTGTTTCAAATATCCTATTTTTTAGCTGTAATTGCTTGCAATTACAAAAATCATTAAGGTCAGTTTTTATTTGGTGAGAAATGTCTTTAAATATTTATTTATGTTAAATATATGTAGATTATTTCTATTTGATTTAAGTTGTTTAATTAGTTTCTGAATCTAAAAATATTATAACTACCATACATAGATATTAGTATTACTTTAAATTGTACTAAATTCCACTGTTATAGCAAGTCACTATTTGTCAAACTATTTATTAAAAAGCTCATTTTTAATTGTATAACAAATACATCCTCATATACATAAGAAGAAATGGACCCTATTAGACTTTAGAAGAAGTGACAGTTAAATTTCAGTGATGGCACTTGAAAACATGAGCTGGATTCACAAAATACTTAATTTAAGTTACAATAATTACATTATGGTTAGTTCAAGTAGGCCTCATAAAGGTAGCTTTTATCTTAAAGTAGTTTATTTAATTTTAACTATGACAATGTGTACTTATAAAAGGCAGCTTCATATTAGTGAATGTCTTTATTTTAATTTATACTTATAAGTTCAGATGCCTCTTAAAACTTATGTTTTTATTCATTTCTAGTAGTCTCTAGCAATAATAAGGCTTATACTTGGAAAGAAAATGAAACTGAATGGTTACATTATTAACAAAACTGTTCTTTTTGTCTGCAGTAACCTGCCTCAACTAGTTAATATAATCTATATTGATCACCTGAATCTTTCTACTCATATATATATATATATATATATATATATATATATATATACACACACACACACACACACACACACACACACACACACACACACACACATACACACACACACATTCATAAAAAGAGGTTTCTAAAGTGAAACTTCTTATGGGATGGTGTGAGAGCTCAGAGTGCAACAGAAAAGTGAAACAGAAGTACATAAGAACAAACTCCACCTAAAGGGTGGAGTTTGACTTCTGTACTTCTACTTCAGCTTTCCAAACACCCACACACATTGAAGAGTTAGAGTGAGCGATACCACCCATTCACACACACGCGTGCACACACACATACACACACACACACACACACACACACACACACACACACACACACACACACACACACACACACACACACACACACACACACACGCACAGTGATAGTGAAGTGTGACAGTGGAAGAGTGAGAGTGAGCAAGTGATCCCAGGCAAATCAGCTTATAGACTGGGGAAGAAAAACAAGTAAATGCTTTGGGAACTGAATGGACTGTATCCTTTACTTTCATGGGCAGGATAACAGCACCTCTAGGATCCAGAATAAATTTCTCACCTCTCTGTGGATAAAGCCAATAATAATTTGGGGGGGGGGCAAAGATTACAAATAAGGGCAGATTTCAAATATTGCTTTTACAAACTTAGAAAAATTGCTAGAATAGCAGGATTTGTATTAGCATGCATTATCTGAAGGACATGAACCAATAAAATGCTGCACACAGGTAAAATTAATAATTAACAAGCAACTCAATTATCTTTATTTTAATCAAGAAACCCTCAGAGCTGACAATGTACTAGAAAGACATGCACTGAAAAACAGAAAGATAATATGCACTGAGATGAATCCAGCATTTCCTGTTACTACACTTTATACAACAACTTTAAAGTGATATATGTTACCATTACAGACACTACAGACAAGGGGGTTCAAAGTACCCCTTTTAACAGCCAAAGAATCCCTGGAGGTAGACAAGTATTCACTCATCTGAGTCACTATTGTGGATGAATATTGTTCTTTACAGTATTTCTATCCATCTATGATTTACTCTTATATGGAGAGACTGCTACAAAGGCGAATTTAACTTCTTTGGTGTCCATCAGGAGCTGCCTGACAATAAGCCAAACATATATATGTTTTATTTCACAGCAAATATGAGCATGTAACATGCTTTATGTATTTATTGTGTTGTTTACTCACTGGATTATATCGACACATTTACAAAAAGGATTGGTGCAGAAAAGCTCCCATATATAATTAACATATGTTATAGAAGTTTGATAGTAACTTAGTCAAACATAAAACAATACAAAGGTTCAAATTTTTAGAATAAAATTGGGGGTAGGGGTGGATTTAGTTTATTTTACATATTAACACTTATGCTCCATAAACTGATTAACATTTGCTGCACCCCCTAAATTTCTTGGGTATCACTGTAAAGTACACACGAGTACAAACAGCACACAAACAAACAACAGTCTGAGTCATGATTTAAAGCGCACAAGTGAAAAGATGACATTATACAACAGCATAGTTCCCAACTTCACATCTCCAAAATGTGGAACACAGCACTGACTCATAATGTACAACACTTACTAACAGCTTATTAACAACTTTACTAGGAGCTCACAGGATCGCAAAAAAAGTCTTACTTTATACTAATAATGAGCAGCTCAACAATGAGCAGTGTCAGACACTATTTCCAGGGCAATAACTTGGGATACCTAGTAGGGACTGAATCAGACCCTCTCAGTGTGGACCTTTGCTGCGATTGGATATTCTAGGACTCAAAATGAGGGGTGTCCTTCACATTGTGGTACACTTGAGGTATGTACAATCCAATCAACCTAGACCAATAAACCCTGACTCAGTGGAATTTTTCCTGTCAGTTCAACTTCAGCATCACATGTCAAATCCAGTCCACCTGGCTTTGTAACATCACAATACATCATAATTGCATTTTTCACATTGTCACTTCACATGGTCTGAAGTCACCCCTTAGTATCTCCGCACCCATTTAATACAACCAACCAGTTACTGCCAGTAAGAGTTATGGAGAAAAGATATTTGGATAAATAATCCCTGAATGCATCGTGCTAGTCACAGTTATAAAAAGGAATGTATGTAGTCACCACTCATGGTAGAAGTGAAGCTTCTCTAAGGAAGTGCAAAGGAAAGTAAATAGTATAGTACAGTATAAGCTCCTTCACACTTCTTTACAGAAGTTTCACTTCTACGGCCCATGGTGACCATGCACATTATTTTTTTTCATTTAATTACTTATATGTATAAAATAAGAATAACCTTTTGATGTTTGGGAAGTTTATATCTTAAATGCTTCCTATCTGCATTAGTTAAAACTGTTTGGATTAATTTAGTTCAGTTGTATAAGTCTCACTTATAGGACTTAATAGAGCTGCTGGACATGGTTATGATGGTTAAGGACAGCAGACTGACAGATCTAAGTTTATCTCTTAGACTGGAAATTTTAATAATTCCATGTTTGATTTTGCAAAATCTAATTTTCTTTCATTATGTTTTACATCATTTTTTTATTTCCTTCTTACCTAGACCTGAATTCATGATACTACACTTTATGAGTATAGCGAATATCATTTCAATTACACTATATTTATTTATAAATACTCATGTGTTTCTATGTATTAGAAAGAGTTATGGGATTAAACATCAGCCATTGCTTATTATATTCCTAAATACTCTCGTAAACACCTGTCTTTATCTATAACTTCTCTAAACATTAATGGTCTGAACAATCCAAGGAAAAGGTTAAACTTGCTAAGATACTTAAATGTTAATAAATCACATGTTGTACTTAAGAAAACTCATTTTAAATCCACTGAACAAATATTTGGAATCCTAATAATTACTTAATACTAGCTCATTCCTCATATAAATCCAAGAGGGGGGATGTCATGATTCTATGGAATAAATATGTTGTAAGTCCACAAATCATACACAAATATGAAGATCCAGAAGGATTATTACCCATTATTATTTTAAAGCTTAATAACAGAATTTGGACACTTGTTAATATTTGTTGGTTTCCAGGATTAGGAATAACAACAGCAAAACATCACCTTGATCTCATAATTAATGTCTATAAAGGCAATCTCATACTGAGAGGAGATTATGATAGCTTTGACACCACAAGCAATTGTCCACCTAGACTCACTTCTATGGCAAAACTCTTTAAAATGGATTGAATCCCTCAACTTATATGATAACACAATAACTTATTATGTTTTTCTTATATACATCATAGATTTAAAACACAAATAAGAACAGATAGTATTCCAGTTTCCAATGACTTAAAATTAAAAATCTCATATTTTTCTATACTCCCATGTCCTATTTCTGGTCATAATTGTCTCATACTTAAGTTACAATCTGATTTTACTAAGCTAATTTCCATAACTAGAATACCAGCCTATATAACAAATATCAAAGACTTTAAACTTTGGCTTTTAACAGAATTGCAGTTCTTCTTGGAAGTAAATTATACTTCTGATACCAGTATAACAATGGTCTGGGACACTCTAAAAGCCTACATTTATGATAAAACTGTCATCTGGTATAAACATAAAGTAAAAGAATGGACGCAGAGGTGCAAAATATATAATTACAACTTTAAACAATTATGTCCAGATCTATACACCTATTGTCAGATGAAAGAAGAAAATAGATGAACTAAATAAGAAATACTTAGATACAAATTTGGCATTAGAAAGACTGAAATCAAATTCTTATGCTTCAACTCCAAAACATGTGCACAATTTATCAGTGAAAGTCAAAATTCAAACTAAGTCGAATAATATTATGAAAATACTACATGAAGGTTCCAACAAACCAGTATCCAACATTGGAATAATGAAATCTAAAAGCTTCAAGAATATCACCTAACTCTAATAATCTAACAAGTAATGTTCCTGACACAGAACTTTCTTCTCTTAATTAAGAGGCAATCCCCGAGAAACTTAAAACAGATCTTGAAAAGCAAATATCTATAAATGAAGTTAAAGATAAAATTAAGAAGTTTAAACCTAATAAAGCCCCTGGTGCAGATGACATTATTATAGAAATGTATAAACTATTCCCTTCAACTATTATATCTTTAATTCACAAAACTTTGATTGAAGTACAAACTCATAATATTATTCTACCATCCTGGAGATATTCACTGATTACTCATATTCTTAAAACTAATAAAAACCCACAACTTTGTAGTTCCTATAGACCTATTGCCCTCTTAAACAATGATTATAAGATCTTCATGTCCATATTTGTTGACAGAATGAAACTCTCACTCTCATAATGATAAACAATGACCAATCGAGATTTATTTACAGAAGACAAACTCATGATAATATTAAAATAATTTACACTCTTTGAATTTTTAAATAGAGAGACTGAAGAAGCTTTACTGATTAGTTTAGATATAGAAAAGGCCTTTGAGTCTGTCAAATGGTACTATCATTTTGAACAGTGACTTCACTAGCATTTCCCTCTTCTTTAATTTCTATGTTAAAAACTATTAATAAGAACAACCTGTCAAAGTAGATCCTTTCACTTCAGAATATATACCCATAACTTGAAGGTACTAAACAAGGTTACCCACTATCTCCTATTTTATTTGCACTTGCCATTGAAGGTTTTGCCTCTCAGATACAAAATAACATAAATAACACAAAGATTATAGGTATTAATATTTATAATCATTATAACTCCAAAGTAACTCTTTTTGCTGATGACATTATATTTACTTTAATTCAAAAACAGTTTTTGTATTAATTTGATTCTATAATGAATTATTTTCAAAGACGTTCTGGTCTTCCTTTTAATAAACAGAAATCTAAGCACATCATATTTAGCAATAAGCTAAAAAACAGTATAAAAATCAAAACATCATTGGAAAACACACAAATTCCCTGAGTTATTTGGACATAGTCTTATACAGTACTATAGAAAAGACAATAGAAACCAGCTATAAAATATCATATATTTAATAAATAATCATATAAGTAAATGGAATAATAAGTTCATTTCATTTGAAGATATGTTATAACTCTTTTGCCAAAGATTCTATACATTGCTATAGCTTTTAATATTTCTCCTGGAAATAAATTCATTTAACAATATAAATACATTATTAATAAACATTTCTGGTATCCTAATAGGACGAGAATTGCTTATCTACATCATATTAGGCCATGGGATCAGAATGGTATAAAGTTCCCAAATACTGACACATACATCAGAGCATTGTTATTTAAGGATCTCATATATTGGATTGATCCAAATTATAATTCCAACTGGAAATCCCTGCATTTTATTATATTATTAAATGAAAATACTCCCTTTAAGTAATCTTTCTAATAAATGTTGGCATTTCCTTTGTTATACGGTACAGTATAATATAACCAAACATCCAAAGCTAAATTCTTTAAACCACATCTTCAACAGCTTCAGGAGACTTGTTAATTCTAATATATATATTAAAATCTGGTTTGATTTAATACCTTTCAAAATCACAAAGAATTTTCCATATAAATTTAATTTCATCATTTTTAACACATGGGAAGTAAAGAGTTTTAATTGCTGACAACATTGTACAAAAGATCTAACTATATTAGATACTAATGAATATGGTTTGTCATCACAAGATTGGTTATTATTAGAACCTACACACAAGATCTTTGCAGAGTTATTAAAAACTCATATTTTCTAGATCAACCCTCTTTAATATTTTATATATCTGAAGTATTGCATAACAGTTTTAAAACTGATAACATCACATCCAAATTATATAGTGTTCTAATAAAATATAAGACTACTTTAACTTCTAAACACTGGGATTTTATAACTAAAGGCCTCTCTCCTAATTATTCACAGATGGAGAAAGCTAAAATGTTATCCTCTGTTAAATCCATATCTTGGGTTCGGTATTAGAGGATTTTATCTGGAAATTTCTCCCTAGAGCCTTTTTAACTCCAGACAAAATAGCTAAATTCAGTAAATCTGAAATTGCTATTTGTTGGAGATTTTTAATACCCTATAAAGCAGATTAGTTTCATATTTTTTATAAATGTCCCAACTTAAGACAATTCTGGGAATAGATTGATATTCTTAAAGCCTTATTTTCATATTCATTGTCATTAACCAAACCAATATATTTTTAATGTTGTTGTTGCTTGTCTTTTTGGCTTTTTCCAGTTAGGGGTCGCCACAGCGGAACTCCAGTCCGCTAATGATTGGCATTCATTTTTTTTATGGTGCTGAGTTGCCAGCCCGATGCCCAACCTTCAGCGAAGGCACACCCATTTACACATGTCTTTCAGAGGCCACTCAACCACAGGGAGGATATGCAGACTCCACACAGAATGCATTCCAGCTAAGAATCGAACAGGAGAACCTCTTGCTGTGAGGCAACAACGCTACCGCTGCACCACCGCGGCTTCTAATATGAAGGTTTTACTATGAATAAAATTAAATCATATCATATCTTTAATGGACAATTCTATCTGTAGCTAGAAAATGTATCACTAGAAAGTGGAATTCTGTTACCTCTCCAAATAGTGAAGACTTCCTGACTTTGTTAAAAAAATGATATCTAAATAAAACAGAACAAAAGAACATAGAATTTATCTGAAGAACTTCATCAACAATCCTTGGATAAAGGTTTCATCTCTTACTGAGAGTTTTCAAATGGACTCTAACTCTTTCTAAGATCATTTATGTCTTTATAAGCAATTGCTTTTACTTAATTGGAAATATTTTATACACTATTTCAGGCCTATGTATATACTGTAAATAGTTATTGCTTTTCATATTCAAAATTTATGTTCTAAAATATTTATCTGATTGTTATAATATTGTTATAATATTTTAATGAATTTAAATAAAAATATTTGAGTAAAAAAGATACTAGAAATAGCCCCTGACTGGTCCATTTATGCAGAAGAAATGATTCTACTAAATCTCTGAAAAGCAAACTCCATGACACCTATTTGAATGGTTATGTACTACTTAACTTGTCACTGTTAAGAATTTAAAAACCTGTATTAGGTAATGGAGTTTTCATTGCTCTTAACAGCTCTGGAAATAAAGTACAGCCATATCAGAGTGTACAGGCATAACAGAATTATCTGCTTGCAGAACCAAGGAAGCAAATATGCAGCGAGTCATGTGCACAGGATTTTAAATAAAGATATACATCTGCATGAATGTGCTATTTGTTATCTGAACTAGACAGCCAAGATTCACATTTTGCCATCTTTGTTAGTAAGTCTTCATGTGTGATTCTGTATAACTCCTTGTTATGGCCAGTTTGCATATGTGGTAAGTATACTTCTGGAAAGTGTTATGCTACAGATAAAGTGTTCTGTTTATAAACACCTATCATGTAATTCAGTTTGTTTGTAAGTTGTATTAGCTGGTTGTTAAACACACCATACCACTATATTCAGTATCAAAGCTTTTAGGTTCATAAGCAGCTATATTCATCTATTAGTCTCTAGACTATTAAAAGTGTAGTCAATAATAGGAGATTATAATCAAACGCTGTACTTTTTACCTCTGAGGTAAAGATATTAACCGTTATACCAACTCTTCTCCCTTTTGTTTCATTAAGAATGTTACCACATATACATGTGCATTCATAGTTATCAAATGCATATAAAATAAATGAATAATTAGGTCAGTAATTTCCTTCAGAAAGTCTGTGAAACAGCAAACCTACTGGCTTCCATTTTTGAATTTCTGCCAAAACTGGAATTTAGAAGGGGAGATAACTAATCTTATATAAGACTGTCAACCTACAGTGAATCTGGACTCCAAAGGTATAAAATGAACTGACTGATCAGCAGAAGTGCAAACCAGTGCCCATTTGTTTACACCAAAAGGCTAATTTGTCTCACTCTGATGAGTTGATGTAAATCTATTTTTCTGTGTCAGCCATGGCAACTGATTGTTCTGCTTTTCATCTACTTATCTCCATAACTGGTTACTGACTACAAATATGAGAGCAAGTGCTGAAATACACAAGCATTCTCTTACATGATTTCAGCTAGAACCTGATCAAGTAGATAATCAGAAGTCTGTGCAAACATCCACTGGTGCAGAAAAGGGGCTGGTGCTCCAGAGGCATATTATTTGGATATAGATATGCATGTCTATGTTGGGAGTTTACGGGCATTTGAAAAGTGACTAGGAGTTGTACCAGGTATACCAATGATACATCTTTCTTTGATATACACCTTGTGTAACCTCAAAGGATATTATATAAAGCCACATGAATCGGCATGGGGAGTGCAATAACACATACAAATGATGACATATCATTTGTGCATGTCATCAGTTGTGTGTGTCACACACATTTACTTTATTTGCTTTTGTTGACCAGGAAAGTCCATTGGGCTGGTGTGATCTCATTTTCAGTGGAGTCCTGGGAAGAAAAGCTCCACAAAAACATACATGATAATAGAAAAAATAAACAGGTATTTCAGCAAATCTCAATTTGCAAGAGTAGCAAACAGGAGAATCATATGGAACATTGAACAATTGTGTGGTGGAAGTTATAAAGAGACTTGGATACATAGATGGTATTCAGTATATATATGCAGAGTTTAAAATAGCTGGTATTCAATATATACAAAAATTACAAATATTCAATATACACAATTTTTTTTTTTTACACCATGTGAAGCAAGATGAGGTAGATGGTGCTTTTCAAGGGTGACACTTATATGGAAAAATAATGATGAGTATGGGGATAGGAGGGGTCAACCAGGAAATCAGGTTATGGAGGAGTTGGAGGTGGTACACGGGCAGAGCCACTGAGAAGAGAAATATTGGTGTAGTGATTTTTTGAATATTAGGGCACTATTGGTGGTCTAGGGAAGAGGTGGAAGGCATTCCAGATTTTAGATACAGTGAAAGAGTAGAGATATTGACCTACAGGGAGTTTCGGTCTCTTTACTTGGATAAGAGATTGGTTTTCAGATGTTAGAAGTCAGTTTGGTTGATAAAGAGTCAGAAGGGAGGCAAGGGATGGGCATTTGAGAGGTTTATAAATAATTTTGTGTGCTGTAGATAGTTGTATGTAAGTGAGATATTGTGGGAGTTCTAGCCAGTTCAGGGATTGTAATGAATTGCAGTGTTGGGAAGAATATTTTGCATCCATCACAAACTTAGCAATTTTGTTATAGCAGCTATCCATTTTAGTTTTTAATGAGGACTGGATGTTTGTTAGAATGGGGGCTCCATAGAGGAGAAAAATGAGGGCAAGTGTTTTTCTGGTACAATAGTTTAAAAAGTGTTTATGTCTATAGAGGATACCAAGTTTTTGGTGAGTTTTTTAATGTTGTTATGAATGTATTGGTCAAATGTTAAGTTGTCATCTATAGTAACTCCAAGTAACTTGGTATGGGGGACTACCTGCAAAGCAATTTTTTTAAAAGAGTAAATGATAAATTATGATTTATTAATAGTGATTTTTTTGGGGTGTAAAGAGCAGGAGTTTGGTTTTATTGGGGTTAAGGGCGAGGTGGTTATTTGTCATCCAGGTTTCGGTAGTAGAGAAAGCATTTTGGGTGGTGATCAGAAGTTCTGTTTCTGAGCTGCCAGAGCAGATAATAGTTGAGTCATCTGCATATTGGACTACAGATCCATGAATGAGAGCAGAGTGAAAGTCACTAATGAAATAATGAAATGTCATTTTATTTTACTTTGTTGATCTAAACATATTCACTAAAGGACACCTCAAGGAATATACAATTTCACTCCCTTTTAGAATATGTGGGATATATACCAGTCAGCTGTAGTACTTTCTTTCACTGAAACCCGACCAGCAGATACATATATCATTGGAATACACGTTTCGGGTCTGCACTGTCTGAAAGGCTATCAGCTAAATTTATTTTTCTGTATGTTATATTTTTTTTATATAATATACAAAATTCCCTGGACAGCACTCCACTTTGGTTTATGAGCAGGGTCTCACCCCCCCCCCCATTTCACCTCCAGTAACAGTTTATTCCCTCAGTTTCAGTTAGCTCAATTTAACTAAAACATCCAAAGGGTTCCTACTATTGCTGCTAAGGCTTTTACAGTGGTCAGTACGTTACCCTCTAATTAGCAATTCAATATGGTTGAACAGGTGTTGTGCTTTGTGTAACATTGTTACGCACATATTATATTACTCAATACAAGTTACATTTTACCACCTGACCAAAACTGGAATTTGACTTAGTTCCTGCAGTCACCTTGTATCATCCGAGCTGCAAAATGAGCCATTCTGTGGATAATACTGATAGTTTTTTTTCTTTGATTCTCACCTAGACCTGCCCCATCTTAGAACTTGGCTCCAAAGCGGCATTACAAAAACACTGTCAGAACCCACTCCCACTTCTATTCCTACTCTATTCTACTTCCCACCCTATTTATTTTCTCTGGCCCGGCCCATAGTTGAGAAGTACAGCACAATTGATTCTGCTTCTGATCACACCAAGCATTCAGTGTCTCTCCAGTAAGTTTAAACTGTGTAATAACTATTTTTGTGATGCTGACAAAACAAGGGATATTGTATTGCACATTGTATTACTCGATGCAAGTTACATTTTACCACCTGACCAAAACTGGAATTTGACTTACTTCCTGCAGGCACCTTGTCGCATCCCAGCTGTAAAATGACCCATTCTGTGGATAATACTGATAGTATGACTACAATACATTACACCCCTCTCAAAAACAACTACCCAATAACATCTCACTTTAACAAACACCTACTCCTTCTTACACTTTTCCCTAATCTTACCTACCTGATTACTCCAACTTTAATACCATCCCAAACTCTTTTAAACTTCTATCATTACTAATCTTTTATCAAAACAAATTCTTAAACACAAATACTACCATGTTAACACTCTACCTTATAATAACATTAGTCCTCACTATTGCAACCAATCTCACAATCTACCATTCCCAGCTAGTCAATCCTTATGTATAGCACATAATAACATCCAATATCCCCACCCCAACAGCAACTAGCTTTCCAGTATCCCCATCAGTTTTTAGAACCACGTATATAGACCTTAAACAATACCAGCAACTCTTTACAAAGTAAACCCTCTTTAATATTTCCTTTAAATATCACAAACAGCTATCCAAACTCTTACAAGTGTTCATTCACATAGCATCCAAACCTATAATCAGTGGTGATATTCACCCAAACCCATGCCCTGACTACATGATATCATCCAACCATTCAAAGCAGACCAAACTACCTATTCCACATAAAAACTCTGATCTACTCCTACCAAACTGCTAAACCTAAATCTTAGAAGCATACTCAATACAATAACTCCATGCCACTCTCTCTATATACAACCCAACATAGCCATTCTTACAGAAACCTGTTTAAAACTATATATCTCAGACACAGAAATTACCCCCCCGGCTCCAATATACTTAGGGCCAATAGACTAGAAAGAAAGGGAGGTGTTGTGGCAATACTCTTCATAAACTCACTCACCATACAACCTGTAAACATAAGTATTGCTAACATAAACAAGGCAGAACTACTCCTAGCATACCTCTCAACCTGGAAACATCAAAAATCTGGACAAAGGCCCATGAAAAATAGGTACAAATTGGTACTGTGATTAGCATATCATTTGCATACATAATTATGTAACCCCACCCCCTCCAATGGGATTGTGGGATACCAAGTTTCAAAGACAAACTGAACAGACAACCAAAATATGGCCCCAGAGTCCCCCTGAAGCCATTCCAGTGTTCCATTACTTGGCTATTTCACCCCATTTACCATAAACACTAATGTGCATACTGCTTTACTTCTACAATGATTATGTGGATTTCATTTACAGACTTGGCATTAAAACTTCTCTGCCCTTAAAACTCACATTCAATATGTACAAGAGGCAAGAACTGACATTGGAATGGCTGCAGGGGGACTCTGGAGACATATTTTGGTTATCGCTTCTTCAGTTTGCCTGCCATGCACTTTCCAAAGACATGTCTACTTATGCAAACATAAGTATCAGTATTGATGGCACCCGCTTTTGAGGGCATGTATGTCTCTTCACATCTGAATAAGTTTTCATGTGTGTTTCCATTAGAGTTTGAGTCACTTTGCTAATGAATGCTGAAACTTAACTACTGCAATGGAAACCTTCCAAGACTAAAAATAAATACATGAAGCCTGATGCACTTAAACATGTATATACTTCAAGCAACTATATGCAAAATAGTAGTATGTATATGCTGTAAACAACTAACTTCAGTTTCAGCCAGGTTTCTCTGGCAGGGCAGCAAAAGTGACAAAATAAAATGGTTTAACATTTCAGAAAAAAAATACACCTTACAACTAGTCATGCTGGAGAAATATAAACTCAGAAGTACTCCTATTGCTTATTGGAAAAGAAGTGAAAAAAAACAAAAATAGTCCAATCTGCAGTCATTAAGGCTGAATGCAATGAAAAAAAGCCTCCTAAGTCAGCTACACACACCCCGATGAAGCTGCTTAATACACCGGAGTGGAGTTGCTGCCAATAACAGACCACTCTGCTTAAATAATGAAAAACAAACCACACTCTGCTTAAAATGTAATAATCTGCTTAAATAACAAACCATGCTGTTTAAATAGAATCATACACCCCGATGAAGCTGCTTAATACACCGGAGCGGAGCTGCTGCCAATAACGGACCACTCTGATTAAAATAATGAAACAACATTCTGCTTAAACAGAATAATCTGATTAAATAACAAGCCACTCTGCTTAAAATAGAATAATGAACATACACTGAGCTGCTGCCAGTAAAGAATAATGAACATACAGTGAGCTGCTGACAATAAGAAAAGGACCACTCTGCTTAAAACAGAATACTCTACTGCCAATTATCTCCTTAAATAACGAACTACTCTGAGCGAGGTGCTTAAAGTAAAATAATGAACATACACCGAGCTGCTACTAATAAGGAACCATGCACGCTACATACACACCCTCCCTGACCGTGATGAAGCTGCTTAATGCACCGGAGCGTAGCTGGTTTGAATTAGAAAGGTGCTTAATGTACAGCAGAGCTGCTGCCAATAACAACTCCTTAAAATAAAATAATGATAATAAACGCAAGTATAAATAAATTAATGAACACTAGTTTAAAAGCTTAACACTTTACTTAATACACTGGAGTGGACTGGAGCTCCTGCCAATAACGGACCACTCTAATAGTCAGATCAAATAATGAACCACACTGCTTAAAATAAAATAATGTACATACACCGAGTGTAACAAAGGAGCTTAACACATTGCTTATATAAAATAGCTGCTGCCAATAAGGAACCACAAACACCTCAAAGCTTAGCACATTTAAATTAGAACAATGTGGCTTTTTTTTTTTTCAGACCTGGGGCTGGAAGCCCGAGCCTGTTTCTCATGCTGCGTGGGGGTGGGTGCTGGGCAGGTGGACGGATTCAAACTTAAATTGCAAAGCTGCCATACTTATTCCCTCCAATTTGACTTAGTCCGAATTAGTTGATGTCATCACCCCCTGTCTGCTGTGAATGTGTGTGGTGATGTCAGACAAATTTAAAGTTGTATCACAAAAAAAATCGTGAATTAAAGGGGCCACTCGGGAATTTGTGGCACCCTATTATTTTGCCCTTAAAACCGGTAAATACCGGGAAATTCGGCATGGTTGAGAGGTATGACTCCTAGCCAGACTACAACTAAACCAAAACAGACATACATACATATATAATAGCTGTCTACCTCCCTCCAGGTCTACAATTGAAGCCATTCTCCAAAAGATTTCAAGCACCATACCACAGTAAACCATTATCACAGGAGACTTTAACACAGACTGGATGACACGTAACTCTAATAACCCTAATAACTACATAAACCTCCATGGCTTTTCTCAAATGATTCAATACACTACTAGAACTGACAGGACATTAAATAAACAATCTATATTGGACTGTTTCTTAACTAATAGAACCCAATACTACCAAATAGCCAGTTGTCTACCAGATCAGTTGAGTGATCACCTTGTAACCTACCTACTGAGAAATCACAGCAACCCTACTAAATTAACTAACTATCTCCAAGTCCATAACAAGAAAAGTTTTAATCTACAGGTTCTAGTTAACATTCTTCAGAAAATAGACTGGGCCCCTCTTAAGCAACTACCCCTAGATGCTGCTGTACAGTACTACAATGACACATTCCTTACTATTCTAAACAGACTTGCACCTCCAAGAACAGTTCAAGTTAAAGCTAACTTTACTCCTTGGCTAACCAATGAGACTCAAACCCTCTTAAAGCAAAGGGATAAAGCATGGCAAACTTGGGCCTCAAATAAAACCCACCAAAACAGTTTAGTTTACCAGCAACTTGGAAATCGTACCAAACACCAAATTAAATTAGACAGGCAACACTACTAGTGTATAATGGAAACATTAATGAATCCATAAAAATTCTGGAACACAGTCAGAAACATACTTCACCCTGGTCTGGTCAAACCACAACCCTTTCCCCTTATTTACCAGATAATACTAGCAACATTGCTGAACAATTCAACATCTTTTTCACTGAAAGCTTACTAGCTCTGACCAAGAATAACAAATCACCTACATTACCAATGTCATACTCCCTACATAATATTAATGTCTCATTTCAAATACTCCCAAACCAAACTATTGCAAAATTAATAAAGAAGTAGAAACCCACATCTCTGGCAACAGATAGCTTGCCCAAAGAATACTTAAAATTAACAGCAGATGCTATTTCCTTCCCCATGTCAATACTCATAAATCACTCAGTTTCTGAACAGTATGTCCCATCTATTTGAAAAGTTGCACACATTACTCCACTGCACAAAAGAGGGAATGCAATAGAATTAACAAACTACCGACCCATAGCTATACTTTCGCCACTCTCCAAAATTCTGGAAAGATGTATTCACTTCCAACTTCTTCGATATCTTTTAAATAACAATTTCCTCTAATTATCACAGCATGGTTTTCGACCATATCACAGCACTATTACAGCTCTTCTAAGTTTCACTAACACCATAAATAAATTCAGAGATGAAGGCAAAATAGTCTCCTCAGTATTTTTGGACATATGTAAGGCTTTCAACATGGTATTTCATGCTAAGTTACTGTCCACACTAAAAAAAACTTAATATCAGCTCTACAGCTGTTAACTGGTTTCAAAGTTATCGATCTAGCCACCAGCAAGCAGTGAAATGGAAGCAAGACCTATCCCCACTTCTTCCAGTCACACTTCGAGTCCCTCAAGGCTCAATCCTGGGGCCCCTCCTCTTCACCATTTTCGTAAATGAGCTTAATCCTGCCTCTTCACCAGCATCTATCATACAATATGCAAATGATTTGACCCTCATGTGCAACATCCACAGTAAACCAAGTTCAAATAGTTACACTAAAGGCCTTCTCTGATATTGAAACATGGCTAGCAAATTCACAACTCATCTTCAACCCTAATAAAACTAAACTTATGATCTTCCATCCATCTAAACCTGTTAACCTCCCAGCTAACTTTTATATCAGTGCCAGTAATAATACTAGAATTTTCCCAGAACCACAAACATAACTATTAAGTGTCATAACTGACAATAGACTAAAATTTGACATACACATTTAAAACACAATCAAAAAAGTTAAGAAAATGGGAATCCTATATAGAAACAAAAAATTCCTAACAGACACTTCTAGGATAGCTATAGCTAGAACCCACCTTCTCTCTTCACTTCTATATGACTCCCCCAATATTCACCAACCTATAAAAGTCAGAACTAAAATTGGAAAAGTTACAATAAGATTGCTAAATTTGCAACAGATTCCACACATACAACTCATCACTGCCATAGTCTAAAAAATCTCTCTTGGTTGGAATTACCCATCTCTTGAAGTATAGTCAATTAATAATGGCTCACAAAATTATATATGATCCTGAAAACATACCATCTCTGAACAATCTACTACAACTGTAGTCTAATAATTGTAATCTTCGCTCTTCTAACAAAGACTTGCTCCAAGTCACCAAATCATCCAACACAGCAGGTGACTCTCTTTACTCTAACTTTGTTGCAAAGAACTGGAATACCCTCCCTCATAGTATAAGATCCATAAACAACCTCAATCAATTCAAAAAAATTCTCACAATACACATATGAATCATGGCTTTACACATGTAATACTCCAGGTTAGTCTCTAACATAACCACAATTAGACTTAAATACTCACAGCACAACTATACTATCTATTAACTTATCATTTGTAGTTACTACCATTCCTCTATTAATACTTTCCTTCTTACCTGCTTTTTTCCTCCTCTGAAGTATTGTTAACTGAGCTCTCCATGTTTAGGTAAATCTCTATGTTAACTTAACTTTGTATCTAACCTATGTTTTTGTATATACATACGTTATATATGTAATGTTTCTATTAATGCTGTTTAATGCTGATAAGCTAGTGCAGCATGTCGCATTCTGTTTTAGTACTGTTTTATTTTTATTACTATTCTGTTACAATTTTTTTATGTTAAGTATTGACTGGAGCTTTTCTACCAGGCCTCCTCTGAAAATGGGTTGTGTACTAGTCTGACCATCCCAGTAAACAAATGTAAAATAAATAAATAAATACAATAAATAATATAGCATTAAATAAGTTTATGTCATATTACAGGGATCTGCTTGTTATGTGGTATACATCCTTTCTTGAAGGCAGTCCAAATAAACAACTTAGGAAGGCTAGACGTATATCCACTGCATTTCTGATGTGTACTGAGTGTTTTGACAAAAGTTATATATTGTATGGTATCAGAGTATGAGAAATACATCTGCATAACTGAAGAAATATCTGCAGAAATCAAGACACATATTTGTTTTCAAGAATGTATGTTCTTAGAAGTATAGAAGTATAATTTGGAGTAAAATTAGTACTTCAGCTGCAACCACCAGGATATCTGTTACTTCAAGACAGTATAGCAGAAATCTTGAAGCTCTGGATTCAGAAATTCAATGTATTATTCAGGGGAAGATGAGCTAAAAAAACCTGGAAAAGATAGTGTGACACATTTCTCTGTCACTGGAGGAAGCCATGAAGGTATTAACCTCCCTTCCTTTCTTGCATAGGAGAAACATAAAACTGCAGCAATTAGAGACAAATTCTGGAAGTATTGTGAGCCTATGAAAAACGTACTATTTATTCAACCATTTTCTTTTACAAGGTGCATGACCCTATAAGATCACATATTTTTATGTTAATGAGCTAAAGAATCAAGTCAATGCATGAATTTGATTAGCCCTATCATTCCATCAATAACAGACAGGACAGTTTGCATATAAGCAGTCTTTCAAGAGAAGCAGACCTGACCTTAGAAAAGCTCTGACTGTATGTAAAGTGAGAAAATATTGTGGTACACAGTTAAAACATTTAAATTAGGGCTTTACACAAGCAAGATAAAAAGTGAGTTAAATAAACAGAAAAAAAATGAAAAACAACATGGAAATTCCGTGGATCAGTGGCTAGCATTGCCATCCCACAGTGTTTGATTATTTAGCCCACTTCCTAGCTGGGGTATCTTTTGTACAGAGCCTGTATGTTTTTCCTGTGTCCATGAGGATTTCTGTGGCTACTTAGTTTTCATTTTATGTCCCAAAAACACATGAAAGATAATCTGTTGGTCCTGCAAATTTGCAAAGAGTAATATCGGGGTGTGGTGGTGTATCCAGCAATGTTTTGTCTCCCCCCATTTAGGATTAATTTATTTGCTTTGTGTGCATAAGGGTCATAATAGGCTATACCTAGAAATGTTCAATTTCAAGGACTCATGAAGGGACTCATTCTCATACCAACTCAAATGTTAACAGGCAGAAGGCTAAAAAAGAAATGTTTACCTACTTCACCTGCATTAGTAGTGCCTGACGATCAATATAAAGTAAAGGAAATGCTGGAGAAAAAAACAGCAGAAAAACCACTAGCACAGGCACTAAAATGACTGCCAAGATGTGCAAGTTGGAGACAGAGTAAGACTATAAAAGCCATTAGAAAGTTTGCCACCAAAAGCTGAAATAGTTAGTCAAGCAGCTTAACCAAGGTCTTGTACTGTTTGTGGGAAAGAAGGGAGACTGCATCTGAGCAACTGCATACATTTGATAAGACAAATACATTAATATCCATGGACAGAAATGACATGGACAGTGATATTGCAAGAAGACAGAGACAGTGAAAAGTGTGACAGTCAAGAGTTTCAGAGAGACAGGTTCCTTAATTTGTGTCTCCAAACAAAGCTGTAGTCTGTAAGAACTGTCCCCAAAGAAATTCAGATGTTCATATAAATAGACCTATAAACATTCTCTAGATCTTGAAGGCCACTGAAGAAATCAAATAGATATATGGGCATTTCAGAAGTTAAACATGATACTAAAGTCTGAAAAGTTGCATTTGTTAATGAGAACAAAGTTTTGTTTGTTTTATTAAAATGCCCATGACATGTCTAGTGTCTACTGAAGACTTAAGGTTAATTTAAAATGATCAATGTTATGTAATCCATGCTATTCCATAAGAGATATATAAACATATATAGATATATGTTTATAACTAGAAAAAGGAGGATGTACTATATGAATGCGTAGCTTTAAATATGCTAATTCCCGGCTACAGGGATATGTATGGCATGTGATATACATTGCTTCTAAAAGCTAGTCTGAATAAACACCTCATGGAAAGGAGAAGTAAGCACATTCATAGTGTCCCTGTTGTATACTGGACAGGTAGCCAGGGTGGTGCAGCAGTTAACATTGTCACCTTACAGCAAGAGGTTCTCCGGTTCAGTTCTCAGCTGTGGTGCCTTCTGTGCAGAGTCTGCATGTGCTTACAGCAGTTGTGTGGGTTACCTCCAGGTGCTCCGGTTTCCTCCCACATTCCAGAGACATGCAGTAGGTGGACTGGACACTCTAAACTGGCCGTAGGTGTGAATGTGTGTGTGAGTGAGTGGTATGGATGAACTATCATGGCAGGGCTAGCCACTCGGTGGTGTAAACCTTAGCTCGAGTTGATTGTTACTGTTGAAGTGACACCCCAACCCCATGTGCAAAATGGGGAAAGGGGTTGAGGTTGGATGGATTCAAGTTACATCTTCTTTGTAACCAACTACAATATTAGCTTTTTAGTTTTGTTGATTATAAATACATAAAAAGGTTGGTGGGTTCATATGACTGTCATATTCCTTTGAAGAAATTCTCTAAAACCCATCATCCAGATAATCTTTGTGAATATATGATTATGTGCATGCACACACACATTCTGTGAAAGCATGTATGTGTGAGAGTCATACACACATGTATGTGTGTCATACACATATTTGAATACAAATGATTGAAATTATTGTTTTCAAGTATATGTATGCAGAGTAAATACAGTGATTTTGAGTAGCTCACATACAAGTACAATCCACACTCACAAAAAGACAGACATAAACACACTACTAAAGTGTTGTCATATCATACTATTTAGTTTTCATTATTCTGGTGTGCTGGAATGCATATAAAAGGATACTGAAAAGTATGACAATGTTCTTAGCTATGCTAAACTAAAACTGCCAGCTGAAACAGTGGGGTAATTTTTAAAGTTCTTAACAAGTCTAATGTTCTTATTAAAGTCACTTAAACATATTGGAATGCAAGTAACAATTTGTGCATTTGACAAAAAACATCACACGAGTTCATTTAGGTCAGTCATGCAGAGTGCTGGTCCTCATAACAATGAAATGGGCGTACTCAACACAAAGCTGATCACAAATATCACAGAAATATAATTTGATTACTGCACCAATATACATAGGCTAATGAATAAATATTAGTAATGCAGCAAATTCAAGCAAAAAAAATCAGTCATAATAGTGCAACGAAACAGGATGCAAATAAGATTTAGAAAAGGCAGTGAAATTTATGTAATCCCCTACAAGGATTGAGGGGTTGGCATACACGATGTAGGCTAGGCCTTCAAACTACTTACCCAACAGGATTTAGATCGCTCATCAGTGCTGCACAGAGAACAGCAAAGTTCTGAACTGAGAAAACCTCCAGTTATTTAAAGCTGATACCCATGCACAAATTGGCCAAGCACAATCAAGCTAATGCCCCCCAGAAGCCAGACATGTAAAATAAGGCACTCTGATCCTTCTATGGATCCCAAACTCAAGAACCTAGCATGGGACAACCTCTACTCTCATCAGAAGTACGTACTGCAGACCCTCTCCTAGAAAGTCACTGACGTCCGTGTTGTACACTGAAGCCATCAAATCCCAGGCAATTATAGGCCCATCAGCCTAACTAGCTTGATCTGCAAGGCCATAGAATGCATTATCATGGACTTTATAAACAAGGACATTGGCAACCTCCAAATGCTTGACCCCCACAGAGTTTGGTTTTGTCAAAGGGAGATTGTGCCTCTTAAACTTGGTCGACTTCTTCGAAACAGTCACCAAAGCCATGGATGAGGGGAAGACTGTGCACACTCCCTACCTTGACCTAGCCAAAGCTTTTGATACTATTTCCCCCCTTGGGCATAATAGATAAACTCTCCCAGCTAGGCGTCAACCCATATGTTACCAGACTGATAGCTAACTGGCTCACTGATAGAACCCACTCAGTCAAAGTAGGGGAAGCCACCTCTAGTAGTAGACACGTAACGAGTGGTGTACCCCAGGGATCAGTCTTGGGGCCTCTACTGTTTGGGATATACTTTTCTGAGGTGCAAGCCAAAACCAGTGGTCTGTGGCTGACCAAGTTTGCAAATGACTGAAAGCTGGGCTCTGTCTTAAATTCCCCTAGTGATGTGAACATCCTCCAAGAGGGACTTATCCAAACTAATGACTGGTGCCAGAAGCATAGCCTCAAACTGAATGCCAAGAAATGCATAATTATACACTTTGGTGAAAATATCACTAATTATCACAGTAATAACAATGTACCAAGCATGCAATCAGTCGTGAGGGACTTGGGCACCCAGGTTGATAGCAACCTAACTTTTGACCACTATGTTGCCTCCATTGTATGGAAGGCTTTCCTACATGTCCCACCTCATAAATAAGGGTATTTCATCTAGGAACAAGGAGGTCATAACATCCCTGCACTCCTCCCTTATCAGACCCTTTATTGAGTACAATGCCCCCTTCGGCATGTACCTTGCCAAACACATGCAGCAGTTGGAGAGACTCTGGGGGGAAGAAGAGTCCTGAGTGTCCCGGGAGAACTGAGATTTCCTGAACCACATCTTCTTTGCCTCTCGCTGATTCCTTGACAAAGATCTTTGAGGGGCGGGGATGCAGATCTCGACAGCAGGCAGTGGGCAGGATTCATGAAGGCTTGCATGGAGTCTAAGAGTAGTGTAAGACTCCATGCAGCCCTCGCGATCCAGGAACAGCCCGAAATTCCATGTAAGAGACCAGCTAAAACGTCTCTTACACGGACTGGGCGTGGATATGCTAATCACCTCACTTGCAGCCAAAAGGTATGCAAATGAGGTAGATTAGCAATCCACGAAGCTGAAACCAGCCCATGTAAGAGTCGTGTTAGCTGCAGAAATGTACTCAGTTGACAACTGAGTACGTTTCTGCAAATAACACGATGGAGCCATGTCAGCTCCAAATAAAGGGTGCATATGTGTCAGGCAGCATGCCAATGGCCAAATATGTGGCCATTGGCAAGGTACCCTGATGCAAATATGAGAAAAATGTAATTTTTAAACGCAGCGCAGCCCCGCGCAAATGGGCTGCACTATATAAAACATAAAAAATGAAGGTTATAAACCCACAAATGTGGGTTTTATGCAATACATGGATTTACAATGCAGGGACCAGAAGACCAAAAACAACATGGCCACCGTTTAGTGGTTGCTAAGGGGGGAAGCTGAGTCTAAGACATGTAACTAAGCATTAGTAGGAAATCTTATGTAAATGAGTGTTAGGATACTGAATCCCACTGTCACATAGCAAATGAGCACATTCTGAGTAGTGTAAGAGTTACATAAGGGGGAGGAACAGAGTAGGAGATAGGTGACATCACAGGGTGGAATGGCAGAAGGAAATGCAATTCATTGGAGGACAGTGTTACGTGACAGATGTCAGACACATATCATGGAAAGAGGAGTGCCACAAGATAAGCATGGGAAAGTCAAGAAATGGAAGGTGTACACTGTAGCCAACACCAAAGTTTCTTGCTGGGCATGCATGCGTGTGCGCACCAGGAGGCGCGAGTAGGGCAGTGTGCGCGCGTGTAAGGCAGACTGAGCATGTGGGAGCCTGTTGGCAGATTTGTAAGACTGTTTGCACTGGTGTGCACGTGTTTTAACCCGAATAAGTAGATTCTAAACTGTGTAAGCATGTGTGCATGCATGTAAGCCACTGTGAGCGTGTTTCCGCTGGTATGCACGTTGCTCCCCCCTGAGGAAACAGAAAGGAAAAAGGAAGCAACAGAAATAGTAGGAAGCTAGCAGGGAATACTGCTGGAGCTAACAGGTGAAAACAATTAGAAGCAGGCAATTACACAGGCAGAATACTAGCCCAGCCCAGCACTTAAAACTCTGCAAACAGCAGTGCAGGATGTTTTTTCTCAAGAGACACTGCAAGACAGGAGTAAGCTATTAGAAGTGAAAACTGAAAAAGCTTCACTCAGGGCAGAAATTCTAGGGGCTGCCATAGCTGTCATAAGGAGACATAGGCGACTTGCTGAGGGTGGTGACAATGCAAATGCTGACAGACAACCCACAGTGAGGAGATGGAGAAGAGTGTACAGGCCCAGGGTCACCTACCAGGGGTTACATGAGCTGGAGATAGTGGAGCGCTATAGAGTGGACAGAGACCTCCTGCAGCAAATTGTTGAGTTGTGCAGGCCATGCCTCACATACAGAACCAACAGAGGGGAACCCATTCCAGTGGAAACCAAGGTATGTGTTGGCCTAAGCTTACTAGCAACAGGTACCTTCCAGAGACCAACTGGTGATATGATGGGGATATCACAAGCATCAGCCTCCAGGGTACTGCACCAGTTCCTGGATGCCATGTCAGCACATGTCGGTGATCATGTATATTTCCCCAATGCCCGTGAGGTAATGGCCAGCAATATGCGTCTCTTCCAGCAAATAGCGGAATACCCTGAGGTAGTGGGTGCAATAGACTGCATGCACATACGCATCAAAGCACCAGCCAGTGAGCGGGGTAGGGCCTACATTAATCGCAAGGGCTTCCCCTCCATCAACTGCCAGGTCGTGTGTGATGCCCAGGGCATAATAATGAATGTGCATGCTGGCTGCCCTGGAAGCTACCATGATTCCCATATCTGGCATCTGACGCAGCTGGACCACACATTTGCCAGTGGGGACATCCCATATGGTCACTTAGTAGGGGATGCTGGATATGCACTGGAGCCGTGGCTGATGACACCCATCAGAAATGCACACCCACCTGAACAGGAACGCCATAATGAGGCACACGCACAAACACGAAATGTAATCGAGCGTGTGTTTGGGCTGCTCAAGTCATGGTTCCGGTGCCTGGATACATCTGGTGGAGCCTTGCAGTACTCACCAACTACATGTACCCAAATTGTCATGGTATGTGCTATGCTACATAATATGATTCTGCGAAAACAGCTGCAACAGGATCACCATAGGGCTGGGCCAAACAGCCCCCCCCCCACCATTGCCAAGTCAATCACAGGCAGAGCGTGACTCGGAGGAGGAACAACCTGACCCTGCCCCAGTAGGCAGAAGGAGGCGTGCCCAGTATGCCTTGGCCTTGGCAAAGCGGCAACGCATAGCACATACACTGGCTCAGTAGGGACCCTGGAAATGATACCTCTCTCCGACTCACACATATAGTAAAAGGGACGCCTAAGTTGACACAACCTGCTTTCAAACATGTACAGGGAGTGTAGTATGTGCATCCAACATAGGCAGCCCTGCAGCACCACCTGAGGCATGCTTGCCATGTGTTAAGCAATGTAACACCATGTAGTATATGCAAACTTGATGACCCTGACTAACATCCTACCCTCACCAAGCATGATGCCACAATATGAAGATGAGATGATCAATTGCAATAATTGGCTGAAGTATTGCTGTTAGTCAAAGGGGATCCAATTTGTGCCAGCCTGGGATGACATGCTGAGCATGACATGATGCTCCACCTGCTAGGGGTGGCGTGCACCTGCCAGTCCTGGCCTTATGGATACTGGCAAAGGCTGTTGTTACCCCCAACGTGCCTTGAATAGGTAAGGCTCAAAACACAAACTCACCTCCATAGGTATCACAAGGGATAAGAACCTAGATGTAATGCTACCCAATGCCAGAAGTCTAAACAGCAAGATGTATGCAGTCTAAACTCCCCCAGCATGGATAATGTTGATATCTGTTCTGTAACAGAAACGGGGTCAAGGCTCACAACAGCACCCTAACACTACCAGGTTACACCTCATACTGTGCTGTACAGCCCCAAAACATGGAACAAGCTACAAAAGGAGGGTGACTAGCAATAAATGTCAAGGATAACCACACCCCCAAGTTGGTACCACAACAAGAAGCAGCATGGACTAGCCATGGTCAAGTAACAGTGGCTAAAACTGCCTCCCAGTTTATAGCCTGCTACAGACTACCGTCCTAACACCAGGAACTGCACTTGGCCTATGTTGGAATACATGAATATATCAAGCTCTCCAAACCACATTATATTGGGTGACTGAAAATACCCAAA